>NC_143079.1:16093269-16406153 GCF_052426305.1 Pelodiscus sinensis
CAAAGGTTTTAAATTGCAACTCATTGTAACCTTTGTCAAACCTTGCTGTAATCTTTGTAAAACTTTGCAATCTAAATAATCACTCTTTAAAAGATCTCCAGGTGGCTGTTTTTATCACAAACCAATTCTACAAGTCAAATACACAGAGAGGTAGTGGACTTACTATTCATCCACAAGTTCAATTTTCATGCTAATGACCTCAATCCAGATGAGGGATGGTTGAGACACTATCAACCTAATATTGAATGAAGGCGCAAACAGCCCTGAGTGTAGATTCTTGCTATTGCTATCCTTTGATCCTTATCTGCTTCTTTTCAGCGATCCAATCTTCAAGTGTTTAGAGATGCCAGTTCTCCCTACTTGTTTTGCCCTTTGATATTTTCATACCCTCTGCTCCTTGTTTCCCACCCTCCTCCTCTTTTTTTCCCTCTTTCCCCCATCCCTCTATTTATTTTGGGTCTGCACATCCTAAACTCAAAACTCCAGTCATCTGAAGAAGTGGGCTGTGCCCCTGTACGCTCATAATATCATCTATATGTTTTATATGTTTTGTTAGTCTATAAAGTGCTACCAGAGGGTGGAGATGGATGGCAGGAAAGAGATCGCTTGATCATTACCTGTTCGATTCACTCCCGCTGGAGCACCTGGCATTGGCCACTGTCGGCAGACAGGATACTGGGCTGGACGGACCTTTGGTCTGGCCATTCTTATGTTCAGATCATTTGTTGTTTTTTTGTAATCTTTGTAACTTGCTCTAAACTGCATTCTCCCGAGTGAATGGGGGGGGGGGAGAGGGTGTGAGTGTGAAGTTGCAATGCTGAGACTGGAACACATGGTGATGAGTCATCAGAGACTGCTGCTTTGCTGGATAAAGGGAAGTCTGGGCATGCTCCCTAGTGAGGAGGTGGATGAGTCACAGGGGCCATTCAGACACAATAAAAGGAGAGGGAGCACATGTGAGACTCTCTCTCTTTCTTCCCCTGCTCCTGAGAAACTCCTTGCTACAGCAAGTCTCTTTCCTGCCCAGCTCCCCAGCCATGATGAGCAGACAGACCCTCCAGGATCTACATGCCTTGGCTCCTTCTGCAACCCACATGCCTGTGTAAGAGTGTGAGTGCCTAAGGGCAGGAGTGAATGTGTGTGAATGGAGGGGGAGGTGCTTGTTTGTGTGTGTGGGAGAGAGAGATAGCCAGTTCCCTCTTTAGTTTAAACCTTTGGTGGCAGCTCTGTTCTTGCAGTGCATACAGTGGAGTGCTAATTCCTCACACAGTAAACCCATGCTAGTGGAACCCTGGGTGGTCTCCAGTGGGAATGTTTGGGGGTAACACGTGGCCCCGTATCGTCTCAAGGCAAAATGCAGGAGGCACCCAGGGGCCCAGGTCTGCCCCCAGATTTGTCAGGGTTCACACCAGAGCATGGCCAGCAGCAGCAGCCCCCCTGTGCAGGAAGGAAGGGATGGGAGCATCTTCTAGCTGCAGGGGAGGGGGGAGTAGGGATGACCTGGCACCTGTTCTTGCAGAAGTCATCTCTTCCCTCCTTCCCCACACCTCATGGCAGCTCACACCCCCAGGCTGCTGCTGGCCACCAATCCCCTGGACCAGAGGGTCTTGAGCTTCCCGTGGGGGCCAGCCCAGACAGAGACAGCGGGGGGGGGGGGGGAAGGAGCCTGCCAGCCACGCCATTGATGAGCTAAACGATCCGACCAGGGCTGGTTCTTCGCACCACGCTGGGAGCAGAGGGGATATGGAGGAGCAGCAGGGATGGGGGTGCATGGGCACAGCAGGGAGAGGAGAGTGAGATCGGAATCATGCAAAGGGCTGATGGGTGAGCAGCAAAGGGGACACAACCTGCCACTGCCAGGCTCCAGCCCACACTCACCAGCCACCAGAGCAAGCAGCCAGTGCTGGCTGGAAATGGAGCATGGGGGCGGGGGTGAAGGGTGCCTGCTGGCCGAGAGTCCATACACAGCAGAGACTGCATTCACGGACCAGCAGGGGAAGTGGCTTGCCCCATAGGCTGCAGCTTTGCCCAACCACCAGCCTTGCCATTACCCCCACCCTGGCACCAGCAGCACTGATGGGATGGGAGAGACAGAAAATACAGGGCAATTGGACCGTTTTTTTTAAGTAGGGACAGCTGCAGGAGGGCTTAAATACAGACCCGCCCCTTTAAAAAGGGGATGTCCGGTCACCCTAACCAGGACAATTCTAAGAGACCTCACAACCCTCTCCAGGCAGCGGGGCTGGCCTTACCACGAGGCGAACTGAGCCGGCCGCCTCCGGTGCTAGACTGTGGGGGAGGGGGGCACCACGAGGACCCAGAGTGTAGAAAATTGTGTCCGTGCTGGTGCATACGGGGGCATCATTTAAGCTCCCCACCTCAGGTGCCAAAAGGTTGTGGGCTGGCCCTGCTAGGCAGCCAGAAAAACCCACAGGGCCAAGCTGGAAGGAACTGTGACCATGCCTACCCCAGGGAACTATTCTGAAGTTTGTAAACTCAACTTAACTCCCGATTTAACAAATTTGAACTAGCATGTCCACACTATGAGGAGACCTCAAAATGAGTCCGAGGCAGGCTCCGTTAGTGTGGACACGCTACCTCGGACCGAGAGCCCCAGGAAGCACTAGGGAGTAATTACTTCAAATTACTCTGGGGAGTGGTAATTCCAAAATAGCAGCACCGGCACATCCACACTACCGTTATTTCGAAATAATTATTTCAGAAGTAGTGTTATTCCTGATGAAAAGCAGGAGTACAGATTTTGAATTCTGTGGCCCGTTATTTCGAAATAAGGGGCTTGATAGTGTGGATGCTCTGCTTATACCTGATTTCAGAATAAAGTCCTTGTGTAGACCAGGGCTTTATGTCCAGGATTGGAAAGAAGGGTGAATAAGCCATTTGAGGCTGGAGTTCCCTGTTCCATACACTGTTCTTATTCTGCTGCAACTAACTCCCTGGGCTTGTGGCCTAATGGTTAGAGAGCTGGATGAGAACTCAGGATTCCACTCCAAGGTCTGCCAAGGGATTGCTTGGGTGACTTTGGGCAAGGGACAACTACACCCCGTGCCTCAGTTTCCCCTCTGCATAATGGTAATATTGCTACCGACCTCTTTTGTAAAGCACTTTGTGATCTGCAGATGAAAAGCTTCAGATATGAGCTAGGAATCATTCTATAGACTTCCCCCCAAAAAAAGTATAAACAAGAGGTGAGTCAGCCTCGTCTACCTATGGCCATAGCAGCATTCCTAGAGGAATCCGAGCTGTTTCTAGAAGACATGGCACCGAGGCACTGCAGTCGCCTGTATGCTTGCTTGCAAGCCTGTTCACAAGGGAAGAGTAAGTTGAAAAAAAAAAGGATTTGGCTCAGGCCTATGATCCTGTTTGGCATAAAAATGGTCTCCTGGCACTTATGTGCACTAAAAACAAGGACAACCTCTGTTTGTACAGCACCTAGCACAATGGCTTCCTGGGTCTCCAAATGCTACAGTAGCACTTCATCATCATCAAACCATCTATGAACTGAAGAATGTAAGGCCAGAAGAGAGCCACTAGCTCATTGCCTGCGTTTCCTGCCTCCCCCATTTTAGCACCAGAAAAGGACTGGCTTTGGCAAAGGGATTTGTCCAGCCATGTACCACTTGGAAAGGCAACAGAGACTATGGAGTTTGGTTTCCCCTCTTCCCCCCTGCTATCCAATGTTGAGTCTAGCTCCACAAACAGGAAGATGGGGACCTAGAGAAAGTGCTTAAAATCATGAGTGGTGTGGAGAGGGCTGATAAAGAAAAGTTATTTATTAGTTCCCTAAATAGAAGAACTAGAGGACACCAAATGAAATTAATGAGTAGCAGGTTTAAAACTAATAAAAGAAAGTTCTTCTTCACACAGCGTGTAGTCAACCTGTGGAACTCCTTGCCAGAGGAGCTGTGAAGGCTAGGACTATAATAGAGTTTAAAGAGAAGCTAGATAATTTCATGGAGGTTAGGTCCATAAAAGGCTATTAGCCAGGGGATAAAATGGTGTCCTTGGCCTCTGTCTGTCAGAGGCTGGAGAGGGATGGCAGGAGACAAATCGCTTGATCATTGTCTTCGGTCCACCCTCTCTGGGGCACCTGGTGCTGGCCACTGTCGGCAGACAGGATACTGGGCTAGAAGGACCTTTGATCTGACCCAGTACAGCCGTTCTAATGTTCTTATGTATGTACCACATTCTGACTTGCTTTTTACAAATTCTCATTTAAAATGAGATGATGTTATGCTATGAGTGCAACTGAAGGAGCTTAACTGGATGGACCTGTAGCACCTTAGGGTGTGTCTACACTACAGAGCTAATTCAAACTAAGCTAATTCGAATTAGCGCATCTAGACTTAAAAACTAGTTCGAATTAGCGTTTTGCTAATTCGAACTAGCACATCCACACTGATTGGACGCTGGGGCACACTTAAGGGCAGATGAAACCGGTTCCAGCAGGGCATCAGGTCAGTAGTTGCTTTGTGTGGCTGCTGTCTGAGGCTATCTGAGGCTCGTGCTTAAAGGGACCCCTCTGGACAGCCGGTTCTCAGCTTTTCCGCTTGCTTGCCAACCTCGCCGAGGGACAGCAAAGCGTTTTTCTCTGTGCCTGTCTGTGTCGGTGCTTCCCTTTGGGGACGCCGCCGCAGTTGGCAACATGGAGCCAGAGCTCGCCCTGGGCTTTCTGGTGCAGTTTTTGGACTTGCTGCTGCAAGCCTGCCAGCAATGGCTGGAAGCTGCCTGGCACCACCTGGTGCATGTCAGCCCCCTGCCTCTCTGCCTGGACTCCCTGGGGGCCGTGGAGGATCCGCAGCAGCGCCCGGACGCAGGCGTGCCCTGCCGCATCTGGCATCTGGACACCAGCAGCGACTGGTGGGACTGCATCGTCCTGGAGCGCTGGGGAGACAGACAGTGAACCCAGAACTTCAGGATGAAGAGGAACACCTTCCTGGAGCTCTGCGAGTGGCTCGCCCCTGCTCTGCAGCGACGGGACACTCGCATGAGGCCCGCTATCCCCCTCCAGAAGCGTATGACCATCGCCCTCTGGAAGCTTTCCACGCCGGACAGCTACCGATCCATCGGGAACCAGTTCGGTGTGGGGAGATCCACCGTCGGAGCAGTGCTCATGCAGGTATGGCACCCACTGGCCACTGGGCCGGGGGGGGAGGGGGGCTGCAAGGAGGGGATGGGCCGCCCCAGGGAAAATGGGGGGAGGGGGGAGAGGAGGCGAAAGTGCCCTGCACCAGAGGGGTCGGTCTGTCCCAGCCATACTACACGCCACCCGGGGGGTTGCTTCCGGGAGTGGGGCACAGGGCACTGCCAGGGCACGAACACTCCCAGCCACCCGGACGCCCCAGTGATTCACGGTTTGCTGTGTCCCTCTGCAGGTGGTCAAGGCCATCAACCGGGTGCTGCTCAGCAGGGTGGTCCGCCTCGCTGACCCAGATGCCATCATCTGGGGGTTCGGTGCCCTCGGCTTCCCCAACTGCGGGGGGGCCATCGACGGGACGCACATCCCCATCCATGCCCCGGAACACCAGGCATCCCAGTACGTCAACCGAAAGGGGTACTTCTCCATGTTCCTGCAGGCCGTGTGTGACCACCGGGGCCAGTTCACGGACATTAATGTGGGATGGTCCGGCAAGGCACACGACGCACGGGTGTACCGGAACTCCTCCGTGTGCCAGGGGCTGCAG
Source organism: Pelodiscus sinensis (assembly GCF_052426305.1). Classification (NCBI taxonomy): domain Eukaryota; kingdom Metazoa; phylum Chordata; order Testudines; family Trionychidae; genus Pelodiscus; species Pelodiscus sinensis. The sequence continues at coordinate 16,098,972 of NC_143079.1, forward strand.
GCCAGGACCTTTTTCCCGACCGCCACGTCAGGGTCGGGGACATGGACATGCCCATGTGCCTGGTGGGGGATGCAGCCTACCCCCTACAGCCCTGGCTCATGAAGCCATACACAGGGCACCTCAACTCCTCCCGCCAGGCCTTCAATGCCAGGCTCACCAGGGCCCACATCGTGATGGACGGGGCCTTCGGATGATTGAAAGCCCGCTTTCGATGCCTCCTCACCCGCCTCGACCTCGCCGAGCACAATATCCCTCCCGTGGTGGCAGCATGTTGTGTGCTGCACAATTTGTGCGAGAGAAGGGGGAGGCTTTCCTGCCAGCTTGGATGGCTGAGGCTGAGCGCATGGCTAGCCACTACGCTCAGCCCCGCACCGCCACCGTCCGGGAAGCCCAACGGGGGGCCGTCCGGATCCGGGAAGCCCTGCGGGAGAGCTTCCAGGTGGAGGAGGAGGACTGAACTCTCCCTGCATGCCCCACTGGGGCCTTCTTCCACCCTCTCCTCCTTCTCCTCCCTAACCCCCCTTCCTAATGTCAAATAAAGACACCTGTTTTAACAACCAAAATCTCGTTTTATTTTACATAACTAGGGTGGGGGAGGGAGGAGTGAGGGTGGGAGAGGGGAGGGGAAACCTGGGAGGAGGGAGCTGGAAAGGGGTGGAAGGGGAGGAAGGGAAGGGAAAGCTCAGGCTTGGGGGTCCTGCTGGCTCTCCCATCTCGCAGCACTGCGGGTGCGGGGACGTCAGGGGGGAGTGGGTGTGGAGGGTGGAGCAGGAGGGACGGGGGGTGCGGAGGAAGCGGGAGGGAGAGCAGGAGTGGGAGGAGGAGCGAGAGCTGGGATGGCCGCAGGGGTCGGTGCAGGGGTGGAGGAGGCAGGAACCTGTCCACCAGGGTCTGGAGGTGACCTCTGAGGGCACGGCCCTGCTCCTCCAGCGCCTCCACACTCCGCTGCCGCAGCCGCAGGGCCTCCCGGACCCAGTGGTCCTGGGTGCGGAGCTGGTGATCCAGGAACCGCAGGCGCCACCGCTGGTACTCCTCTTGGTTCCTGGAGTGCCTGCTGGCCCGGGTGCGGGTGGCTGTTGCAGGTGGGATGGTGCGCCCTGCAGTCCCAGGTGCTGCGGCTGTCGTGAAACAAGCAGCGGTCAATTCTCTCTGGGGACAAGGTGGGTGAAACCCAGCCCCCCTCTGCAAGGCCAGGACCTCTGCATGACCCCCAGCTGCTGCTCCATGGTGGGCAAGGTCCAGGCGCACGGTCCCTGGGCTCCCTCTCCCCCCACCCTCCCGTACACATAAGGGGATCATGATGGTACTCACATGTGGAGGCCTCCCCAGCCTCGGACGACACAGCCGATGTGCTCTGTGGGGTGCCTTGGGGGTCCTGGGCAGGCTCCCTGAAGGCTCCTGGCTCTCGGCGTCCTCCTGCTCCTCCTCCTCGGTGTCAGGGACGGGGCCCTTTGCCTCGGGGTCGATCACCACCCGGGGGGCATGGACGGCGTGAGCCCCCAGGATGCGGTCCAGGGCCTCAAAGTGGGGGCAGGACTCTGGATCGGCGCCTGGCTGGCAGGCCCAGGAGTAGGCCTGCCACAGGTCCTTGATTTTGCAGCGGACCTGCTCCCGGGTCCACATGTGGCCTCTGGCGGCCAGTCTGTCAGCTATGCGGCTGTAGACGGCTGCATTCCTGTGCCTAGTGCGGAGATCGTGGACATTGGAGGCTTCCCCCCAAACCTCGATGAGGTCCACGATCTCCGCACTAGACCAGGCGGGCGCCCGCCTCTTACGGCCCGGGCAGGCTCCTGGGAGCCGCCAGCCTGGTCCTGGGAAGAGGCAGAGGGCTGGGTGGCAGCGGGTGGCTGGCTCATGGTGTGCCAGGTGCAGGGTCTGCTGGCTGGGTGCTGGCAGGCTTACAACTGGCACAAACACTGTAGCCAGACCATGGCCCTTTAAGGGCTCTGGGGCTGGGAGGGGGACAGAAGAGTTTCCCTGGTGTTGGCCAGAGTGGCCACCAGGGAAAGCTGAGGAGGCCTAGCCTCCCACTAGTTCGAATTAAGTGGCTACACAGCCCTTAATTCGAACTACTTAATTCGAACTAGGCGTTAATCCTCATAGAATGAGGTTTACCTAGTTCAAATTAAGCGCTCCGCTAGTTCGAATTAAGTTCAAACTAGTGGTTTGTATGTGTAGCGCCTATCAAAATTAATTCGAACTAACGGCTGTTAGTTCGAATTAACTTTGTAGTGTAGACATACCCCCAGAGACTAACAATATATTTCTCTATCTATAGAGACAATATATAGAGAGAGACAATATATCAATATTTTTTCAGAGGAGTGGAGCAAAAAGGAGAAAAACATAAATTTAAAGCAGAAAAAGAAGGGAGAGGGGGAGAAAAAATCTGTCAATTATAATGCCCATGCTAAATGAGACTAACGGAGTAGGCTGAAGTGTCCCATACCTAGCTTTTGATGTCATTTCGGTGTTGAATATAACGGCCCATCCAGTTCATGTCTTTGTTCAGGCCCTGAGAGAGAGTGTCAAGTTTGCATATGAAGGCCAGTTTCGCAGTCTCTCTTTCTCATTGGTTTCTGAAATTATCCTGCAATAAACTCCGGTGCCAACTCTGTCCACACATCCATACAAGCGACACTATCACAGGACCTCCCCACATCAGCCACCACCCCAGACTCCAACATAATTGCCCATCCATCAAGTGACAGCAATGCTCCCCTGACACGTATATTGGCCAAGGTCCTATGACCGTGTCGTTTGTACAGATGTGTGGACAGAGCAACACCTACAGCTCTTAACCTGGTAGAGATGCTGTTGTGATAGGCTCCATACCAAGGATGTTAAGTAAGGGTTATTTTACTAGTCAAGTAGTTAGAATTTCCATTGACTACTAGACTAGTCGATAGGCCCTTCCGCATTCCTCCTTGGAAGTGTACACCTCCTTTCAAAGCAGGAATGCGGAACCCCGCATGCAGCCCGGGACCAGCAGGAAGTCCCGCTGACTCTGGGCTGCACGCGGCGTGCCAGTTTTGAAATGTACAAGAGTCCCCAGCGGGGGCTCTTGTGCATTTCAAAGCAGCAGCGCAGCATGGAGCCCAAGGTCAGATTTGAAATGCCACACAGAGCCAGGGCCAGGGCCAGCTGGGGAGTCCCCAGCTGACCCCAGGCTCAGCTGTGCGGCGCAGCTCCTTTGAGTGCTACACAAAAGAATCATAGAATTCTATGAATAGTCGACTAGTCCTTAACATCCCTACTCCATACGACGGTACAGTAAACAATTCCTGCCCCCAAACTTACAGTCTGAAACACTGTACCTCCAGTAACGCTTCAACACAGCTAAAGGAGTTCAGTGCCCATTGTAGCAAACATCCCCTCTGTCTTGGCAGACTTAGCTAGGGTTGCCAACTCTGACTGAAGCTATTCCAGGAGGTTCTCCCCTAACCCTAACCCCTCTCCCCCAACATCCTATTAAAATCTCCCAGATTGCTTGCCATAGTTGCTGGGAGATTGATGCCAATTCCGGGAGACTCCAGCCAATCCAGGAGGGCTGGCAATCCTAGGCCTAGTCCTTCCCCCTCTGGCGATGGTGAATCAGCTCCAATGTGATGAAGTGAGGATTTTATTCACCTTGCTTTGTTGCATGTGAGTTCTAATGTCCTATAGTAACCCTCTGTGTGGGCCTGTTTCCCGGGGTACTGCACCAATACCTCGAAGGGGATGAGAATTTCAGGTGTGACTCTCACGGAGGAAGGCTGCTCTAGTCCCTGCATGTACATGGTGGCCAATGCCCTTCAGGATCCGAGCAGGGAAGGGGTGCAACTGGGTGACACCTTTTGCCCAGGAAGCAGAATAAAGGCCAAAGAAGGGGCTTAGGGCCAGTTTGCTATGTGTGGGGGTTGGGCGTGGCTGGTCTGGGGTGCAGGGAGCAGCTCAGGACACTGGCTCTGGACCCCCTTCTCCTCAGGATGGATTTTCCCACCTGTGTCTGGTTACTGTGCTGACAAGTCTGTTCTACACTATGTCCCTGTTGCCTAATAAACTGTCTGTTCCACCTGCTGGTGGAGAGTGTTGACTATCTGCTGACTGCGCATGGGGGTGCAGGCCTGAGACTTCAAGGTCATCAAGCAGCTGAATGAGGTGAACTAAGTAGCAGAATTATCCAACCAGGCTCACAGTAAGCGGGTGCATCATGTCAATTGGATGAAAAGTACTGAGGCAGGGAGAATTTGGAGTGGTCCTACAGGCACTGGGAGGGGCAGGGAGATCGTTTACTAACTTTTAAAGCTAGAGATTTAGAACTAGCTGTACTGCTAAGAAAATAACATTCTTTTCATTTGCAGGAATATATTTGTATTTAGATTAATAGTGTCAAGATTTTCCTTTATCCAGTGGGATAATAGTTACCTGCTGGCACTATAAACACTCCGTTTTTAAAAGATAAGAATTTTATTGCCTTTCATAAAAGACTTAATGTTTCATTTGTTTGAGATTACACTGAATTGAACTGAATAAGTCTCATTCCTATAACCAATATCTGGTGCTACTTAGCATTTATCTAGGAAGTGCTTCACAGATATTAACCCTCAACAACCCTCCAGCAGATATTCTGTTTGCCACGGAACTTCTGCTCCTGACAGCCTTCTAAGCTAGCATCTAAGGCAGGGGAAGACAGTCATTAAGGGGGTCACTTCATACATTTCTGAAGTGGCCCAAGGCCACCCCGGAAGGGGCAGGACCTTGGGTGTAAGGGGCGGAGCCAGGAGACTTCTTGTGCAGTCCTGCTCACAGACTCTGAATGGCCTGGGAGTCAGGAAGCCCATGAAGTCTATGCTCCCTTCCCCCAGTGTCTAGAGAGAATCATCAGCTGTTTCAAAACAGCCGGCGGTTCCCTCTAGACATTGTAGCAGGAGGAGACCTCGCATGCTCCCCTTGTCCCCCAATCCACTTGGGGGTAGACAAAGCACCCAAAACAGCTGGCAGTTTCCTCTGATGCTGCGCCCCTGGTGAGGGGAGGAGACTGCATGCTCCCCAATCAGGGCCCATGAAGTCTCTCACCTCCAACCCTGTTCTGCCAGGGGAGTGCAGCAGCTAGAGAACCGCTGGCTATTTGAAAACAGCCACTGGTTCCCTCTGGTGCTGCCCTCCCCGGCGTGAGAGGAGACTTCATGTGCTCCCCTACCCCCCTCCCCCATTGGCCTGGGGGCAGGAGAGCGGCAAGGAGGCTGTGGGGCTGCTCTTGCCCATCCCTGATCTAAGGGTAACACTCCATTTAAGCCAAAACAAAATATAAAGCAACAGTCTGGGAGAAAAATAAGGGTCACTTTCTACATGTGTTTGACTTTGTAGGTAGCAAGCATTAATAAAAAGCCAAAGCCCAGGGCTGTAGCTGATCGGGCAGGATAATTCACCTTAAAATTGTTCTATTTAGCTAGGTCTGGAAGATGCTCCCAAGTGCTTTAGGAACTGTATTTGATTACAAAAACCAGTTATAATTTGGTCTGTGGAATATCAGGTTCACAAAAGCAACACTTATCGTATTATTGCTAACGTTCTGCCTTTGAAATTTCAATACTTGGTGCCGATCACTTTTTTATGAAGCATGTATCTTTCTACAGAGCCCTTGCTTTCTCATTACAATCACACTAAATTCTTGGTTAAATGGGAAAAAAACATTAGGCAAATGTTTCTAACTTTAGGAAGAGCAAGAGGACACACTGGACTGAAAGTGTGTCATGGGTAAGAAACAAAGGGTAGAGAGAATAATTTGCCAAAATCCCACTGCAGCATGACATCACACAGTTGTAACTTAGGCCTTGTCTACACTGGCAAGTTTTGTCCCCATAGCCTGTGCCCAGGTTTGATGACAGAAACTTCCAGCTACATGAGGGACTTCTGTTTCTCTCCCTCCCTTTACTGTTGACAGTTATATAGTGTGTGCTACAGTCGGTTTTTTCCCGAGTTTATTGAACTCAAGCATCTTTCCCGCAATGCCTGATTAGCCACTAGCACTTTGAACTCCGCTGCTCTGCAGCCATGTAAACAAGTAAACAGATGAAGCCTTCCCACCTGCAAACCCCAGGAACTTTCAAATCCATTTCCTGTTATCCGGCTCATTGTGTAGTGGGTGTCTTCTCAGGAGCACTTTTGGATTTTATCAGTGTGTGGGGTGAAGAACCAGTTCAATCACAGCTGCGAGTGACCTATAGGAACTGGGACTCATACAGTCACATTTCTCAAGCCCTTTGTCCAAAGGGGCACAATTGAACACCCCACAATGCAGAGCCAAGGCAAAACAGCATGCGTGCCAGAATGCAGAGGCAAACAGCCAGTCTAGCGCTCCACCCACAACATGCTGCTTTTATAAAGAACTGGGTGCAATCCTGGGAGGAGGCCCACGTCCACACCTAAGGAGAGTGCAGATACAGGAAACCCCCAAGATGCAACCATTTCTGTAAGTGTGGAAGGGGCTGAAACCCCCCAACTTACATCCTCGGTCTGCATTTACGATGGCACACGATGCCTATTGTAAATGAGAGTTTGAGTTACGACGCCCCCGAATTGCAATACTTCCCCAGGAACCGATCACATCCCAAGTCGGGGGCCGCCTGTACTTCCCATAGCACAGAGTCAGAACCAGGAGTTAACCCAAAGGCAGAAGTTAGCAATAAAGAGGAGGAAGCAGCCAAGGAGGTGGGGCTCCATCTGGTGACAACCTACGCACCAGGCAATGAGGAATTGTTCTCAAGTCCTGACGTTTATGAGGACTCTCAGCAACTGGATGTGGAGCTTGAAACAAGAGAAGAGACGCAGGGTCATGAAGCAAGGGAAGACACAGAGTAAAGTGCTGTACTGGCAGAGGTGCGAGGAGGAGGAGTATGGGCAGCAAGGTAAGTTGTTCTATTGCAGCCAGGGGACTGGATGGGTTGGGTGGGAGAGTGTCACAGTAGATGCTTGCATATTGCATCTGGGTGTGCGGGGGGGGTGGGGAGGGGAATAGGCAGCAGCATGGGAAGTTGCTCTTGCATCTGGGGGGAGGTGGTGGCAGTGCGGGGCAACCAGAGGTTGTATTTCTGTGAGCAGGATTAGCCCTGCCTGGGTCTATAGTATGTCCAAACAGAGCATCGACGGGCACAGGGATACCATAAGGATCTTGCTGAGAGATGTTGACGACGAGTTGGCTGAGGTACTTATTTTCTCACAGAGATTCCATGGCAGGGCTGCCATTTCCCCACAGTCGTGGTATGACGCTCTCCCAAACCAGTCCCCAGACAGCGCTGCCAGAGCCAAGTCTACCCAACCCAGAGTTTGGCTGCAAAAGGAGCACTGCCCACCCCCTTTGTCAAGCCGAGCCTTAAAAACCTCTAGGGATGGAGATTCCACCCCCTTTCTAGGGAACCCATCCCAGTGCTTCACCATCATCCTAGGAAACCCATTTTCCCTAATATCCAAGCTAGACTTCCCCCCACTGTAACTTGAGACCATTGCTCCTTGTTCTGCCATCTGCCACCGAGAACAACCTCTCTCCATCCTCTTTGGAACCCCCCGTCAGGTAGTTGAAGGCCGCTATCAAATCCCCCCTCACTAGTCTCTTCTGTAGACTAAATAAACCCAAATCCCTCAGCCTCTAATTGTAAGCCCCCTAATCATTTTGGTTGCCTTCCACTGGACCCACTGCAATGCATTCACATCCTTTCTATAGTGGGGCCCAGAACTGGATGCAATTCTCCAGATGTGCCTTCACCAGTGCCGAATAAAGGGGAATAATCTCTTCTCTAGATCTGTTGGAAATATTCCTTCCCATTCGTCTTCTTGGCTACAAGGGCACCCTGAGTCAACAGACTCATATCTAGCTTCTCATCCACTGTGATCCCTAGATCCTTTTCTGCCCAATTGCTGCTTAACCAGCCTGTAACTATGCTTGGGATTATTCCGTCCCAAGTGCAGGACTCTGCACTTGTCCTTGTTGAACCTCATCAGATTTCTTTTGGCCCAATCCTCCAATTTGTCTAGGTCACTCTGGACCCTCTCTCTCCCCTCCCCTAGTTTAGTGTCATCCGCAAACTTGCTAAGGATGCAGTCCATCCCCTCATCCAGGTCACCTTTAAAAGTGGGGAAAGTCAGGCAAGTTCTCCCGCAGACTTTGTTAACTAAGAAAGAAACCACAGAGGACCAGGGAGGATCTGGTCAGGGATGTGTTGCAGCACTCAGTGCTTCAAACAGAGAAAAGGGAGCATAGAAGAGCTAGGGAGACGTGAATAAGAACACAAACCACTGAGGAGCAGTGGACTGAGAGGCCAGTGGCAGGGACCTCCCCTGATCTAGCAAATTCCCTCATCCGGGACTAATCAGCTCCCGAGAGTGCCAGACCAGGGAGGTCCAACCTGTAACAAGTTCTGGCACTTCATGACTTCTCCTTCCCTACCCAAGAGTTTTAAAAAGCTATAAAAGCAGTAATGTGTTCAGAAGTTTCATCTTATTTAACTCCTCCTGCTATTTTTGTTTTGGATATTAGACATTTTCCAGACATTAAATGGTTAATTCATGACCCTTTCTTCAGAGGACACACAATTGCTTTGAACTCAGTTATAATAGTAGCTAATTCCTCTCTCTCAAAAAGGTGGATGTAAAAGTTATTCTAGCTGTTGTGGCTTGAAAGGCCAAGAGAGGCCCAGAAGCAAAATCAAAGCACAACATAAATAGAATTACCAAAACTTAAATGAGAAATAAAATCAGTGTTCGTGTGTGGAAAGGGCACCTATATTCAAGTCTAGGTTTTCAAACCAAGAAGCCACTTAAAGTCAGACACAAATAAGTGATGAGATTTTCTGCCTTCCCCCCGCCAAGTTACTGAGCACCTCCAACTCCTGCAGAAACAAATGCGAGTTGAGGGTTCTTAACTATTTGAAAAAAAATCCGGTCACTTATTCAGGAGCCCTCACAGAAGTTAGGTTTCCAGTTTATTTTTTCAGGGTCTAGCTTGACATTTATTTCGTCGGGCTCTAGCAGGATAAAGTCCTGACTGATTTCTTCTCAGGTACTGTCCAAAATACTTCTGACATTCTCATTCTGCTAACAGCCAACATGTTTGGTGTGACTTGGAAAATATTTCTGGCAGAAAAGATTAAGGAGCACTGCACTATTAAATCCACTTGAAATGATTTATTCACAAGTTGTCACTGTTTTTATCATTTTGCTAAACATGTATTTGTATCCTTGTTACAGTGTACAAAGAGTTCTATCCTTTTCTGATAATAGTAACATTAAAAAAATAGGGTACCTAAAGAGGCAAGTTCTTGCTTTGCATTCATAAATCTATAAGTAGGAATTCAATAGACAAACATAAAAAACAAACCAATATGTACAAAACCAATAGCATGTACATCTTATCCTTGACTGAGATCAGTTAAACATCAACTTGGAAATGAATCCCTTGCTCTCAGCTCCTACTCTGGACCCTGTGACCTTGTTAACTAACGTGAAGTTTGTGTTAGCATGTGTAACTCAAAAGGCACTCAAAGGTCACAAGTTCCTGAGGTTAAGTGGGATACAGATTCCCAATGAAAAAAGTTAAAACAAGGAGATACAGAAATACAAAAATTAAAAAAAAACAGATATTTGGTATACACAAATATATTAGGAGTCAACTTGAATCCGTGCTGAAAATTGTGATTATGTTAATCACAAAGAGGTGGACAATACACCTTTGTAGACTTCTCAGTACATCAAAAACAATGCATTTCTGAATGAACTTGTCTTAAAATTTCAGACTTGTCTTTCTTATTGTTAGACTAAAAAGTGAACAGAAGATAAATATTTTCCACAACATTTAAAAAAAATGGTCTAAAACCATGATAAACAAATATACATATGATATGTGGAAGGCTTAAAAACTAAGAAGGCTCAAAAAAAACTGTACAACAGTTAAAAAACTATAAAGAAAATTAAAGCGAAAATTTAGCCCTGGTGTAAGGGCCTCTGAAGTAAGCGGAATTTAGAGCTCGCTATTTACAGTTCTGCTACAAAGAGCACAACCTAGTGGCTAGCAACGGAAAGCTTTTTTACCCAAATCAACCAAGTAACCAGGAATTTTACAAATAAAAAAGGGTAGTAACATTTCATTCACATAGATTCACTTTCATCAGTTAGGCTCAGATCTTGTGCCACTCCCCATTCCAACAACAGAAAAAGTCCAAACAAACTGGTACAGATTTCATACAAACTTGGAATGGACGTTCTCTGGTAACATAGAACAGAAAATAAAAGAAAAAAAAGGTATGGTATAACTAGTTTTAGCCTATGTGGTTTCAGATATGCATAGGAATACACTGAGGATAAAGAGTAGACATATATATTTATCTGCTACAGTATAAGGCCTTTTTTAATATGTCATAGCTCTGTGCATCAACAGGGCATTTAACTTAAAGCAGGCATACAATTATAAAAGTGCTACTGTGTTCCACTGAATGGGTGTCTCAGTTTTCTGGGTTGTCTAGCAGTCCATCACTCTCAGTTCTCTTCTCTGGTGATGTATATAAGAAGTTACAGCAGATATACAGAGGAAAAATCAGAAGTCTACTGTCCAAGTTCATTACTACTTGTTCCTGAAGAGCAAATATGAAGGAACATTTTAAGTGAGTTTAGAACAATAATTCATACTGAGGAACAAAAATAAGGGGTAGTATAAATAGCTGCACATAAAAACAGATCCAAGTAAAACAGCAAAAGACTGGAGTCCATCTAACTGTACGTTACCTCCAAAAAAGAAGACAGAAATCATCACAGAACTTAAAGCATATTGTAAATTCACAGCATTGGGTATGAAGAAAAAAAAAAAACAGTGCAGGAGGTGGCCAAACCATCTCTGTTCTTGGGGACTCTGTGATGGTAATCTATTGCCATTTAGATATTTCAACAGACTGGATAATCTATCTACGATGATGTGCTGAAATTTCTTGGTAGTGGAACTAGCCAAAACATTTTTGTCTGTCCCCCTCACAATGAATTTGGACCCATTAAATTTGCAAATGTATCCTATAGGAATATTTGAAATTTACAGAGAAATAAAACTTGTGTGTGCGCGCCATACAAATATTGCCTTAATCAGGAAATAAAGGAAAGAAGAAGAGGACGTTATACAAGAAAACATGCTCCCTCTCCTAGACTATTGACCCCAAAGTGGAGATCTGTGTGTTATTTATAAAAGAAAACAAACCTTAGGAACAAGTAACTATACAATGAATTCTAACAAGGGCCCATGTGACAGTCATGTGCCAAACTCTGCAACTTATTCTTAACAGAAAGGCATCAAATTGGCCCTGAATTTGTTCTATATCTATACACAGGTAGCAGCTAACAGACAATACTCAGTAATATACTAAAATATGATTGAAAATACAAGATCTGCACAGATTTTATATTTAATATTAAGCTATGTAATACTATAATTGGAAAAAATGCAATTGTACCTAGAAATTTGGTAACAGCCTAATGTTAGTTTTGGCCACTATGAAAAGGCTCCCTCTTACACTAACTTGTTCAATCAAATCTGGTTAATTTCTCAAGCATTGGAATTCTGGTTAACAATCATTCTTAGCGTGCGTCTTTGCTGCACCCTTAGCTCAAAATAAGCTACACAATTTGCGTAAGTTATTTTGAGTCAATTTCAAAATAGACTATTTCATAATTTGGTGCTGTCCACACAGTGCCAGATTTCGAAATAAACTGCTATTCCGAAACATCCCTTAATCCTCATGGAATAAGATTTACAGGGACTTTGGAATAGCACACCCGTTATTTCGAAAGATATTTTGAAATAATGGGTGAGCTGTCTAGACGCAGAATAGCTATTTTGGACTACCGGAAAGTATCCTGAAATAGTGCCGCTGTCTAGACATACCCTTAAAGATGTTAAGATAATGGTGTATATTTTAAACAGCACCCTGAGAATTTCATTATAGCCAGGAATAAAATCCAACTAGATAATCTGATTTTGTTCTCCCATTTAAACAAGTAGTATTAACTTCCATTATGTGTAGCTGAAATATTTTAAATTGCATGTCTGCAACTAAAAAATGAAATAGATTTTTTTTAAAGGGGCACTGATGGATTCTTCTCAATTGTTTTGATGCTTTGGACTGTTATGAGGTTTAAAAATAACACAAACATACCTGATCTTTCTCAAGGGTCAGTATCTGATATCCTGTGGTTCTACTGCATATAAGTTTCCCATTGCTGTCAAAAGAAGCTAGACGTAACCTATTGATACAATGAGAGTTAAATTACTTGATTTTGTCTCCTGTAGCTTATTTTTCTGATGCTACAAGAAGCAGATAGCATTTCATAGGGAGATAGAAGCACACACTGTTATACAGCATATCTTGTGCCAATGAAGCAGTCATCTGTTAATGAACCAATTTCAGTAGGAAATCAGTTGAAATACTAACTTTAAATATAAAACTTCAGTGACATAGGAACTGTTGGCCACTCCTTACCTGAATGCTATGCTTCTCCGTGGCTGCAAACTGACTGACCCACTGCACGGCTGATTCAGTGTGTTTCGTTTGAAAATGATGTAGCGATTTGTATATGTGACGAGCAGGTCAAAGCCAAAGTTGAACCCAGTCCATCGCCAGCAGTACTAAAGAACAGAGAAAATGTGTAATTTCAATAGGTTATTCCAATAAGAAGATAGTGCTTTTCACTATGAAGGAGATCCCAAAGCACTTCATAGCCTAACATACATACTAAGGCCCAAAATCTGTATCTGATCTACATATCCCAATGTCTGCTTAGAGTTCTACTCAAACAATAGACTCTGTATGTGTGCAAGTGCCCACTCAGATCTGATTGCAGTATCAGGACTTTAAGTCACCCACCACTGAAATGCAACCACTTCAGGTGTGCGATATCTTCTATCACATGAAAAAACTACAGAACAGTTTCTATACAACTCATAGAAGAGCTGCCAATTGAAACAGATGTGACATTTAGATTGGATAATTATGTAACTGTCTACACAGTGAAATTTGGTCAAGCCACATGTTTTAGGAACCACCTAATTCTTACCTAAAGCCATGGAATTAATCACAATCAGGTTTCAATTTAAATCCATCTGTCCATAAAAGATTTTATAATGTACCAATTGCCAGAGTAATTCTAAGAAACATAACTCCAGAGCCCTCTGGACCAAGGGTTGAATATATGTATGAAGTGGTTACTTCAAACAACAGATCCTTCAGTTAAATGACTATTGTGTACAGTTGGGAAACAAGTCCTTCACCCTTCTAATGTTATTCCACAAGGCCTGCTATGTAAGGATATAGACAACATACTTTATGCATTAAGAATTACCCATTAGCTGTTTAGAACCAAATTGTGATGTAATCTTGAGCATTAATAATTCTATTGCAGAAGGTGACCAAAATTGGCACTGTGGGGTTCTATGTTTAATGAGTCACTGATTTGCATAATAATATGCTCAGTTTACGTTTGTAAACATATTTTTGTCCAAATGCCATTCCTGAAAACTCAACCTGCAATCACAGAGTCAATTTATTTACTTTTTATGCCCTCTCACCAATGAATTTTTTTAAGCCAAACTAGGGCAGATGTCTAGTCAACTTTATTGTCATCAAATGATACTCTCTGGTGAGCCTGGAAAGCAGTATTTTCTTCAAAAGCTTTGCTTAGGTGTAAATAACCAGAATTTAGCAAACAATTCTGCGTAAGAAGAAAATACATATGACTATCTTTACCGGTGTGTTGGTTCTTCAGAACACAGCCACTTTCCAGAGGATAACTACATTCATATTTTACAGATGGTGTTGTGCATATTGTATTTAAAATTATAGTTTAAGAAGCCCATGGTTTCCATTACTTTGCAAAAGTTATAATTAAGTAACTCAGAAGTTTCCAACAGCAGCTCAAATTTCCCCTCTAAAAATGTTCCATATTCAGATTTTGTATTTCACTAAGTAGATTTGTGAAAATATCATTTCCATTATAATCTTCCTTTTTGGTGCAGTTTCTGAAAAAATCCACTGAATACAATCTTTCTGAAAATATGTAATGTTTTCAAGATAGCTTATTTTTTTACAAATTAAAGCATGGTTTATACTTACATCACCATCCTTTCCAAGCTTCCTACCACACCTCATGCTGTTTCCTTCAAGTTCTTCTTTATTGATTTCTTGAGGTCTATGAACATATGAAGTAGACCATTTTGAGAATGATTCCACAATTTATTGTTTATTTGTAAGAAAGAAATATCAGTAACAGCAGCAATAAAATACTCTGTGGAATTTTAGTACAAGTCAGCTCCTAAGCCAGACTACAAGTCAGTTTCTTACTGTATTTTGATCAGATATGCTTTTACTAAATATAAACCTTCGAATAAGGATATACAGGCAGTCCCCGGGTTATGTACAAGATAGGGACTGTAGGTTTGTTCTTAAGTTGAATTTGTATGTAAGTCGGAACTGGTACATATTGTAGGGGAAACTCTAGCCAAACATTTCTCCAGAGCTCAGTTTTATTCTCCCACACCTCACTTCCCTCAGTCTTTTATTCTCAAGCTGAGGTGTCTGCTGAGAAAAGACGCTCCGCGTCTCCCTGGTCTGCTGGAGGGGGGCGCTAGCTTCGCGTCTCCCTGGTCTGCTGGGGGAAGCAGCTAGTGCGGGGTTGCCTCACCCCGTTTGTAAGTAGGGATCCGATGTAAGTCGGATCCATGTAACCCGGGGACTGCCTGTAAATATAAGCCTTACAATGGGGATGTAAAATACCGTTTAATTAACCAGTTAAACATTTACATTTAAAGGTTAATTGATTGAACGGAGTGGTTCCCGGGGAGGAATGCTACCAGCTCCCAGACCATTAGCAGCATCATGGGGGGGGAGAGTGAGGACTGAAAAAATGAAATATGAAAATATAAGACACTGAAAGCTTCTGCCTTAAACACTGAAGGTTTTTAGTAACATACATAGATTCATAAAACAAGGTAACTGCCCTGAGGGCACGTCCAAATCAAGGAACCCCATTAGAATTCAGTTAAACTTTACAGCATGGATGGGACTCTAGCCGTGTTGCTGCCTAATAGGACTAAATCCTTGGACATCCATGCTAAGTTTTATCTGCATTTTAAAGAGGTCAGATGGAACAAATGGGTTTTCTAGTTGTGATATTTTTGTAGAGTAGACAGACTCAGACAGTATTTACCTGTAATTCAGAAGGATTACACAGAGAAAGATCATCTACCAGAATAACAATTAGACCATCCAAGCTAACAGGTCATGTAAAATTACAGCTGTGGGACTACGGAAAAGCAGTATAATCAAGGTGCACCTAAAGGGGAGGAGGAGCTATCATGAAGGACTGCATGTGTAGGTGGATGGTTAAATAGTGTGCTTACATACAAAACTCGTACCACTTTAGATATAAAGCATAACGAATACCTGTTTAACTTATTGTGTGACATCGCGGTGGCAAAGGGCCGGGCTGCAGGCCAGTTCTGGCCCCTAGAGTCCTGGCCTGCCAGACCAGCTGCAGGGTGGACAGGCCAGAGCTCTCCCCTCCCCCAAACCAGATGCAGGTTGGGGTGGGGGGAGAAGAAGCTGGAGACTGGGGCCAGACCATGGAGACCCAGTCCCTCCAGACAAGCCCTTTCCCCCCCTGCCTTGAGCTGCCCCCCACAATGCCCCCCCTTCAACCCCTCACCTTGTGCCCTCATTTCAGCACCCATCCTTTTTATTCTAGCAAAAGGCAAAAAAACCCTGCAAATACTGTCTACCAACAAACTCTAATGTTTGAGTCACATTCCTTCCTTTATTAATACAATTTTTTTCTTTTTGAAAAATACTATCATTTGAATAAAGCATGTACATTTTCCTTTTATTTCCCACACAAACCCCCAAACACTTTACTTCACTAAGACTTGAGCAATGACAGGTACATCTGCTAGTACTTTATTGGGAAAATTAAGTGGACTATAAACACAAAATTTTATACAACTTGCCATAGAATTAATTTTTATTTATGGCATCCTAGCTAGCTGATAGTCAAATATTTTACCAATTCTTGACATTGAAAATATGCACTAAGGATACAGAACTTCATTCTTTCTATCAGAACAGTAATTAGTTTTCAAAATCATAACCAAGAAGTTTCTAGTTATATATTAACCTCTTTTTACTTCTCCCTACAACTAGCTACAAAAATTTAAAAGTAGAACCATTCAACAGTTTATCCTAAGCACTTAGGCAGCATTACTCCTTATTTACTCCTTCACACAACACAAGAACCAGAGATCACTTCATGAAATTAACAGGCAACAGGTTTAAAACAAACAAAAGGAAGTACTTCTTCACATCACCTGTGGAACACAGAACAGGGAATGTTGTGAAGGCCAAAAAAAATAACTGGGTTCAAAAAATTTTAAATAAGTTCCTGGAGGATAGATCCATAACTGGCTATTAGGCAAGATCATCAGGGATGCACCATCGTGTTCTGGGTGTCCCCGGACACGGACTGCCAGATTCTAGGAGTGGAGAACAGGGGACGGATCACTCAGTAATTGCCAGAATGCAGGGCTGAGGGACAAAATCACTCTCTTAATCAATGATCTCTACCAATGTGATTGTAACCACTTTTGGATGAATTTGTTAGTAGCCTGGCAAGAATCAGTTATTGTAACTTTTTAAATACTGTAATTAAAACCCATTTTCAACAGTTAATACTCCATACTGTAACTGAACCCCCATTTTAAACTTTGTACTGCCTTGACTCTGTTTAAAGTCAGGTGTGTGTGTCTGTAATCTCATAAGAACGGCCATATTGGGTCAGACCAAAGGTCCATCCAGACCAGTGTCCTGTCTGCCGACAGTGGCCAATGCCAGGTGTCCCAGAGGGAGTGAATTCAACAGGTAATGATCAAGCGATCTCTCTCCTGCCATCCATCTACACCCTCTGACAAACAGAGGCTGGGGACACCATTCCTTACCCATACTGGCTAATAGCCATTTATGGACTTAACCTCCATGAATTTATCTAGTTCTCTTTTAAATCCTCTTATAATCCTAGCCTTCACAACCTCCTCAGGGAAGGAGTTCCATAGACTGACTATGCGCTATGTGAAGAAGAACTTCCTTTTATTTGTTTTAACCTGCTGCCCATTAATTTCATTTGGTGGCCCCTAGTTCTTACATTATGGGAACAAGTAAATAACTTTTCCTTATTCACTTTCTCTACACCACTCATGATTTTATAGACCTCTTTCATAACCCCCTCAGTCTCCTCTTTTCCAAGCTGAAAAGTCCCAGTCTCTTTAATCTCTCTTCATATGGGACCCGTTCCAAACCCCTAATCATTTTAGTTGCCCTTCTCGGAACCTTTTCTAATGCCAGTATATCTTTTTTGAGAAGAGGAGACCACACCTGTATGCAGTATTCCAGATGTGGGTATACCATGGATCTCATTTCAAGGTATAAATGTGGTGGTGTATGCAATGGGATCAGTCCCCCACCCAGCCTGTCTCAGAGACTAGCTGCCAGCACCACCCTGATTAGGGTGGTTAGATATCGTTTAATTTAATAATCATGTAACTGGACCAAATCTTAGCAGTTACATGATTATTTGAAAGTCCCTGGGGGCGGGGCCAGCAGCCAGTGCGCTCACAGCCCTACTCCCAGGGAGCCCCCTGTACTCTGTGCTGCTGTCCACAGGAGCTGGTTCACAAAGGAATCTGGTTTAAAAACTGGCTCCCCACACAGACCAGCTTGCCACCCTACGCTGCTGCTTCTGATTCAGTAAAGTACAGCCGTTCTTATGTTCATTAAATAATGGCTCATGGCTATATGGTGAACTGGGGCAGTACATATAAAATGATGGGTCCAAACTATACAATTCATTTTTTCGGTTCTACAATCATCCTCCAGGAGAATCGATGTGCACCAACACAGCCCAGCTCCCTTCCTCATGTCTGGACCACATGGCCAGTGGAACAGCATGAGCAACTGAGGCTGGTAATTATATGCCATCTGAAGAACTGTGTGCATGAGTGTTTGCGCACGTGTGGTGGATAATTTTAGTAGCTAGGGATAGTAAGTTAATTCTGCTCTCATAATAAATGTGCCATATTGCCTTACTCCCAAACAAGATTCTGTTAAGTTCTATTTTTACAAGAGTAACAAGACAACAGTATGCCAGACTAGAGAGATCATTGGTTTGAACCAGAATGGCTCTTCTTATGTTCCAATAAGTACAATGCACTTTAATTCTAAATATTTAGCCAGAAAAAAACCCCTAAAAGTGGAAAATTAAAATAGACTAAACTGCAGCTTCAAAAAGTAATTTCCCGCAAACTACGGTAGACACAAAGACCTATTTCAATAAATAGAACTATATTAATGTAACATAAAAAGTACAGTACATCTACTTCAGGTTTACTGCAAGGTGTATTTTGATGACTGAATCCAATACTATGTGATAACACTTCAAGAAGAGTGAAGAAAGTTCAAGACCCTGTAGTTGTAAACTACTTTAATGAAGTGGGAAGGGTTGTTACTTCTGGGCTCTCAAGTAAAGCAAAACGCTGAAATCATGCAGCATTGGTCTACCACCACATGTAGGCAGTAATGTGCATAAAGAGTAATACACACTTTTAATGAAAAATTATTCCATTTTCTGTAGCCTCAAAATAGCATGTGTCCATTAAACTGTGCACCAGATGGGAGGGATATGAAAAAACGATGTCACTTAATGAAGTGACAAACAGTTTTCACATTTTGCTCAGATTATTTGGTTTGTGGTTTTGGTTAACTGTTCAGATGTCAAATACTATAGCATCCTATAGCTGCGTCTCTCAGAGAGAAAGTTGAGCTGGGGGAGATGGCAACTGGCTTGGACAAAATATGGGAAAATTTCTGATAAGCAATTTATTCTTTTACCCACACATGTGCCTTCTAACTTTAAGATATCTTCCTCCTGATGAAGCAACACCTGGCATCTCTTTTCCTATTTGAAATATTAATTAGGGATCCAAGCTGCCTCTGTCTTGGGTCCCAGGAGGATATGTTCTGCTGACAAGCGGTGAAGCCTTTTCACTGTGGAGCTGCAAATCAGAATCTGGTTCACTCTGGGATTTGTAACATCACAGACCAAATCCCAAAATGAGGAAGTGCCAAGACATAGGAAAAGGGGGCAGTGTCTCCCTCGTACACAATTCCAGAGCAGAAAGGGATAGAAAAAAGAAGCTGGCTCATTTTAATAAAAACACTGATCAATAAAATCAACTAGGGCACCACAGAAAAATTCTTAGGACATCTGATTTTAAGTGAAACTACACAATTTTCACTGATTAAACTAAGAAATTCTATTTTGCCAAATCATTCTCCAGTTCCACCCAGCATTACATAAATACAATGCAAGAAATTTATTAACAGAACAATGCAAAAAAACTACTAGGACTGCCGATTAATCAGTTAATGCTCACGATTAACCAAAAATTAATCATGATTTTAAAATTGGAATTAATCTCACTGTTAAACAACAGGATACCAATTGAAATGTATTAAATATTTTGGATGTTTTTCTACATTTTCAAAATTTAGTGATTTCTTTTACAACAAAAGACAATGTATACAGTGCTTGCTTAACTTAAAAAATATATATATTTGCACAGTAAACTACAGAACTGAAACACCAAAAACAGAAAATCTACCTTCCATAGTGGCCGGCTGGCTGGAGCACCCCTGCCAGCGGCACACGTGGACTGGGCCCACCACAGATAGGGGCTACTCTAGACCATATGAGTGAGGCTTACCAGTTAACATCCATAGTTTTAACTGAAATCAATAGATCTGAAAATGGAGAAACTGTGATGGTCCCCGGTCCCTCCGCCCCCCTGTCTTATGTATACAAACATGCATAACTCAAAGATGCTTTGGACAAAATGCCTCATGTAACCTACCAGTTTTAATGTCACAATCTGCTGGATCTGTACATCTGATTTTGGTGTATGTATCACTCTTCTATGTAAAGATAGAAATATGGGGTATGGAATGGTTTATTGGCTTTTATTTGCACATTTAAAACATCAAAAGTGTTTCCAATGCTCAGACACCTTAATTCAGTGGTGGGCAAAAGGGCCTCCGCAGGCCAGATCCGGCCTGCCAAGCAGATTGATCCGGCCCGCAGAGGCCCTGCTGTGTCCCCCCCTCAGGCCAATCAGAGCTTGGGGATGGCAAAGTTTCCTTTGCCCTACTAGGAGTATGTAGCACTTCGAAGTGCTATGTGTTCCTGGCTGGGTGGAGGAAACTTCGTGCACTTCCCCCGTCCCCAGGCCCTAATTGGCCTGGGGGTGGGGGAGTGTACAAAGCCTCTTCCCACCCTGCTAGGAGCATGGGTACTTAGTGGGAAAGGGGAGGGGGAGCAAAGGGGCTTCCCCCACCCTCAGACCAATCATAGTCTGTGGCTGGGGAAGCATCCGGGCTCCGCCCTTCCAGCCAAAAATTATTGCCCACCCCTGCCTTAACTGCTGGGTGATCAATTTAAAGGACAAACAAGGCTGTTCTCAAATCATTAAGTCTAAGTAGTGGCTGGTCTTAGGAAGACATTTGACCACACCAGCAAGTAGGAGGATACCAGTTTGGCCAAGTAATTTTCCATGGAAGGTGGGAGAGAGAACAACAGGTTCTCACCCAAAGAGAATCTATAAAAACAATGGGAAGCTATCTATCTCTCTGTCTTTGGCTTCCATGACACACTCAAAAGGATAACTGGTGACACCACGGAGAATAAAAAAATTTCCCCAGGCTTGAAGGTCATTGCCTGAAATTAGTGTAGTTTTAGGGTAAGTTTGCAATGAGTTTTAGTGTGTTAGAATGATATGTTCATTTTCTTTTATTTTAAATTTGTAATTTACTCTGTTTTCACTTGTAACCACTGAAATCCTACTGTTTGTACTTAATAAATTTACTTTTATTTACTATCAAGCCCAGTATAAATAATTGTTACCTGGGAGAACAGTGTATACATCTTCCTTTCATCGTTAAAGAGGCCTGAATGGGCTTTCAATGTGTGACACTCTCACACAGTGAAAAATGGATTTGGATTACAGGCAGTCCCCGGGTTACGTACAAGATAGGGACTGTAGGTTTGTTCTTAAGTTGAATTTGTATGTAAGTCGGAACTGGTACATATTGTAGGGGAAACTCTAGCCAAACATTTCTCCAGAGCTCAGTTTTATTCTCCCACACCTCACTTCCCTCAGTCCTTTATTCTCAAGCTGAAGTGTCTGCTGAGAAAAGCCGCTCCGCGTCTCCCTGGTCTGCTGGGGGGAGGGGGGGCGCTAGCTTCGCGTCTCCCTGGTCTGCTGGGGGGAAGCAGCTAGTGCGGGGTTGCCTCACCCCGTTTGTAAGTAGGGATCCGATGTAAGTCGGATCCATGTAACCTGGGGACTGCCTGTATATTTAGTCCCATTTGGGGGTTGGTTTCCTTAATGCTGTGCCTTTAAACTGCATTCTCCTCAGAGCTGAAGTGAGGAGGAGGTGAGGGAGAGGCAGTATTCTCAGCTCTGTCTTTTGTCTGGGGGAGACCAGAAGATCTGGCCCAGCAGCACAGGATGGTGAGGAGCACCAGAGAGTACGGTGGCGAGTGTCAGTGGCTTTATCAGCACCTTAGGAAGCAGCCCCAAGAGGTTTTCTGCGATCGTGTCCCATCACAGAAACATCCAAAAATATTTAAATAATTGGTATTCTATTATTGTTTAATCACATAATAAATTGCAATTAATTTGTAATTGCTTGACAGCCCTAAAATCTACAGTTGTCATGATATGCCGGAATTCATAGACAATAGTACTAAAGACTTGTTAAACGCTATTTTTTCTATTAAATGAAACTTGCTTAATTCAGCTTAACATTTTGAAACAATTAAGCAAACAGCTTCTCTTTTCAATTTGTTTGGGATGTGATCCAGAAAGTTATCAAAAAGTCTTTTGTTTAGCAGTATATATCAGATAGTAGGGATGTTAGATGTCGATTGATTGAATACTCATGTGACTGATTCAAATTTTAGCCATTACCTGACTATTTGAAAGTTCCCAGGGGCGCGGACAGCAGCCCGTGCGCTCTTATCCCCACCTTGTGCTGCTGTCTCTATCAGAGGCATCAGCGTGGAGCGGCAGTACCCTATGGTGCAGCCTCTGTCCACAGCGACCCAGGGCCCGCATGGACAGAGGCTGCTCCGCGTCAGCTTCCCCTGCCCCATCTCCACCCTGCTGCCTGTGACAGAGGCAGCAGTGTGGTGGGAGGGGGAGCAGGCAGCTCCGCGAAGCCAGTGAATGTGGGGAGCTGGCTCCCCCGAGCACTGGCTCTTGCCCCCACCCCACCTCTGAGAGAGGCAGCAAGCAGGGGGTCAGGAGGCTCCATGGAGCTGGCATGCTCTGAGAGCTGGCTTAAAAGCTGGCTCCCCATGCGTATCAGCTCAACCTGTCCCCCTCGCTTTCTGAACTACTGCCTCTCTATCAGAGGCAGTGGCACGGGAGGCGGGGAGGGCAGCTCTGTGGGATCTGGTGCTTGTGGAGAAGCCAGCTTCAAAACCAGTTTCCCACAGGCACTGACTCCCGCCGCCCCGGACCTTGCGTCCTCTGTATCAGAGGCTTATCAGTTAGTTGACTACACATAATACAGGACTATGTAGCACAAGATGGTTCATTCGATGATGAGCTTTCGTGGGCCAGACCCACTTCCTCAGATCAAATAGTGGAAGAAAATAATGGCTGTGACTATTTTCTTCCACTATTTGATCTGAGGAAGTGGGTCTGGCCCACAAAAGCTCATCATCTAATAAACCATCTTGTTAGTCTTTAAAGTGCTACATAGTCCTGTGTTTTGTTTCAGCTGCACCAGACTAACACAGCTACATTTCTATCACTTGACTACACATAGACATCCCTATCAGATAGCAGGTATTACTATTAATAAAGTAAATGTTTTCAAGAGTAACAGCAGCATTAAAATACTCCTAAATGCAATTCGCTTTATCTTCCTTGTTTATGCTAATATTTGACTTCAAGAGGAGCAGAGCCAGAGTTTAATAAGTCTCAAGCTTAATAAAACAGCTGTAATACTAACTGTGCAATGTTTTACTAAATGCTAGATGCATAACAGCTCTCGCATTTTCAAAATGTTCAGTTCTTGTAATACATTTGATGTAATGATTAAAGCATAGAAACTTATAACTGCATACTTATTTGCCTTTCTGAGATAATGCTGTTGCCAAGAAAAGGCATCTGACAAGCAAATTAAAAAAAAAAATCAAGCTTACCCTAGGCCTATCTCATACATTTGTGTATTTTCTAAAATCATGCTGGTGTGACAAAACTGATGCAAGAAAACCGAAGTAAAAAGAGAGTCAAAAGACAGCCCACAAAGCTGAAATAGTGTTAGTTTTATCTCTATAATTATCAACAGTTTTGCAAAGCCCTCTAATACTGAACAGGGTACAAAGCTTCATTATTCTCTCTCTTCTCCCCCATATTGCCTCAGTTTCCATATCTATACAGAAATGAAGTGACCTATTCAAGCTCAGATAGCAAGTCAGTGAACAAAAGAATAAAATACACTTCTCCTGGCCTCCAGATATTGAAATGATTGTTCGAATGGTAGTTGGAGAAGGGATAGCATATTAACACTTCTTATTTTCTACTGATATGGGTTATGCTCAACAATTTTGTATCTGTTATTCTGGTAAGTGTATTCCATATCAAAGAACTCTTCCACTCTGAACAACAGGGAAAAGTAAAGTAATTACCATTCTGTTAGATGGTTAACCAGAACAAGAACACTTTGATGACTCAGACTAAATCCTGGGTTAAACAATTGATTTTTGAGGTGGAAAGGCCATCAACTCCATGTAAGTGAAAGCATTTGAATAAAACAGAATAAAATAATCCCTGAAGAGCCAACATAAAATTGGGTCTGCAATGCAAATAGGGACAGGTAAATGAACTGGAGCATTGCAAATAACATTATAAAACGTCTAGGAAACAGACTGCACAGGAAAATATTGGGAACAGAGTGCCACCACATATTTGAGTGGCAGCCATCATACAACAAACAATTTAGGAGCCAAATCAGAAAAAAAAAGTTATATCAGACTTTATGCTATGCAAGCTCTTCAAGATTTCCAACTAAAACAGCTAGTGATTTGCATGGAAGCAATACATTATTTTCTAAATAAGAAACTGAAGACTTATTTTTGAAAATAAGAAAAACTGAATACAAGGAAAGTCACAACAGTTGAGAGGAAAAAATGCTTCTCGTTATACACATTTGAAGGTTGAGAGCTATCCCTCCAATATTTACCTAATTAAAAATCATCTTATTTATCCTATACACTTTCCTTGTCCATTCAGGCACATAAAATGGGGACGGAAAAACTAGGAAGGTTAAAGTTAGTTTCTGCATATTTTTCATCTTTTTAAAATTTTCTTCAAAATTGATTACTAAGTCACTATTTCTCATCCTCAATACACATGACAATGCAATGCTAATGGCGACAAATACTAAGCAGGAGGAAAAAACCCAGAAAATAATGTCCAACTATAAGTTATATCGTAGAAAGCAAATGCTCAAAGTTTATTTTGCAGATAACTGGAAACTGACCAGATGAAAATGAATGAGATGGATTACTCCACAAAGAATTTGGGTGTGAAGTTGAAAATAAGCGATTCAGCCAAATTTTCTCATTTTGATGCAAACACTAACATTTATGCATATCTGAGTCTATTCCAGAGAAAGATTCTACTTAAAATAACAAAAAAAAGAAAACCTGTAATATACCTACCCAATATCATTGTCTTGTTCTGCTCTGAGCATGGCAAACCACTGCTGTTTGTAAACAGAGGACAACCATTCTAAAATAAAAAAAAACATACATAAATGTTGGAATTTCTTTGGAGGCGGGAAAGGGGATTTTATATAACATTTAAAATAAGGAAATAAAATTATACTGAAATGAAAAGATTCTTTATTAATTAAAAAGCCAATTCATATCCAGTCAATTGACATTTCACTGGTATGCTCACCTCTAAGACATATCTGAACTATTTTAAGTTGCAAGTACCAATAAAATTATCCTGCTCAAATTGGCAAAGTAACTTACAAAACCACATATATCTTTTGTTCTCCAATCAGCACCATTCTGAACTTACGGGTGAACAGATTCCCCTCTCTTCTCCTCTTGCCCCCCATCTCTGCCCCAAAAAGAACAGTTACAAAAGGGTTGGAATGCAGTTCAACTATAGCTTACTGGTATACAGCATTTTTCACATAATAAATCGAAAAAAATGATACTTAGAAGTACAGTAGAACAAAGGAAATCCTTTACATAGCAGGCATTCCTGTCTCCATCTCAAGTGAACGATCATATTTGAACATTATGCAATTAGAAGCATAAAACTGAAATGTAAGAGCAGTGAAGATTCAAATATGCCTACACTCAAAGGAAATAGAAGGATAATTCCTATTTCTTATGTAACACTTTTCATCTGTACATATCACAGCACTTCACAATAGAGATTAACCAATTAACCGATAAGCATCAGCTTACCGGTTCCGGTTAAACTTTTCTGACAGCATGCTCCGGCTCCCACGTGCAATCTCATGCTGCAGGCTGTGCAGTATAAGGCTGCTTATACTTCAGAGCTCACAGCACAGCCAGCTCCCTGGCTCCTGGCCCAGCTCTTGGAGAGCCAGATGCTGCCCCGCACTACAGATTCTACAGTATCAGGGACCACAGCACAAGGTGGCAGCTGGCTCCCTGGAATCAGGACCATCAGCCAGCTGTGCTGCAGGCTCTACAGTATAAGCTTTCTATTGCAGAGCCCGCAACAGGTATAACCAACTAAGATTTTTAACGATTACATTGTTACTTTTTTAAAACATTTTTTACATCCCTACTTTGCAATGTTCAATGTATTTATCTTCACAACACAACCGTGTGATGGGAAAACAACAGCATCCCAATTTTACAGGTAGGGAACTGAAGCACAAAAAGGCTAACGCCAAGATAACACAGCAAATCCAGAGCTCAGCAGGGAACTGAACTAGTCTGCCATACCCTAAACCAGGGCTACTCAACTTTGGAAGCCCTGGGGGCCACAATGATACTCACAGCACATGCCAAGGGCTGCAACTTAAATGTGGTTGCATATATATGTATATATGCAAATATATTCAAATAGCTTATTTCACACTAAGGGACATGAATACAAAAATTAAGGCAAGATCACACAACACACAGGCCCCACCGAAGTCAGTTCTGCTGATATTAATACAATGCAATATTTTTATCCAATTTCCACACATATGACAGCACTTTTAATGAGCAATGAGAATCCAGGAATTTAACTACTAACACACACAGCAACAGAAGACCATTATATTGACTGCTTTTTTGTTTTAGCTCCCACCCACGGGCCGCAAACAACGGGCTGTGGGCCTAGCCCACGTGCCACGTGTTGAGTAGTCCTGCCCCTAAGCCAGGTTACGTCTAGACTACAAGCCTCTTTCGAAAGAGAGCATCTAGAGTGCAACCACTTCTTTTGAAAAAGCGAGCCGCTTTTTCGAAAGAGAGCACCCAAGCAGTCTGGATGCTCTCTTTCGAAAAAGCCTAGTTGCATTCAAGAACGTCTTTTTTAGAAAGAGCACTTTCGAAAAAGAGCATTCTTCCTTGTAAAATGAGGTTTGCAGTCAAAAAAAAGCCACCGTGTTCTTTCGATTTAATTTTGAAAGAAAGCAGTGGCAATCTAGACACAGGTGAAGTTTTTTTGAAAAAAGGACACTTTTAAAAAAAAACCTGTAGTCTAGATACACCCCAATGCCTTACCCACAGGACCAAAACCTGATATGTGTTGTTATAGGAAAATTTATAGCTATCGCAGTTTGATAAGACAGGACAGTTCTTAGGTAAACATTAAAGATGGCTAATGCAGCGGTAGGTAACCTGCAGACCATAGGGGTTCTATGTGTGGCCTGCAAAGCATTTTATTTACTAGTACCCATTTGCATTCTAGCCCACAAAAGCTTATACCCAAATAAATGTATTAATCTAAGGTGCAAAAGGACTGCATATTTTGGCTAAAACAGACTAAGGCAATTATCCCTCAAACTCAGGTGGTTTCAGTCTGCATAATTTTTTCCAACCAGTATTAGTGAAGTGACACATGCATAAAATAAAGGCATGTAAAGTACAGTACATGCTGATTGCATGCAATACTGACTATGAGAGTTGTCCATTAAGGAGTCCCTCTACATTCAAAGCACTACCATGGTTCAATTGACACACACTACAAATTCTAGGTAAACAAGTACAATTAGTAAAGCTACCCTGTACCAGGAGATTGTCTTTGTTATGACTAAGGATGTTAAGTAATGGGTAACTGACTAATCGAATAGTCGATGAATTTTTGCATCAATTAGTCGTTAGGCCTTAGGCTGTTGCTACACTTCAAAGGCAAAAGCACCGAAGCCTGGGGTCAGCTGGGGGACTCCCCCGCTGACCCTGGGCTCTGTGCGGCACTGCCACTTTGAAGTGCTGGGAGGAGCCTGACACTAGGCTCCCCGGCGTTTTAAAGTGGCAGCCCCAGGCTTGCCGCTTTGAAGTACCCCCACTTCTTCCCCTCCCCCTTGCTGCCTCTAATAGAAGCAGCAAGGGGTAGGGGGAGAGGAGTGACTAGTCAACTATTCTGTCAACCATCCAATAAGCATTTGCTTATCGGATAGTCAACTAGTTGACTATTCCTTCACATCCCTAGTTACGACAATCTTGTGGCCCACTGAGATGAAGGAGAGCCACTCATGCAACCCACTCACTGGCCTAGGTTGCCCATCACTGGGATCTGGAAGGTAGGCCCTCCCTGCCAAAGCATCTAGTCTCGCACCCACGAATTCTATGACCTGGGTAGGAACAAGTGTAGACTTCGCCTCATTCAGCCACAGCCCCAACCTCAAAAAGGTTTGCTTGGCTAGATCTACGAACCGAGAGACCTGATCCCTTGACCTCCCTCTGATAAGCCAATCGTCCAAGTAGGAATAGACATGGACCCCATTCCTTCTCAGGAAGGCCGCCACCACAGCCATGCGTTTTTTAAAACACCGTTGGTGCTGTGGACAAGCCAAAGGGTAGCACTGCAATCTGGTAGTGGTGGGACCCTACAACAAACCTCAGGAATCTCCTGTGGTGAAGGGAAATAGAAATGTGGAAGTATGCATCCTGTAGGTCGAGGGCAGCATACCAGTCTCCAAGATCGAGTGAGGGGATGATGGAGACCAGCGTTATCATCTTGAAACTTTTTTTTTTATGAAGATGTTGAGCCTTCTGAGGTCCAGAATTGGGTGAAGGCCCCCCCCTTGGACTTCGGGACAAGGAAGTAGTGGGAATAAAACCCCTTTCCCCTGAATTCCAAGGGAACCTCCTCCATTGCCCCTAGGGAAAGGAGCTCAGAGACTTCCTGCTGGAGGAGGTACTCGTGAGAGGGGTCCCTGAACAGGGACAGAGAAGGGGGTGGGAGGAATGAAGGGATAGGAAAAGGATAGAATATCATAGACTCATAGACTCATAGACTTTAAGGTCAGAAGGGACCATTATGATCATCTAGTCTGACCCCCTGCACCGTGCAGGCCACAGAATCTCGCCCACCCCTCTTAGAATAATCCTCTCACCTATGTCTCAGATATTGAAGCCTTCCAATACTTTGAAGGCCCCAACATGCAGAGAGTCCTTCAGCTGTGATCTGTGCCCAATGCTACAGAGGAAGGCGAAAAACCTCCAGGGCCTCTGCCAATCTACCCTGGAGGAAAATTCCTTCCTGACCCCAAATATGGCGATCAGCTAAACCCTGAGCATGTGGGCAAGACTCACCAGCCAGACACCCAGAAAGTTCCCTATAGCAACTCCTATCATCCCTCCATTGACCTATTTCCAACTGGAAATGAATGGTCAATTAGTTACCAAGATCATGTTATTTCATCCAACCATCCCCTTATCATAGAATCAGAACTGGAAGAGACCTCAGAAGGTCATCAAGTCCAGCCCTCCGCTCTAGGCAGGACCAATCCCATCTAAATCAACCCGGCCAGGGCTTTGTCAAGCCGAGACTTAAACACCTCTAGGGATGGAGACTCCACTACTTCCCTAGGTAACCCATTCCAATGCTTCACTACCCTCCTAGTAAAATAGTTTTTCCTAATATCCAATCTGGACCTCTCCCACCACAACTTGAGACCATTGCTCCTTGTTCTGCCATCTGTCACTACTGAGAACAGCCTCTCTCCATCCTCTTTGGAACCTCCCTTCAGGAAGTTGAAGGCTGCTATCAAGTCCCCCCTCACTCTTCGCTTCTGCAGACTAAACAGACCCAAGTCCCTCAGCCTCTCCTCGTAGGTCATATGCTCCAGACCCCTAATCATTTTGGTTGCCCTCCGCTGGACCCTCTCCAATGCGTCCGCATCCTTTTTGTAGTGGGGGGCCCAGAACTGGACACAGTACTCCAGATGTGGCCTCACCAAAGCCGAATAAAGGGGAATAATGACATCTCTGGATCTGCTGGCAATGCTCCTCTTAATGCATCCTAATATGCCATTAGCCTTCTTGGCTACAAGGGCACACTGTTGACTCATATCTAGCTTCTCATCCACTGTAACCCCCAGGTCCTTTTCTGCAGAACTACTACTTAACTGGTTGGTCCCCAGCCTGTAACTATGCTTGGGATTCTTCCGTCCCAAGTGCAGGACTCTACACTTGTCTTTGTTGAATCTCATGAGATTTCTAGTGGCCCAATCCTCCAATTTGTCCAAGTCACTCTGGACCCTATCTCTGCCCTTTAGCGTATCTACCTCTCCCCCTAGCTTAGTGTCATCTGCAAACTAGCTGAGGGTGCAATCTATCCCCTCATCCAGGTCATTAATAAAGATATTGAACAAAACCGGTCCTAGAACCGAACCTTGGGGCACTCCACTAGAAACCGACCTCCATCCTGACATCGAACCGTTGATCACTACCCGCTGGGCCCGGCCTTCTAGCCATCTTTCTATCCATCTTACCGTCCATTTATCCAATCCGCATTCCCTTAACTTGCTGGCAAGAATATTGTGGGAGACCGTATCAAAAGCCTTGCTAAAGTCAAGGTATATAACATCCACTGACTTTCCCATGTCCACTGAGCCAGTTACCTCATCATAGAAGCTAATCAGATTGGTCAAGCACGACTTGCCCTTTGTGAATCCATGCTGATCCCCTTGCCATTACCTCTAGGACTCAACAGTCCAACGTTATGATACACCAGGCCTCGTGGAAAGGGAACAGTCTGTCTGAGAAGGGTCGATCTGAGACTACAGGCAGTCCCCGAGTTACGCGGATCCGACTTATGTTGGATCCGTACTTATGAACGGGGCTTTTCTCGCCCCGGAGGACGCGGGCAGCGGGACCGCCCAGACGCGCTGCGGTCCCGCCGCCTGTGTCCTCCGGGGCGAGAAAAGCAGCTCCGCGTCTCCCTGGTCTGCTGGGGGACCCCCCAGCTGAACCAGGGAGATGCGGAGCAAAGCCACGGAGAATGCAGGCGGCGGGACCATGGCGCGCCTGCCCAGTCCCGCCGCCCGCGTCTCCCTGGTCTGCTGGAAAGGGGGAGGGCGCAGACCAGGCTTTTCTCGCGGATGCCTGTGGTAGAGCAGCTAGGGCGCTGCCGGGTTGGTCCCACAGCGCCGCTCCTCGGCGCTGCGGGGACCAACCCGGCAGCGCCCCAGCTGCTCTGCCCCAGGCGTCCAGATTCAGCCGCTGTTGAAACTGACCAGTGGCTGATTCCAGGAAGCCGGAGGCAGAGTTGCTCTGCCCCGGGCTTCCTGGAATCAGCTGCTGATCAGTTTCAGCAGCAACTGACTTGGGGACACCTGGGGTAGAGCAGCTGGGGTGCTGCCGGGTTGGTCCCCGCAGCGCCGCACCTCGGCGCTGCGGGGACCAACCCGGCAGCGCCCCAGCTGCTCTGTTCCAGGCGTCCAGATTCAGCCGCTGTTGAAACTGATCAGCGGCTGATTCCAGGAAGCCCAGGGCAGAGAAACTCTGCCTCCGGCTTCCTGTAGTCAGCCACTGGTCAGTTTCATCAGCGGCTGAATCTGGACGCTAGTTCCGACTTACCTACAAATTCAACTTAAGAACAAACCTACAGTCCCTATCTTGTACGTAACCCGGGGACTGCCTGTACAGCCGGTGTGTCGTCCTCGGGCATAACCTCAAACACCCAACCTGGGACCCTGGGACTTATTGGGTGGCCCCTGATTGTAGTCCAAGCCCAAACGAGAACGTCTCCTCGTATTGCGGGTGGAACCACCTCTATTTCTGTGCCTGCTGTCAAACCAAGCCCCGACTGTAGCTCCTCTGCCCCCAGGAGCTCAAGGGGCAGCGTTGAGGCGCGGGGGTGTGCAGGCCCAAGGATTTCAGGGTCGCCCTGGAGTCCGCTATCAGTTTGCTCCGAGAACAGGCCTGTTCCCTCGAAGGGAAGCTCCTGCATGGTTGTCTGCACCTCCAGGGGAATTCCGGAGACCTGCAGCCAAGTCTCCGGCGCATAACGATGCCGGTGGCCATGGTCCTGGCAGGAGAGTCTGCTGCAATGAGAGCAGCCTAAAGGGCCAACCTAGATACCACCTAGCCCTCTTCAGTGACTTCAAACTCCTGCTGCGAGTCTTGAGGCAACCTGGCCTTGAACTTATTGGCCGCTACCCAATTGTTAAAAGCGTACTGGCTGAGCAGGACCTGCTGGTTAGCTATCCTCAGCTGTAAACCAGCCGTCTCATATGCCTTCCTCCCCAGGAGTTTGAGCTTTTTTGGGCCCCTTACTTTTGGGCGTGGGCCCCAACTGCCCCTGCCTCTCCCACTGTCAGGCCGCCTGCACCACTGCCGAGCCTGGCGGGGGGTGGAAAAATAAATGCGCGTGGACCGCCTGAGGGACAAAGTACCATCTTTCTACCCGTTTCTGCATAGGGGTTATGGAGACCGGGGTTTGCCAGAGGGTCTTCATGATTTTTGCCACCATCTCGTTCAGTGGGAGGGCAATTTTAGTGGGGCCCTCCGCCATAATTATGTCAACCACTGGGTCTTCATCCTCCTTTACCTCCTGAGCTTGAACCCCCAAATTCTGGGCCAACCTTCTGAGGAGATCTTGGTGTGCCCTCACGTCCATGAAGGCCATCAGGGGCGACAGGCCGGCCAAGGCCCCATCCAGAGACAAGGAAGACGACTCCTTCACCACCAGCGGATCTTGCAGGACACCAGTCCCAGATTCCTGTGTCAGACATGACACTGACTGGGCCTGCGTAGGGGGCTGGACGACATCCTGGGAGGGAACACCTGTTCCAAGCAACCCTGTGGGGCTAGCTCTGCTCTCCGACTCCACTCTCACCAGCAGAACTGCCGAGGGGAGTGACCTATGCTCCAAGTAGGAAGAGGCACCAACTGACCCTGACCTCACCAGGGCCTGGTAGTATGCCCACGGGGTCCAGAACAGCCATTGCGGATGGGGTTGCCACTGGGGAGGCCAAGTCTGCACCTCTGGATGCTGGTGCCTCTGGGTCTGCGACTGAGAACTCAAACAGTGCCAAGACCTGGACCGGTATCGAGGGCTTGACCCAGAACACCTGGAGGAAGACCTCGAAGAGAAGGACTCAACATTGGATTCAGAGGAACACTCCGATGCCGACCAAGGCTGTGCTGCTGAGCATTCCGGGTCCCTCTGGGCCTGACTGGACATTGCTGCTGGCTTGCCTCGGTGCCAGAGGCGGCATGGACGCAGAGTCCGGTGCCAGCGGACGTGGAAGTGGAGACACCTGTGGCCTATCCCTCGCCTGGTCCTGAGCCCCCAAGGGCAGTGCCGGCTGTAGTAAGTTGAGGGTCAGTAACATGGAGTCAGCAGGCCTAAATAGAGGCCTGTAACATGAAAACAGCAACATGTCTGCAATCTAGACTTAAGCACTTCATTTTTAACCACTTTATCTTTCCTCTCAATCCCTTGGTGCAAATTTGCATATCTTCTTCTGATCCCTTTTTCGGAAGAGGTTTTTTGGAGGGGAAAAAAAAAGGCAGTCTAGACGGGGATTTTCCACGTAAAAACCCCCTTTTTCGAAAAAACCCTGTAAACCTCATTTTTTGAGGAATTAAGGGCTCTTTCAAAGAAGAGGGGGTTTTGCATGGAAAAACCCCATCTAGACTGCTTTTATTTTTTTCGTAAAAACCTTCCAAAAAAGGGATTGGAAGAAGATATGCAAATTTGTGCCAGATTTGCATATCTTCTTTTGGAATCCGAGTGTAGTCTAGGCGTGCCCTCAGTGGTGTCCAGTGTTCCCTCTAAGATTTGCCACCCATGAGACAAGTGAATTTTGTCTTGTGCACCAGTATTGAGTTCGTGTGCGCTTGTTCAGATGTGTGTCACTGTGGCACCCAAGTTATTAACAAATCTCTTATAAACCTCTCCCTTTTCTCTCTGGGTATGTCTATTATATGCCATTATACAAGGCATTGATGAGACCCCATTTGGAATACTGTGCAGTTCTGTTCTCCCATGATTAAGAAGGATGAATTCAAACTGGAACAGATACAAAGAAGGGTCACTAGGATGATCCGAGGAATGGAAAACCTGTCTTATGAAAGGAGACTCAAGGAGCTTGGCTTGTTTACTTTAACCAAAAGAAGGCTGAGGGGGGATATGATTGCACTTTTTAAATATATTAGAGGGATAAATACCAGGGAGGGAGAGGAATTATTTAAGTTTAATACCAATGTGGACACAAGAACAAATGGATATAAGCTGGCTAGTAGGAAGTTTAGACTTGAGATTACACGAAGGTTTCTAACCATTAGAGGAGTGAAGTTCTGGAACGTCCTTCCAAGGGAAGTAGTGGGGGCAAAAGATCTATCTGGTTTCAAGATTAAACTAGATGGGTTTATGAAGGGGATGGTTTGATGAGATAACATGATCTTGGTATCTAATTGACCATTCTTTATCAGTGGGAAATAGGTCAATGGAGGGATGATAGGAGTTACTATAGAGAACTTTCTGGGTGTCTGGCTGATGAGTATTGCCCATATGCTCAGGGTTTAGTTGATCGCCATATTTGGGGTCGGGAAGGAATTTTCCTCCAGGGTAGATTGGCAGAGGCCCTGGAGGTTTTTCGCCTTCCTCTGTAGCATGGGGTACAGATCACAGGTAGAGGATCTCTGCATCTTGGGGTCTTCAAAGTATTTGAAGGCTTCAATATCTGAGATATAGGTGAGAGGATTATTCTAGGAGGGGTGGGTGAGATTTTGTGGCCTGCACTGTGCAGGGGGTCAGATTAGATGATCATAATGGTTCCTTCTGACCTTGGAATCTATGAGTCTATGAGTCTAATGTCAGAGAGGCTAAGATGCAAAACTAGATAGGCAGTGATAAATAAGGAAGGGAGAGATGGGTTTGTCCATTATCACAGACATTGTAAATTGAAGTACAGGATGTCGCCCAAAACAGTAACACAAAAGAGGGATTCAAGGATAGAGCAAAATATAACCCATAGACAAAGAAGGCCATGCAAAAGGAGAAATGGGTGGAATAGACAATGAGGTAGCAGAAGAAGCAAAAAGGACAGTTTCATAAAAACCAAGCATGGATAAGAAGTTGAGAAGATTTAAACACTGTCTTTCTCAAAGATCAGGGAGGATAAAGTACAGACCTTGAGATCATCACAAAGCTTTGCGAAAACAATTTAAGTGGAGTGAAGGTGATGGAAACCAGATCCAAGAGGATCCAGGATAGAGATATGGAGAAGAGGAAATCAAGGCAAGTTGTGTAACAGCAGGAGCGGCCCGAGACGGGCTGTGGCAGCTGGCGCCCAAGGCAGAACGAGCGATCAGCGCCCCCGCCTGCACAGCCATCAATGGGTCAATGTCATCATCGGGCGCCCCGGGCACCCTGTGACATCATCAGGTGCCGTTGAAGGTGGTGCCCTAGGCAACGGCCGAGTCGGCCTATAGCCACAGGCTGCCCCTGTATAACAGGCACGCTCAATTAACTTAGCAGTGAAAGGAAGAAGGAAGTTAGAAAAGCAAGTGCTCCATCTACAGGAAAATGTGAATGCCTGGTAGCAGTACATTTTCAGTTCAGGCCCCTGACTAAGAATTAATATTTCTGATCATCTGGTAGTGCCCACGTTTATTAAGCTTCAGAGCCAGAAGCAAATACCACTTGCTTACTCAGGATTGTGCGAACAGAGCAAGGATGAGTCCCATTTATAATGCAATTTATATTAACATTTTAGTTCAACCTTTTTCTTTCATACACATTCTTTTTCTCTTAATAGTGACATGTGCACCTCAAATTAAAAGAAGTTGGACATATCTTACACATTAGAAAACAAAGAGAATAACCGAACAGCCAGCCAACTGCCTTGCTGAAGACAACACAAGAGCTTTCATCCCTCCAAACATTATCTATTGGTAAAGTAACATATGCCTTCTGAGACACAAGAGAACAAAGCAATCAACTCTTGCAACTCCTTCAATTTCAGACACTGACCTATTAAATTATTACCTTTCAATTGAATGCTTTACCCAATTTTCTATTAAACAGATGACGCATATGAAGCTTTGTTATTAAAAAGGATATTCAATTAATATTTACATTCTATTACATATTTTGTTATTGATTTACATTACTCCAATAATCCAGCGATACTGAGGCAATTTTACAACTGTGCTGGTCATGATGAAATAACCAAGAGTCCAACAAACATTTTAGAAAAGTATGTAAGTGAATAAAAACGTTATATCAATGCATCTAACAAAGGCATTAGCTCAAAAGCTTCATTCACAATTTGTTTAATCAGAAAATATGAAAAATGTCCAATCAAAATATTTGCTTACCTGAAGGTACTAAGGCATCTCGCTCAATGATGCTTGCTGATGCCAAATCACTGATGATATATTGCAATCTCAGGTGTTTGAATACTGTCAAGAATGCTCTTCCTTGCTCAGATTCTAAGAATGCAATGTCATCCTCAAAATCTGCAACATTACAAGAGACATACACATCTAGGAGTTTCCTAGAACTTTTTCATTTTGATTTAAAATATTTATACACATTTAACTGAAGGTCCTACGCTCTCCAAATAGAGAAAGGAAAATTACGCGTTGCAAGCAACTTTAACAGCCTGCAACAGAATAGATTGCTCAATTTTAAGGAAGTGATTAGCATTCAAATAACTGTAAATGAAAAGTTACTGGTTCATTTTTCCTACTCCAGCACCGTTGGGACCTGACCAGTGCTGAATCAGAGAATTTGCCAGTCAATATTGTCAAGCAGTATTACCAACACTTCCACTGCTTACTGGCTCTTGAAAGACATTTAGGGAAAACAACAGCACAGCACACTGATAGCCTGGACTGTTGGCTGTAAACAAACTTTATGGTATGTGGGACACTTGGCTGCACCCAGTAGCGGACATTCCCCTAACTAAAATCATGCCAGACCATGGAGGTTACTGGACCAGAGAGGTTCAACCTGTATTAGACCAAATTGTCTTTATCCACTGAAATACAAAAGAGTTTGGCCAGAATTTCCGAAAAATAGAAGATGTCACTAGACAAGTCAATAATAAACATAAAGCAGTTTACCCTGAAATGATTTTGTTTCAGCACGCATGGCCAAAATGGCTAAAGGGAAGACTTCTTAACAGTATAATGAGAACAGGAAGTTAGGTCAAATAAATTACTGCACCTCTTCGGTATACATGGGACACTGTTTCTGGAGGGAGCTGAAGGACAACTGCACTGTACCTGCTGCTGGATGTATTGAGCACTGAAATTCTAAATCCAGCACCTTTTTCACAAACACTATATCTATACAAATAGACTTACCTTTTCTACGCTTGGAAAACCAGGCATCTGCTTCAGTTAACAGTTGTTTTAGTGGTCCATTCCAAGAAGGCACTAGCTGAAGGAACATCCACTAAACAAAAACAATATTTGTAAGCTTATTTTAGAGTCATAAAACATAATATAAACACCCAAGATTAATAAATTTTATGTTATAGCTACTAAGAAGCTCCTCATAAAAACAAGTAATGAATTCTACTGCTTATTATTAGACATTAACTTTGTATTCATCACAACACTAGTATAATAAAATATAATTATGATTAGAAGGATGTTTTCACAATAAAATGATCTGAAAACAGTTTAAAATTGTCTCTATACAGATTTTAATGTTCACAGCAAAAAATCAAAATATAATAAATTTCATAATATTACTTTACACTACACCACTGAAGTATCAAAAATTTTAAACAAATCAAACTAAATTAAATCCTGATGTAACTTCACTGGCTTCAATAATCTTATACCAAGGGCAATCTGGGTCCTAAGTAGGTACCTTCTTGAGAGCGGTATACACATCCATCTCCACTTGCATTACAAATAGGTTAGAAGAGCTGATCAACTGTTTCATGAGGTTTATGCTGGAAAAGACAAAATACTATGAGATGGGATGTGTAAAACTAAGTCAATAAAGTAATTAGTAATAGCACAGAAGAAAGAGTAAAGGAAGTTAATTCACTCTTCCCATAGGTAAGTGAAAAGTAGAGCTGATTGGGCATTTCTTAAAACAGCAGTTTGTTGCTGTAAAATGCAGCTCTGTCAAAACAAACTTAAGAAAAGGTCTGCTTCTGACAAAACTTTAGCTAGGAAGATTTTTCCACCATCACCTGGGAATTTCTGATCACAAAAAGCACAGAATTACCATTAGTTAAGTGATTAGGATATGAGAGTCCTACTCTGTGTGATCTGGATAAAGCGAGTTTCCCTAATTACCAGACTACTCACTGGCAAGTCTGAAATGGATCTCTACAACCTCTCCTATTCCTTGGGCCAAAAGGGCATGTCTACACAGCAGGGCTGAACTCGAAATAAGCTACACAACTTGAACTACGTCAGTTCTGAATATAGGCAAACAACACGGGAATGCAGGGGCAATATTAGAAAGGCAAAGGCACAAAATGAGATCAAACTAGCCACAGGCATAAAGGGAAACAAGAAGACCTTTTATAAATACATTAAAAGCAAGAGGAAGACCAAGGACAGGGTAGGCCCACTGGTTCGTGAGGAGGGAGAAGCAGTAACAGGAAACTTGGAAATGGCAGAGATGCTCAATGACTTCTTTGTTTCGGTCTTCACCGAGAAGTCTGGAGGTGTGCCTAACGTAGTGAATACAAGCAGAGAGAGGGTAAGTTTAGAAGATAGGATACACAAAGAACAAGTTAAAAATCACTTGGAAAGTTAGATGTCAGCAAGTCACCAGGTCCTGATGAAATGCATCCCAGGATACTCAAGAAGCTGATAGAGGAGGTATCTGAGCCTTTAGCTATGATCTTTGAAAAATCATGGCAGACAGGGGAGATTCCAGAAGACTGGAAAAGGGCAAATATTGTGCCCATCTATAAAAAGGGGAATAAGAACAACCCAGGAAACTACAGACCGGTCAGTTTAATGTCTGTCCCAGGGAAGATAATGGAGCCGGTAATTAAGGAAATCATATGCAAACACTTGGAAGGTAATAAAGTGATAGGGAATAGCCAGCATGGGTTTGTGAAGAACAAGACATGCCAAACTAATCTGATAGCTTTCTTTGATAGGATAACGAGCCTTGCGGATAAGGAAGAAGCGGTGGATGTCATATACCTAGACTTTAGTAAGGCATTTGATACAGTCTCGCATGATATTCTTATTAATAAACTAGGCAAATATAACTTAGATAGGGCCACGATAAGGTGGGTGCATAATTGGCTGGATAACCGTAGTCAGAGAGTTGTTGTTAACGGTGCTAAATCCTGCTGGAAAGGGATAACAAGTGGAGTTCCTCAAGGGTCTGTTTTGGGACCCGTACTGTTCAATATCTTCATCAATGATGTAGATATTGGGATACAGAGTATGCTTATTAAGTTTGCAGATGATACCAAACTGGGTGGGGTTGCAACTTCTTTGGAGGATAGGGACATAATTCAAAATGACCTTAGCAAGTTAGAGAAATGGTCAGAGGTAAACAGGATGAGGTTTAATAAAGAGAAATGCAAAGTGCTCCACTTAGGAAGGAACAATCAGTTCCATACATACAAGATGGGAAGCGACTGTCTAGGAAGGAGCATGGCGGAAAGGGATCTAGGGGTCATAGTGGACCACAAGTTGAATATGAGTCAACAGTGTGATGCTGTTGCAAAAAAAGCAAATATGATTCTAGGTTGTATCAACAGGTATGTTGTAAGCAAAACTCGTGAAGTCATTCTGCTGCTCTACTCTGCACTAGTTAGGCCTCAGCTGGAGTAGTGTGTCCAGTTCTGGGCGCCACATTTCAAGAAAGATGTGGAGAAATTGGAAAGGGTACAGAGAAGAGCGACAAGAATGATTAAAGGTTTAGAGAACATGACCTATGAAGCCAGGCTTCATGAACTGGGCTTGTTTAGTTTGGAAAAAAGAAGATTAAGGGGGGACATGATAGCAGTTTTCAAATATCTAAAAGGGTGTCACAAGGAGGAAGGAGAAAATTTGTTCCTCTCGGTTTCTGAGGACAGGACAAGGAGTAATGGGCTTAAAGTGCAGCATTTAGATTGGACATTATTAAAAAATTCCTAACTGTCAGGGTGGCCAAATATTGGAATAAATTGCCAAGGGAGGTGGTGGAATCTCCCTCTCTGGAGATAGTTAAGAACAGGTTAGATAGACATTTGTCAGGGATGGTGTAGACGGAGCTTGGTCCTGCCTTGAGGGCAGGGGGCTGGACTCGATGACCTCTCGAGGTCCCTTCCAGTCCTATTATTCTATGATTCTATGAGTTGCATAGCTAAGTCGAAATAGCTTATTTCAACTTTGGGCACGTCTACACTGCACTTATTTCGAAATAGAGCGCTCTTCCCCCAACTTCTCTTACTGCTCATAAAATGAGATTTACAGAAGTCAGAGTAAGAAGCCTGTTATTTCTAATTTATTTAGAAATAACGGACTTGCTGTGTAGACACACACTATGCTATTTCAGAATAACTAATGTTATTCTGAAATAGCACTGCTGTGCAGACATGCCCTAATAGAGTAGTCTGTAAGGGCACTCACCTAGGGCATGGGAGATTTGTATTCAAATCCCTGCTCCAAATCAGACTTAACAGGGCCTTACGCCTTGGTCTCAAATCACCACCAGACCCTAACCATTGGGCAAGCACTCTTGGTTTTTACAAAACACACACCACACACCCTGAAATAATTCAGTTTTGCCCAAG
This sequence comes from Pelodiscus sinensis, assembly GCF_052426305.1. Lineage (NCBI taxonomy): Eukaryota > Metazoa > Chordata > Testudines > Trionychidae > Pelodiscus > Pelodiscus sinensis. Next base: position 16,139,309 of record NC_143079.1, read on the forward strand.
TGTAGAAAAGGAAAACAATTTAGGAGGGAAGTCGGGTCCATAAGTAAGTGAAGATTAAAGGACTCAATCTAAATTTACCAGGGTACATGAAAAGTAAATATTTAGTCAGAGTTGAAGAAGTAAGTGACTAGCCACTAGGCAGGCATTCAAAATAAAGTACTCTCTTAGCCAAAACCTATAAATTATATTTTGAAGTTAATTTCAACAGTAACCACGGAGGGACTAAGGAGCCTCGCTAATAAAACTCTGTCAAATATCAAAAGTTTATTTTTAAAATTATGAAAATAGATGCATTACCAAGAGCATTAAATAAAAATCGTAAGTATTTAAAGAAAAACTTGTCAAACTTTAACTGAGGAAATTTTAAAGCTAGATTATATAACACACATATACAATGCCAACCTTGGAAGGGTCCCATCACATAATTAAAACAACATTTTAAAAAACAAGTCATCCTGTGCCACCTTAGCGACTAAAAAAATATATGTATAGTATCATGAGCTTTTGTGGGAAAAACCCACTTCCTCAGATGAAACGATCTTGAGTGGGAAAAAGTAGGGGACCCTCAAAATAAAAAGGGAGAGAGGAAAGACATAACAAAATGGTCTAATGGTCTAATTCTTGATGACCATTACAGCAATATTGTAATATGCCATTTGCAGCATGTTTTAGTTACTTCAAAATAGGTAGACCATTTAACCACCTAATTATCCAAGTTAATTGAAATCTGCATACCTGAGTTCTTTGAAGAGTTCAACACTCTGGTGAGTCATCAGGTTATTTAAAAGCCATTCAAGGCACCTAGATAATAAGAAATCGTTTGCTAGTCACAATTTTCAGATATCCAAGTTAAACCACTGATCAAACCCTAAAATAGATTTCATAACTTCTAATTGGTTTAATAATGGAGGATCAAAAAACTCTCAGGATCTAAAAGCTCTGATATGTCTTTTTCTTTAATGCTACTTTAACTTGAATGATCGTAAACTTTAGGAAGGACTAAAGAAACATTTAAGACATTTCCAAAATATCAGGTTTACTTAGATAAGCATTACACTAACAGTAAACTTTGCAAAGGTTATCTTCTGTGATAGCAAAGGGAGGGTGGGCAGTTTGAATTCAGAAGGTGAACAAAGTAGCTCAGTGTCCCACAAAGGACTGTGGGACCATTAGTTGTTGGGGAAGAAGGAACTGGCTAGAGCACCCTGCTCACCAATTCTTTCAAAACTTTTTCTGCTCAGAACTTAAATGTATTTCATGTTGACCATTACAGCAGCACAGATATCCAACAAATTTAGAACAGAATAGTCAATTACATTCACATTGTACTATTCCTCTGAAAAGTTAACCTATCTTCTTTTCAAATTTACAACCAATTCTTTGCATTCTCTAAGTTACACTTTTTAAAAGAAGGCCCACTGTATTCAAAATAGAGATTGAACCTCTGTGATCCGGGACTCTCTGGTCCAGCACTGCTGAACTAGAGAGCCCCAGCATAGAGATTACCAGCAGCTAGGAGCAGAGCCAGCCAGCAGGGCACCAGAACCTGCAGCTGGCCAGGCTGGGAAGCCAGTGGGGTAGCAGAACTCGCAGCTGGCAGGGCCAGAGTGCTAGCGGGGCTACCAGAATCCATGGGGGGAGGGACCCTGAGCCCACAGCCGGTGGGGCCATGGAAGGGGGTTGGGATGGGGCTGCAGAGCTCACAGCTGGTGGGGTCACGAGGGCAAGCAGGGCTGCCGCCAGAGCTCCCGGTGCTAGCTGGGCAACCGGAGCTAGGGTCCAGAGCAGCAATGGCAGGGAGCTGGGAAGAGGAGCCCAGTGGAGAGGCTAGCACACCGCCCCTCCGCCCCAGATCTTCCCTGGTCCAAAAAACTCCCTCATCCTGGACCGATGAGGGAGCCGGGGCAGGAAGGGCCAACCTCTTGTAGAAACAGGAGAACTAAAACACCTTGTACGACCCATGTTACACACTTAAAAAAATTACAGGGGACTAACTCATTAGTCACAAGTCACATTTATATTTTGGAAAATCTTTCATCTTTAAAGAATAATTAGGTTTTAATTAACATATGAAAAATTGCCTAGAGAAAAAAAGGTTAATTCTTACTTTTTCTTCACAGAGTCTAATCCATAAGTCCCTGCTGAATTGTAATAGCCACACACAGTTTTCACATTAATTGTTTCCTTCATTGTCTCGCCACATTGCTGTATTAAACCATCCTGTGAATAAATCCACGTATATTAAAAAAAATTTAAAACAAACTTATGGGGTTCTTAGTGATAATTTAGTGAAGACCATTTATAAATATATTAAGTTTTCAAAGTTAGGAGCCAGAACAGTATGACCAAACTCAGAGAAGGAAACTAATATAGCTAAACATATTTAACAGCAACACCCACAATGCTGTTCTAACAGCTAATTTAATCCTATTTACATTGCCTATTTATATATAGGCAATTTTATATTTCAACTAAAACTGAGTCTTAGGCATGTTTACATAAAATTGCTTCACTGATGTGTGATAAATAAGTATTAAGCAGCCCACTCTTTTTCCAATCAGCATTCTGCAAGTGGTTTTTATAATCCATTTGGAGAAAGAGAGAACTTATTTAACATTTGCTCGAGTGTGCCTTTTAACTACACTCTGAATTTTAATGTTATTCCAAATAAACCACAAGACCACTATACTATCTTAATATGGCCAGTGCTTTATATATTACTTACCAGCTGCAGCATGCAGGCTGCTGCTAGAAGGGCAACAACACGACTGGGCTTTATTAAAACATCATCTCTATATAGTGAGCCAAAGGCTACCTGCAGAGCTAAAAGAGCACAAACTGTCAAATCTAAAAAAAAAAAATAGCTATAATCTCATGTTTCATAATGTTTAAACACTAGGGATTCCTTTCAATTTATGCTGGTGCTAAAATTCTAATGTGTTAATCAAGAAAAAAGATAAATTGAAAAAGTTAAATCAATAGAAAGCCAATCGACACAAAATTACTGAACTACTGAAATGCACCTCACTCCCACAAATATGCTGATTATTTTTAACTGGGTTATTAGGAAATATTTATGCTAAAAGTATAACTTCTATAAGCACTGCAGTTCTAAGTACACACAGCATCTATACTCAGGATAGCTCCAAATTTTGATTCACAAAAAAAATTGAGAACTTTCTAAACAGTTCTTTCGTTCACATTTTTTAAAAGCAGAAGTAATACCTGAACAGTACAACTACTCTGCTGTTTAAACAATTAGTATTCATTCTAACAACTGAAAAAGTACTGGGACCATCAAATAGTTCCAGGGGACCCTAACACTGCAGAGGGTGATGCCTATAAATTATAACTCCACCTTGCCCATCATGGTAATAATGCAATGTCAGGTTTTCAAACTGAAATTGTGTCTCTTTGTTAAGCATTCCAAGAGAACACTAAGCTAGGGGAAGAGGTAGATAATAGGGACGTGAACGTGTACTTGGGCTCATGGGTTAACGTACATGGTTACATGCAGCTCCCTCTTCTCCCCCCAGCACAGCTACCTCTGATAAAGGGAGAGGCAAAGCTGCCTTCGAAATTTTCAGCTATTACATATTTACCTAAATAAATGCATTTTAGCATCCCTAATAAAATTTGCTGGAGAGTAGAGATTAGGGATGTTAGCAAACATTTCTTTTTGTAAATGTGTAACTGCTGAACGTGTAACTACCTCTCCCACTCCACTCCCATGCTGCGGAGGGGCAGGCAGCTCCACAGGAGCCTGTACATGCAGAGAGCCGGATTGAAAGATGGCTTCCAATGTTTACCAGCTCCCACCTGCCCCCCAACACTGCTGCATCTGGGCAAAGTAGCAGGGGGCAGGGCAGGAGGCTCTGTGGGAGCTGGCTTAAAAGCTGGCTCCCACCTGCCCCCCATCCCACTGCCTCTGATACAGAGGCAGCAAGGGGGAGGTTGCATGTTGTTGTTAGTATTAACCGATAAGCCCAAGTTTATCGGTTAATCATGTAAACTACACACTAGGTTCAGATAGATAGGGTTCAGAGTGACCTAGACAAATTGGAGGATTGGGCCAAAAGAAATCTGATGAGATTTAACAAGAACAAATACAGAGTCGTGATACAAAGCCGGCAGCAAGTGGTAACAGCCCAGGCTTATCCAGTAACTATTTAAATGGTTATACTTTTACATTCCTGCAGAAAAGAATATAAAAAATTCCAATACATTTTCTCAAACCTGTCCCAAGGGGAGAATCGTGAAGAGTACTCCTCTGAGTGGTTGCCTTTCCAAGACAACACAGAAAGAGGTGCTTCATTCAGACACTTGGGTCTCCACAAGTTACATATGTTGTTCAAAGTACTGTTTTAGACTGCATTTCTTCAGTCAGAATAGTGATAGAGATGCAGCCGTGTTAGTCTGGTTTAGCTGAAACAAAAGACGGAACTATGTAGCACTTTAAAGACTAACAAGATGGTTTATTAGGTGATGAGTTTTCGTGGGCCAGACCCACTTCCTCAGATCAATATGTGGAAGAAAATTGGCACAACCATATATACCAAAGTGATACAATCAAAAAAATGAACACATGTGAAACTGACAAATCAAATTTTAGAACAGAGTGGGGGTGAGGGAGGAAGGTTAGTGTATGTAACCTCCCCCCCTCATACTTCCTCTGTTCTAAAATTTGATTTGTCAATTTCACATGCATTCTTTTTTTATTGTATCACTTTGGTATATATGGTTGTGCCAATTTTCTTCCACATATTTATCTGAGGAAGTGGGTCTGGCCCACGAAAGCTCATCACCTAATAAACCATCTTGTTAGTCTTTAAAGTGTTACATGGTTCCGTCTTTCGTTTCTGCAGTCAGTTTCTGAACCTACAACACAGTTGCTGTTATGATCAAAGACTAAACTAAGCCATAAACAACTCATGCTTTCTCTCAGAGCAACTGATTAGTTACTGGCTTTTTCAGTCTTCTTTTTCACATTTTTGAAAATGAGCCCTCTCTTTTCAAACAGACATGTCAGATTTTTATCATACAGTACCTGAAGGAAAATTTAAAGGTTGAAAATAAGTGAACTAACAATATTGAGGCAAAGGCCTTTACTCACCTTCTATATCAATATTCTGGTCAGGAATCTCCAGTTCTATGATGTTCATGCTAGACTCCCTCCAAGAACCACTGAACATGCTGGAAAAGTAGCCAGACTATTTAAAAAAAGAAAAAAAAACACAAACATACAAGGAACCATTTCATTCAAATAATGAAAAACTGTAAGAGTTTGACATATTAGCCAAAATTATTAATAATCTTCAGCTATAAATCAAGTAAATTATGGGGTAAGCAAGCTGAAATAATAGTGATATACTTCCATGTCAAGAACTACTAATAATATTTCTTCCAGTTATGTGGAAATATTTATAAACATTGACCAACATTTCAAGTCTGTTTACAGAAGTAGAGGCATTTGTTTTTCAAGTTATTTTTCATCAATAAATTCAATTTTAAATAGGCCGAAAAGCTGAGAAAAATTCCATTTTAAATCATGATATCCATAGTGCGTACTCATGTCCAAAATTTAAAGTTCCTATAACTATATGTAGACAAAAAAATTCTACAGGCATTGATTTTTTAAGCCAATTAGAAAAGAATACATGCAAAACATACAGATTAATTTACACGATTGTGGTCTCAGACTAAGGACACACATACATCTTAAAATTCATGTGTAGGTAAATTCATACAAACACATACACATACACCGTTTACATAGGTATACCTTTTTTAACAAAGTGTAAGGCATATAAAACTAGTATTTGATAGATTTCCATCCAAAGGAAGTGAAAAAAAGTGCTTTACTAGGATTCAAGATTTTCCATCTCGGCAGAAGGAGTGCCCATTATGTGATGCTATCACACAGTGATGTTTACCTGAGAGATTAAAAAAATAGAGTCTATTTGTACAGTAGCATATCTTCTGCACTATTACCCAATGTTTCCACTGATGGCAGCAAATTATAAACACACGTATCTAAAACCAAAATTTTACTAAATCTATATGCCTCCACCATACTATTTATGAGCAAAGAAATATACCACTGTTGGTTATTGCGCTTTTATTAAGAACCTAGAGAGTTTGTTCCATTCAGATGGAGAGCTTAATATATTCACAGGCTATATCCAAATGTATTGTGCTAACTCCTAGATTTCATGGAGAATAGTGTGTTTTGCAAAGATCAGTTATTTATATACTGTACTGTATAAGTAGTACCTCAGTGCCATCTAGTTGGAAACATTCACTAATTCACAAGCTAGGAGAACTAAAGCTGACAGATGGTGATCAAGACACAGAAGCAATCTATCCAAAATATAAGTAGAGTCGTAGCTTCACCAATAATTTCAGATATACTGTATAATTGAGAAAACAGTTTAACCCTGCAGATTTAGTTTAAATTAAAATAAATCACTTTTGTGAATCAATTTGGAGAGTCAACTCACCAAAATTTCCCTTTACAAAATATCTCAACCTCAGAGACAAGGTTAATAACAATTCAAAAGAATTCTGGAATTTAACTTAATATATTCAAATGCATATTAAACATCAAATGATTTTTCATTAAGCCACATCAAACTTTAAAAAGGAAATTTTACAACTTTTTATGAGATTATGCCAAAGCAATGCTGGAAAAAGAGACTTTCTGTGCTATGCTGGACAAATCACTTAATATACGGCTGAACCAAGACTAGAACACAAGTCTAATTCCAGTCCATATTTGAACCACAAAACCATTCTTCTCTGGAAAGTAAACAACATAACCAAGAGAAAAATAAACAGTTTTATTTGGGATTTTAAGTAGTACAGGAAAGATTAGGCAAATTTTTCACCTCTGACTGGTAACTGCAGAAAGTTAATTCTTTCTGTTAGCTATTATCCATATTTTATCCAAACATGTCCTATTGAACTATTTACACCACAGCACACATATAAAGAAAAAGAACCTTACATTAAGATTTGTCCAAATTTATTTCAACCACTGATATCTATAATATCTACAAGGATTATAATGGAAAGTTTGTCTGCCAACTTTGTGCAATAGTACCAGCAAAAATTGGTAGGATTTTCAGATGTAGCACATGAAAATACTTTATATTCGTTAAAACTATATCCCACAGTGGCTGTCATTTTAATTAAATTATTAATTAGTAATTAAAATATTGTGTATTATGACTTCAAACTACAATTTTGTTTGTCCCAGTTTTTGTCATGAAGAATCCATGGTTTCTCACATTTTTCCCCCCATGACAAAAAACTACTTGTATGAATACTACTCCTTGATAGCAGAATTCCCATTGAAGTGTTACCTTACTCTCCTTATCTGCTCATGTCCCCATGGTCTGCACTACAGGGCACAGAAAGTTTCTGAATATGAAACTAAAAATTAAACTTGAAAACAAAATAGTAGAAATTGCAGTAGCATTTATTCAGAGTTGCTGTAGAGCTGGGTGTGTGATTTTGATTATTTCAACGCTCAACAGTCTCAATTTTAAAATATAAATAACTGAAACAGAACATATTCACAGTTCACAGAAACAGTACACCCCATGAAGTGTATTTATTCTGATTAAATCAAACCCTATCCAGGGCTTCAGTTGGTCAAGGCCTGTTTGGCAGAAATCTGGAGGTTGCCCTGTCATACAAATCTACTAAACAGCAACATGTATAAGACTGACAACCCAACAGTAATCTCAGAGACAGTTACTTGACAAGTAGTGGTTCTAGAATGAAGCAGTAGCGGGCTAGAGTTTGGCTTGATTTCTTCTTATTCAGTTGGGGGTTTCAATTCAAAGGGAGGCTGAGCAGGACCTCAGTCCTGAGGTTGAAATTACATCTGCCACTGTCAGCCAGAAGAATCCTACTCATAGTCAATACCTAGGTATTTGTCTGGCAAACAGCTTAGCTGCTGATGCACATGCACAGGAAGACAACTTCATTCTAAGTAAACTGTCATTCAAGTTCACTAGTGACCTCTTTGGGACATGCACCTTATATTTACAATTAAGCCACTCGAAGATTTGGAAAAAAGAAGTGCATCTTCGGTATTATTACTTTAAATATGTTTGTTTTTATCTACTGAGCTGACATTATGTAATCTAGTAAAAAAAAAAACCCTAGTTGTTTAGAAGCAGAAAGTGCGCTGTTTCTTTCAGGCTAATAGTAGCATTTCTAAAGAATCTCTTTCACATCCTACCCATTACTCCTAAGTAAAATAGTACATAATTTTTGGCTGGTTTGGAACAGTTTTGTGCACAGTACAGGCAGTCCCCGAGTTACGCGGATCCGACTTACATCGGATCCACAGTTACGAACGGGGGCCCGTCTCCCTGGTCTCCAGCAGACCAGGGAGAGGAAGCAAAGCGGCGGAGAATGTGGGCAGCGGACAGCCCAGACGTGTCTGGGCTATCTGCTGCCCGCGTGTTCCGCCGCTTTGCTCCCCGTCCCCCTGGTCTGCAGACCAGGGAGACGGGGAGCAAAGCAGAGCAAAGCCGCGGAGCCCGAGGGCAGCAGGACAGCCACGGCGCGTCTGGGCTGTCCCGCTGCCCCCGTGCTCCGCGGCTTTGCTCCGGACGCCTGTGGTACAGCAGCTGGGGCGCCGCCGGTTGGTCCCGTAGCGCCTGCCCCGGGCTTCCTGGAATCAGCTGCTGATCAGTTTCAGCAGCAGCTGACTTGGGGATGCCTGGGGTTCTTAAGTTGAATCTGTATGTAAGTCAGAACTGGCGTCCAGATTCAGCCGCTGTTGAAACGGATCAGTTTCAGCAGCGGCTGAATCTGGACGCCAGTTCCGACTTACATACAGATTCAACTTAAGAACAAACCTACAGTCCCTATCTTGTACGTAACCCGGGGACTGCTTGTATACTCCTTGCTTGCTTGAGATATTAAGAAAGAAACCTTAAAATCACAATAATCTCAAAACAGAAGGATCAATGGTGATAACCATAATCTCTGTTTTAGAAACAAAACTCTACATTATCAGCATCCTTTGCACTTTCTTTTTAAGAGACTAAGTAGATAGTAACTGTTTTCACAGTCACTGTCTTGATCTTTTTGAAACCAGAGTTCTTCAGACTAGCACAGAAAGGAAAGGAACACATATTTTTTGAAGTATAGTATTCTTCACAAGCCCTGTAACAAAGGCTTTCCTAAATGTATTTTCACACAGTGCTGTAATCAATGTAATACTATACTCTGAAAGTTCATCCAAGTTGAGGGATGGAAAAAGCTGTTCACATTTTTGCCTTCACACATAAACACTGTTAGCTTTATGCATGCAGATAATTCATTTTACTGCAGAGAACTGGCCATTAATTGTTCTTATTGGTTACACAGATTAGCAGGTAAATTGCAGTATTTAATTAATTGTGTGCACAGCTCCTATACAAGTCCACAAATCTTTAGAAAGTTTACACAAAAGGATAAGAGGCCTGGATCAGTGACTGGCAACTGTGTTCCATTATCAGAGCATCTGAAGCACAAGATAGGTACTTCATGCTTTTAAACGTAAAGAAAAAAATAGAATTAGAAACTGGAAAATGGTCAATGGAGGGAAGGAAACTGATGGAGAAAAAAACAGATCTATCCTTGAAATTTACATATTGTTTAATTTATCAAAATATTTCTACTACAAAGAAAAAAAAATCACCTACCTGACACAAATATATCTTGTGCAAGTTCCATTCCTCTCCCAGAGCACAGATCTTAATATCACTATTTTCACCATTCAAAAACAGAGTCTGATAAATATACTTGGATGTACTTTTTAATTTTTTCCTAGATTAAAAAAAAAAAAAAAACAACCCTAAGAATACACGACACTGGAATTCTGCCACAAAGAAAATTGAAGTATTTGTTAAGCACTTGATTTTAAAGCACCACTTATTAGCTAGCTAGATTTTCTTCTCTCTCCTTAAGCACTGACAGACCATTTCCCCTAGAACTCACGTGACTTATGTTTACTTCATTTTTGTTTACTCCAGCTGAGGACTCATCAGAGTGCACAGGAGAGTTAATAGGGAGCCCAAGACCAAGACCCAAACCTGCCAATTGCCATGAACTAGAATCCATTTTTCCAGAATTAGTTTTCTCCCCTCATCCCCACTTCTATGTGATAATCCTCCAGAGAGCAGAGGGAACTCAGCCCTTTCTACATCCCCCAAATCTTCTAGGACCCATTCAACTGGATTCCCCTCAGGCTAACCAATTCCCCACATTTCTTCTCAACCAACCCTTCTGCCCTCTCCAGTCACCTTCCAAATCCCTCCTTTCACCCTACCTTTAAGGCTCCTTACCTATACCCCCCCACACCAGAACCAAATACACCCCACTTCAGAAACTCCCTCCAGCTACAATTCCCCCAAATCCTTTCACCAATCATGACCCCCCCTGCCAACAAGACGCCCCCATGACCAGCCCAAGACTCCCCAACCGCAAATCCCCACCAGCCCAGACTCCCCTACACACCTCTGCCAGCTAAGACTCCCCACCAATGCTCCCTCTACTCTCTCCCATCCATGTGCGGAATACAGTTGTGCGTGCGAATGGGCACCACCAGGAAAAACGCAGACCCCTCCCAAACTCTCCTGAGGGCTGCACAAGGGCACAGCTGACAGGGGCACTGCGCCTTGCAAGCCAAGACCCTCCAAATTTGACAGCCAAGGATACCTGCCGGCCAGACCCCCCCAATCTTCCAGCCAGGACCCCCCCCAAAAAATCTTCCAGCCAGGACCCCCCCCAAAAAAATCTTCCAGCCAGGACCCCCCCAATCTTCCAGCCAGGAACCCCCCCCCCCCAAAAAAAAAATCTTCCAGCCAGGACCCCCCCAATCTTCCAGCCAGGAACCCCCCCCCAAAAAAATCTTCCAGCCAGGACTCCCCAGCAGCCTGGACCCCCCCCACCTCCTCTCGCCAAAATCCCCCGCTTGACAGCCCCCCTCCCCGCCCCACCACCCCCCCCGCCCCCACCTGCGGGGGGTGTTGAGCAGCCGCTCCTCGCGCTCGCCGTCCCCGTCGCTGTCGCTCTCGCCCTCGGGCCCGCCCCGCTTCCTCTTCCCGCCGCGGCTGCCCCCGGCCCCTCCTGCCCCCTCCCCGCCAGGGGGCGCCACCCGCCGCCTCAGCACCCGGCTGCTCAGCGAGCCCATGGCGGCTCCGCCGCCTCCTCATGGGGCCGCCCGGCGCGGAGCGCAGCGCCCGGCAAAAGGGGGGGAGGGGCTCAGCGACGCCCAGCCGCTTCCATTGTCACCGCCACAGAGGCCGCGGCCACACGCAAGGGCGCATGCGCTGAACGGGACACGCGGCGCCTGCGGTTAGACAGTCGCGCATGCTCCTCCGCTGCTCCGCGCGCGCGGGAGGGAACGGGGGGGGGGGGTTAGCGCGTGCGCACTGCGCTGTCTTGTGGGCGCGCGAGCCTGCATGCAGAGCCGTCGAGCTGCAAAGCTGCTGCCGTCGCCTGCAAGGGCTGCTTGGGGTGGCTGCTGTTGCGGCGGGTTTCCCCTCGCTCCCTCGCCTCAGCGAGCCCTGTGCTGAGTGCAGGGTTTGGTGGGGGGTCCCCTTGCAAGAATTCCCTCTGCTGCTGTTATAACTGTAGAGGCCGGGTCTTGGCTTCAGCTGGGGTTGCAATAACTAACCCCGAGGGGATTGGCCCACTGGAGTTTTGGGCAGCATTCCCAGGATACCTTGGTGCACACAGCTGGAAAAAATCCACATACGGGTGGAAAAGATTAGAGGAACATTATAGTGTTGGGTATTGCATGACACCTAAAATGGTCATGTTGGGGTCCCTGGGCATGATCCTAGGTAACTCGGGGGAGTGGAAGATCACAAGAATCGATGAAGCACCCCAGCTCTAAGCCCAAGCACCCTAAAAGCACCCCCTTTCCCCCCCCCCCCCGGCATAACTTTTCTCTGGCTCGCTAATAGCTGGGAACGGCAAGACAGACCTTGAAGTTGCCTAGTTACTATCAGTGGTATAGAAGAAGAATTCAGATGTCTCTGTAGAGGGGAGGAGGAGGTAGCATGTCCCAGCGTGGGAAACTTGCTACAGTTCACTATTTTCCTTCAAGTAAACAACCTGGGTATATAAGGAGGGAAAACTGCTTACATTGGTGTGCTTGATCTGAGATGTCTAGTCTCCTGGCACCTATTTGAGCATTCAAATAAACTTTTTTTGCTTCTCCACACCGGTGTGTTTATTGGAGCGCGCACACTGGGCACCGAACCCAGCTGTTGCCCCCCCTCGGGCACTGTGTGCCAGCGACAGTTCTTGGCACCCCAGATGGGACTCGAGGCTGAAATTTAGCCTTTCCCGGACCCCTCCCGGTGGTCGATGGATTGCGGCAACGACTGACGCCCAGCGCGCACCGGTGACTTTATCGGGGGCCTCGGCGAAGACACAGTTTGATCGACCCCGGAGAGCACAACGGTGCAACGCGCTCAAATAGCGGAGAAGCAGTTGCGGGCGACGGTGCGGAACCGGTCCCATGGATAAGATAGGAACAGTCCAGTGGGGTGGACTTTCGCCTGTTAAGACCTGGGGATGTCCAGTGTCTCCTGAGGTTATGGGGCAGGCGACAGGCAGGGCATGGTGTACACCTTTAGAATGCATTCTAGTGAACTGGAAAGTGTTTGGATCAGATCCCATGACTAAAAGTAAACTGAAAAGGTTCTGTACAGTAGACTGGCCTCAATATCAGCTAGAGGACCAGGAAAGGTGGCCACCGGAAGGATCAATCAATTATAACACGATCCTCCAATTACTCCTATTTTGTCAGCAAACGGGTAAATGGCATGAACATTTATATGCGCAGTTGTTTATGGCTTTAAGAAATAGAACAGATATTTTGCAACAGTGAAATTTAACTCCCTCGGGTGCAGTAGTAACTAATGTGAGCCCCTAGAGCTCTCCTACAGCTGTAATGGCAGATTCAGTGTCCCCTTCAGCTTCAGCACCCCCACTATATAAGAAACAGGTGCCTCAGGTCCCAGAGGATGGTGCCTCAGGTCTCTGTGGGATTCTACCCACTGATTACTGAGACTGTGGTAGCCCGCCAAGGAGCTGAGGGGCGCCAGGCCACTACTATGCAAGTTTACACCCATGTGCCTTTTAACCCAGTGGACCTAGCAGCCTTTAAAGTACAGGCTGGAGGATTCTCCACGAACCCAAGCCGGTTTATCTCAGTGTTCGAGGGGTGTCTGGCTAGCCACAAGCCTGACTGGGATGACTGTAATATCCTCCTGAGGACCCTGTTGTCTGAGGTGGGGCGGAATCAGGTTATAGCCAAAGCAAGGGAGGAGGCACAGCGGAGACATGAAAGGGATCCACAAAACCTCCCTGAGCCTGCAGACATGGTTCCCCTAGCAGATCCTAGGTGGAATCCTAATGACCTCTTGCAGTACACCTGTCTCACCTCATACAAGGAGTTGCTTTTACATCGTCTCCAGCACTCGGCTGTCCGACATAACAACTGGGCAAAACCATATGAGTTAATACAGGAACCAAAGGAAAGTCCAATTGCCTTTCTGCAGCGGATTCGGGATGCCATCCAGCAAAATACTAACACAAATCCCGATGACCAGGCAACTGAGGCAATTATAAAGGGGATCTTTACCAGCCGTGTAGCCCCTGATATTAAAAGGAAATTACAGAAAAAGGAGGACTTAATAGGCATGTCCATGGCACAGATTCTGGAAACTGCAAATAGGGCTTATTCCCTGAGGGTATGCCTACACTACCCCCCCTAGTTCGAACTGGGGGGGGGGGGGTAATGTAGTCATACGGAGTTGCAAATGAAGCCCGGGATTTGATAGTCCGTTCCACGTGTAGCCGCGCGGCACGGGGTCCGAACTAGCCGGCATTTAAAAATGGCGCCAGCCGGCTTTATGCAAATGAAGCCCGGGAAATTCAAATCCCGGGCTTCATTTGCAACTCCGTATGACTACATTACCCCCCCCCCCCAGTTCGAACTAGGGGGGTAGTGTAGACATACCCTGAGAGAGGGAGAAAAGGAAAAGAAGCAAGTGAAAATGATGGTAGCTGCAGTACAGGCTGGTGCTAGGGGAAGGTTACAGGAAAGAGGACGGGGCCGTGGACGCGGGTGTCCTGGCCTGCAGGGAAGACGTCTGGGTCGCAACCAGTGTGCCCTGTGTCGAAAGGAGGGACACTGGAAAAATGAATGCCCCGAAAGAGAATGTGCCCCCATGATGGCAGCAGAGACTCACGAATAGGGGTGTCAGGGGAAACGGATCATCCTGCCCCCGGAACCCCGAGTAAAAATGAGGGTGGGAAATTCGGAAATAGACTTTTTAGTGGACTCTGGGGCGGCATGAACCGCCGTAAACCAACCCCTTCAGCTGCCCGTGGCGGACTCCCTCACTGTGGTGGGTGCCACAGAAAAAGGAGCCCAGTGTCCAGTATATGCCCCAGCAGAATGCGCTCTGGGAAACAGAACTATAACTCACAAGCTGGTCTATCTCCCCGAGTGCCCAACGCCGCTGCTGGGACGGGACCTGCTTTGTCGCTTAGGGGCCACCCTGCATTTCACCCAGGATGAAATAACCCTTACCTTACCCCCCGAGAATGCCTGGATAATGACTCTGGCAGCTGAGCCCTCTGCCGTGCAAGCCCCTGAGTGGAGCCAGTGGGAGGATCAGGTGTACCCCCTAGTATGGTCATCAGGGGTCCCGGGAAAGGCCACACACCAAACCCCTGTCAGCGTTCAGCTCCTCCCAGGCAAAAGCCCGGTGCGGATCAAACAGGGGGAAGCCAGAGAAGGGTTGCAGGAGGCTATAGACCGGTTCTTAAGCTGCAGTACACTTCGGGAATGTCAGTCAGCCTGGAACACCCCCATCTTGCTTGTCCGGAAGCCGGATGGCACATATCGACTAGTCCAGGACTTAAGGGCGGTTAATGAACAGGTTAAGACGCTGCACCCCCTTGTCCCAAACCCGTACACACTGTTGGCCTCCATAGGAGGACAGTATACCCACTTTTCGGTTCTCGATTTGAAAGATGCTTTCTTCACGATTCCAGTTGATGCTCCATCTCAGGAGATTTTCGCTTTCGAGTGGGAAGACACAAAAAGGGTTAAGAAACAGCTTTGCTGGACAGTGTTGGCCCAGGGATTTAAAAATTCCCCCACCCTTTTTGGCCAGGTCCCACCTGGCCGAGTGGGACAATGAGGACAAGGTACTCCTTCTGCAATATGTAGATGACTTGTTAATTGCCGCTGTGGGCCTAACCCCCTGCCTTAAAGCCACCGTGAGCCTCCTGAACTTTATTGGACTCCGAGGATACCGGGTAGCGCGGAGTAAGGTTCAAATCGCCCTCCCAGAAGTACGGTACCTGGGGTTCCACATACGGCAAGGGGAGCGCCAGCTTTCAAATGAAAGAAAAGAGGCCATCTGCCAAATTCCCAGCCCACGCAGTCGCAAGCAGCTCAGGGCATTTCTGGGTATGGCAGGCTTTTGTAGAATATGGATTCCAGAGTTTGGACTGTGGGCTAAGCCATTGTATGAATGTGTTAAGGGAACAGATCAGGACCCTTTTCACTGGTCCACAGAAGCCGACCAAGCATTTAAAACTTTAAAAAGAAAACTGATGGAAGCCCCAGCCCTGGGTCTGCCAGACCTCTGCAAGCCGTTTCAACTGTATGTACATGAACGAAAAGGGGTGGCCTTGGGAGTGCTTACTCAGTTATTAGGCACCTGGAGACGTCCCGTGGCCTACTTTTCCAAACAACTCGATCAAGTAGCCAAGGGCTGGCCGGCATGTTTACAGGCAGTCGCAGCAACAGCCTTAGTACTTGAAGAAGCCAAGAAGCTGACGTTGGGGGGGGTCATGCAAGTGTATACTCCCCATATGGTCCAAGCCCTTCTGGACGCTAAGGGTGGTCTTTGGCTCACCCAGGCTCGGGTAGCTCGGTATCAGGCTAAGCTTTTAGAGAACCCCGAAGTGACCTTGCTAACCTGTCCCTCCCTTAACCCGGCCACTCTTTTACCGGAAACAGAGCAGCAGGAACACGACTGCTTGGAGATAATAGATGCCCAATGCTCCAGCCGTCCGGACTTAAAGGATCAACCGCTCCCTAATGCGGATTGTGAGTGGTACACTGATGGTAGTAGTGTTGTGGTAGACAGGCAAAGGAGGGCGGGCTACGCTGTCGTGACCCTCCACGATACCGTGGAAGCTGAGGGTTTGCCTGCTGGGACATCTGCCCAGCTTGCTGAACTGGTAGCTCTGACCCGTGCGCTCGAACTGTCAGAGGGAAAACAGGTCAACATCTTTACCAACTCCAGATATGCTTTTGGAGTACTACATGCTCATGCTGGTCTGTGGAAACAGAGGGGCATGCTGACAGTCCAAGGCTGCCCGGTCAAGCATGGGGCCCACATTCTTCAGCTCCTGGAAGCAGTGAAACTCCCCTCGGCAGTGGCGGTGGTACACTGCAAAGCTCATGAGAGGGACGACCAAGATGTGGCAAAGGGAAATGCCCAGGCAGACAGGGAAGCCAAGCGTGCTGCCACCTGCAACCACTGGAAGCAGAGAACGCACAAATCAGACCCTTAAGCCTCACCTCTCGAAAATCTGTCAAGAAGCCTCCCTACGGTAGTCTGATGCTTTGCCCATTGTTTTGCTCCGCATCCGCGCTCTCCCAAAGGGTAGATTAGGGCTTAGCCCCTTCGAAATTATGTTTGGAAGGGCATGGCCTATGAATGGGACACCGGCTCTGGCAGGGGAGTGGGAACTGGGATGCGGCTTTTTATCTCAGTATATGTGCTTTCTGTCTGCTGCTCTCTCTTCTCTTCACAGGTACACCAAAGACTCACAGCCTCTTCTGCTGGATGCCCCTGTCCACTGCTTGCAGCCGGGAGACTCCGTGCTCGTTCGTACCTGGAAGGACGAGCCTCTCCGGGAGAAGTGGAAGGGACCCCACACCGTCCTGCTGGTTTCCCACACGGCAGCAAAGGTTGAGGGACACAAAAACTGGATTCATCACTCGCGTCTGAAAGTAGTGCCTACATCGCCGCCAGCAGAACAGTGGACCGTCCAGCCCACCAGAGCCTCATCCACTGATGCTCTGGGACTTAAGTTGTTGTTTAAAAAGCGCTGAGGGATTAGGGGTTCGGTTGGGAACATAGCTGCCCTATCCAGTAGACTCACCATGGGTTCTAATGCAGAGTTTGCCCTACTAATACTTTTGGCCACAGGTGCCAGTCTCTTGTTGTCTCCCGTGTCACCCTCCACGCATGCAGGATGGGGAAGGGCCTCTACAAACTTGGCTACTAACACATATGAAGCCCTAAAGGTTGCCTTCGCCCGCGAATTTAATCCCTCACCATGCAGCAGGGTTACCTAGGAGAGCGGTTCCCCTCTCATAAATGACCCCAGTTCCTTAGCACTTAATCAGCTTTTGTCCTCAGAATATGAGAAAACTCAGACCAAAGTTTGTTGAGTATTCTCAAAGGAGGGAGCTGTTGGGGTCACTGGGCATGATCCTAGGTAACTCGGGGGAGTGGAAGATCACAAGAATCGATGAAGCACCCCTGCTCTAAGCCCAAGCACCCTAAAAGCACCCCCCTTCCGCCCCTTCATCCCCCCCCAGGCATAACTTTTCCCTGGCTCGCTAATAGCTGGGAACGGCAAGACAGACCTTGAAGTTGCCTAGTTACTATCAGTGGTATAGAAGAAGAATTCAGATGTCTCTGTAGAGGGGAGGAGGAGGCAGCATGTCCCAGCGTGGGAAACTTGCTACAGTCCACTATTTTCCTTCAAGTAAACAACCTGGGTATATAAGGAGGGAAAACTGCTTCTGTTGGTGTGCTTGATCTGAGGTGTCTAGTCTCCTGGCACCTATTTGAGCATTCAAATAAACTTTTTTTGCTTCTCCACACCGGTGTGTTTATTGGAGCGCGCACACCGGGCACCGAACCCAGCTGTTGCCCCCCCTCGGGCACTGTGTGCCGGCAACAGTCAGGCATGTGCCTGCCCACAGCTAAAAGCCCCCTACCTCCCTCCAGCCTAAAGAAAGGAGCCACAGGATCCAGGCACCAAAAGATTTTTTCAGGGGGGAACAAAACAGGGATGAGAGGGGAGTGAAGTTAAGGTCAAAATCAGGAAACCAGAGAGAGAGATTGAGAGACACACACTCCCAACAGCACCTGCTGCTCCTCTGCATTAGGTAAACAAATTGTTGGCCCACTGAGATTACACCATGCCATTTGTCTGTACTTATCTGTTATTCTAGCTTTATACTTAAAAGTGTAAACGCTTTGGGACAGGGATTGTCTTTTTGCTCTGTGTTTGTACAGTGTGTTGCACACTGTTCCCTGTAAGCTGGGTGCTTGTGTGGCCGCTCACAAGAGATTCCAATGCTGCCTAAGTGATTAGCAGAGCACCCACAGATGGGTTCTTTGTTTCTACTGGTGGTGCACATACTTCAGTGCATATAACATTCATTCTGCACATGGATGGAAACAATCTGTGCACAGATAGAAAAGATTACAGGGAACATTGCTTGCACGGTGGGGTCCTGGTCTGTGACTGTGGCTCTCCTAAGTGCTATGATAATACAAAATAATAGTAAAAACGTGGAAGGAGTGGCATTGAAGTGAGTCAGAAAATGGTTGGAGAGACAACGGGGCTACGTAGCTGGTATTGTAGGCAGGCAACAGATTTAGGGCTGATTTATGTTCAAAACTTAGATTTCCGGGGGGAGTGGTGAAAACGCCACACTGCTAAGAAATGCAGCAGTGCCTACCACACCCCCAACGTAGACAACAACAGGCTGACGATTTTTCCATCGACCTCGCCACTACTCTTGCGGAGGTTGATTAACCACCAGGGAAGGCACTAGCCCTCCTGTGCCTCTAGTCCAGCAGTTCACGACCACCCGGCCGCGGCCTGCTGCCTGGCCACGAACCACTGGCCGCTGGGCCATGGTGGCTGTCCAAGCTCTAGCTGGTTGCTCCCAGCAGCTCACCTCCAGCAGCTGTGGCGGCTCAGGAGGAGGCTCCTCCCTCCCTCCTCCGTGCTTGGGGAGACGCGCTTGGAGTGGGAGGAGGCGCGAAGGAGGGAGGCATTCCCACTGCCAACGGCCACTCCCTCTGCCCACATGGCCGCTTTTGCCACCGGCGGCAGGAGGCGGCTCCCCAGGGCTCCCCGCTCTCCCTCCCTCACCCGCACAGCCACTTCAGCTGGTGGCAGCACTGGGGCTAAGGCAGCAGCAGGCGCTGGCAGGGCAGGCGGCACTTTCCTCCCTCCTCGCCCCCGTAAGGGCAGCTGGCTGGGACACCGCGCTGCTCCCGTCATGGGGGCACAGGATGCACTCGGGGAGGGCAGGAGCGTGAAGGAGGGCTGCTCTCCCTACCCACATGGCACTAATGGCCATGCTCCCTAGTGAGGGCAGCCTCTCTCTGGGGAGTGCAGGGTGAAGTGGAGGCAAAGGGTTCATGGGGCAAGAGGATGTTGGCATGAACTCTAGAGGTCAGAGGTTAAAGGACATGGGGCATAGGATTGGGGGCCAAAGGGTGTGACGCACTGGGGGGCAAGGGGCTGGGTTGGGGCTAGGTGGGCCATATCATTTTATTTGCATATTCATTATTTGCCAAGCATTTGTGAATGGGTTTGCCGGTCCTCAGCATAAAAAAGGCAGGGAACCACTGCTCTGGTCTACAGGTTGTCTATGTTGAAGTGCTACAGCTGCACAGCAACTCTGGCACTGTAGTCTTTTAAGATAGACAGTCCCTTAGACAAAAGAAGCTACCGTGCACGGAGAGTTTTAAAGATAAGGAGAAAGAGCTTGAACTTGCTGTAGCATAGAAGGAACAATGTAGCTGTGTTGTCCTGTTGTTTCTGCTCCAGTGAAGAGTTGATTTTCACATGTGGGGGAGGGAAACCAAGGGCCAAAACTACTTCTGAAAGACAGGATCTTCCTGTGCAAGACTTGATTAGCTGTTCTGAGAGGACCTGCAGGCTGGTCTCTATCCCATCCTTATTTTGCAAGGAGAATAAAAATAGGTTTTGTGGTGAAGCGGGCAGTCCAGACTATGCTTTGAAGAGGCAGCTGATGTGGAGAAGCGAGAAAAGACAAACCTAGGTAAAACATGGCAAGGTGCGTATCCTATTTCATCTCATTCAAAAAAGACACATTTTGCTATTCAAATAAAGAAACGATTGGTTTATTACATTGAGCACTGGCCGGCCGGCCAGCCATTTTTACTGTAAAGCCAGAGGGCATTTATGAGTCTGCTGTAGTGATAAGTCTAAGTGGTTTCTTCTTATTGAGCAGCAGACTAACATAGTGTGCGACAGTAACCCTAACAAACCTCCTCTCAGTATGGCACAGAAAGACAGTGGCTTGACCAGAGCCAGAGAGTCCAGTTTTGCTGTTGGCCAAGTCAATGGGAACAAAGCAAATGGCAGAGTTGGGTTTACAATACCATAGATCCTGCCTTCTATTTCCATTCTCAGCCCACACTGCTCCCTTCTGAAGACACTGCCTCACTCAGTCTATGACTTCACTACAAAATATGTTTTTTGCTTTGTTTTTAAACAGCACAACAAACAGCTAACTCATTAGCTAGCCCTGTCCTACTGTAAAATTGTAGTATGGCTAAGACACTACTTTTGAGCAAGAGGTAGATAAGATTAGCACTGTACCTCTGCTGATGTGTGGCCTCCCCTTATTTAATTCACATTAAGGGTATGTCTACATGACAGCAATGTCGGCGTAATTCATATTGCTCAACCTGTGAATAAACCACCCCTGAATGACACTGACAGCGCTATGAACATGAACTTTTTTTATGCCAATAAGAGAGCTCTCTCCCATGAGCACAAAACATCTCCACCAGCCATTTTGCAGCAGCGTTATACACATAGACAAGAAGGCTACATCTACATTGGCCGCTTTTCCGGAAAAACTTGCCAGCTGTCTACACTGGCCGCTTGAATTTCCGCAAAAGCACTGACGATCTCATGTAAGATGGTCAGTGCTTTTGCGGAAATACGATGCTGCTCCCGTTCGGGCAAAAGTCTTTTTCCGAAAAACTTTTGCGCAAAAGGGCCAGTGTAGACAGCAGAGATTTGTTTTCCGCAAAAAAGCCCCGATTGCGAAAATGGTGATCGGGGCTTTTTTGCGGAAAAGTGCGTCTAGATTGGCCACGGACACTTTTCCGCAAAAAGTGCTTTTGCGGAAAAGCGTCCTGCCAATCTAGACATGCTTTTCCGAAAATGCTTTTAACGGAAAACTTTTCTGTTAAAAGCATTTCCGGAAAATCATGCCAGTGGAGACGTAGCCGAAATGTACAGCAGGACAGGGAAAGCTAAGTTTTTCTGCTGTAACACAAAGCTTTTGCAGTGAAGATATAACCTCAGACCAAAGAGAACATGAATTAGGTTTCAGAACAGAGTGACTTCTTGCAGTCAGCTAGCCACAGAAAAGGTGTTAGATGCAAGGCCATGTCTGTGGACCGACCAGAGTTGTGCAGCTTTAACTATATTGTGTAGCTAAAGGGGCTTAACTGAGGGTGCAGTTACTGTACAGGAAGCGGAATAAACTATTCCAGCACAAAGCACCTTTTAAACCATTATAACTGCAGCCACAAAAGAGGATGTACCAATATACCTCTAAGTCACATCCTTAACCAACAGTTATATTAATACAAAATGTCTGTGTGTGGACTAGCCATGAGGCAGGTAGAGTTTCTAATTTGCCACTTGTAAATTACATGCTGCTCCTATCTTTTGATCTATATGCACAAATAGTCAAAGTGACATGGAATGTTAATAGTTTGCTTCTAACAAAGGCCGTGTTTCGAGTTAGACATGCCTTGCATTTTAAACAAATGATTTTCTTTGTGCTGGAAAATAGAGCATAAGCTTGTAGATTGTACGTCTCCCACACAAACAGTGTTAATGTTTTCCCCATGAAGAGTCTTGTATATTCTGTGCCTCAGCTCACTTCAGTTGGTCAGTAAGTTCAATGGCAGAGAGGAGAAGCCTTAAGGCCTAGCGGTGTTCATTTGCAGACAAATCAAGTTACAGTAGCATTAAGGCATTTGGTTTACAGTAGCATTTGGTTTAAGCTCAGAATCAAGATGGTTGTTAGCTATCCCTTCCCTTTATGCAGCAAGATACCTTCCTCTCGCTCAGATAACTCAACTGTAGACTGGAACTGGAGATTATAGAAAATGTCTAGTGCTCCTGTTTCCCAAACATGGCTTCAAGAAGTCTTTCCAAAGCCTGCAAGCAGAAGTAATTCAGCCAGGCAATTCTGCATTGGACGCTGGTTCAAGGCATGACTGGCTCTGGTAACACAATTAGTGCACCATTGCATAATTTAAGCAATAGAAGCATATAAGAGTCAATTGGCACTGACTAGCCCAAGTTAATTCTAATAGCGCTACCTAAAGCTATTGGGGAAAAAATCTGTTTCTCCTCTAATCTGTATCTCTTCTCCCCATGACAATCAGCTTTGCATGGGTTAGTCTTCACCACCACACAGCAAGAGTAGAACTTTCCTATAGTCTCCAGAAGTATCTCCCTGCAAGAAAAGAAACAAAACAAACAAAAGAGATGATTAGATGTGCAACAAGTGTGTAAGAAAAGGTTGCAGTATCATTTACACCAGTTTGAGATGGTTGTAGGAGCTGTCTCCATGTGATTTTGTATTTCTTTGCTGATGTAAGATTCAATAACATTTAAGATGCACCTTTCATCTTGCAGTACGTGACACACATTGATCGTGTATAAGTGCACATTGCCCACTACTAAAATGTAGTGATGTGGATTGCAGGAGCTATTACTGTGCACAACACTACCCCATAGCCATTTTAAGACAAAGCTAATACTCTAGCCAATGGAAAATTCAAAGTTGATTATTAACAAAAGCAAACAATAAGGATGAATTGAAAAGTCACTACAGTATTAAAATATGAAATCCAAATATTGGAGTTCTTTTAGATTAAAAAATACTGTCCATTAACCCTTTGTGGAATCCAAGCCGATGTTTCTAAGGGTATGTCTGCACTACAACACTATTTGAAATAACTAGCGCTATTCCAAAATAACTTAGTCCATGTCTACACAGCAGGCAGTTATTTCGAAATAGTGTCAAAATACTGTCAGGATGAAGGACTTCTTACTCTGACTCCTGTAAGCCTCAATGTATGAGGAATAAGGGAAGTCGGAGGAAGAGTGCTGTTTCAAAGTAAGTTCTGTGTAGATGCTCCCTATTTCGAAATAAGCTATGCAATTGACATAGCTCAATTTGCGTAGCTTATTTTGAGTTAAGCCCTGCAGTGTAGACGCACCCTAAGACTCCCAGTTTATAAGTATAGACAATTGACAAAAAGTGTCCTCTGACCAGAAAACATTCATCTGAATTTCAGGTCCATGTTGCAGAAGGTGAAAGCAAAAATCTTGCTTAGGCTACGTCTACACTACATCTCTCTTGCGCAAAAGCCTATGCAAATGAAGCACAGATTAGCATATTGCCCTCATTTCATTTGTGTAATTAATTAGCAGCTGCTTTTTGTGCAAAAGCTTGTTGCTTGTTGTTAATTATGCAAATGAAACACAGAAATATGCTAATCCACACTTCATTTACATAGGCTTTTGTGCAAGAGAGGTGCAGGATAGATGTAGTTTCAGAGAGCCAGTAAACAGCCCATACAAAGGGCCTGGATAGTGTTATCTGAGTATTCATAGTAAGACTAGTTAGTCTGTGTGACGGTGCATCGGGGTCCCCCCCGAGCCTGCATCCCTGTAGCAGCCAGAACAGACTCCGCCAGCCAGTAGAACAGGGGGGTTTATTGCTTCTCCAGGATACAGCACAGCATAGACGTGATGCAGTTACAGGAGTCAGGACCAGGATGCCTCAGACCCCTTGGGTTAGGGGGTCCATTGCCCCCTAAACTCTCAGCATTCAGCTTAGTCTCTTCCCTTCATATTTCCCCGCCAGCAACTGGCTCGCTCCCAGACCCTGCCCCCCAGCCAGGAGTTCGTCTCCGCCTCCCTTCCTTTGTCTCTCCCTCTGGAAGAAACAAAGGGCAGGACAATGTAGCACTTTAAAGACTAACAAGATGGTTTATTAGGTGATGAGCTTTCGTGGGCCAGACCCACTTCCTCAGATCAAATTGTGGAAGAAGACTTATTATCGGCACAGGCTGGGACTCAGTGTCTGGGCCAATACACATTTGGGTGAGTCACTGGGAATCACACATCACAGCACAGGGGAACCCCGGGTTACAGAGCAGACAGCACCCCCGCTACGTCACAGTCTGGAATGACTGAAAAACTGTTAAACCACCCTAACACCAACATTTCTAAGAGCAATGCAACTCAGGATTAGAGCTGAGTCAAAATTTAAAATAGTGTTCAGGATTTCTTTTCTGATTTTTCACTTCTTGCGTATTTCCCTCCCCCTTGCTTTCCCCTTGTCATTTTCAAAAAGATGATGATTTCCAACAAACAAAAATATATATCAAGAGCGGACAATTTCTCACGCAATTTTTTTTCCCCATAAAAAGATGTTTGATGAAAAATAGCTTCTAGTTTGAAAACTATCAACCAGACACCAGACACAACAGATGAGAAAAGTGGCTAGTGCTGTGTGTGGCAAGACCATAGTTTTTAGCTAAGGAAAACTTACCTTGATGAAGGAGTAGAGAGATTTCCCATACATTCTCTTGAATTCATGCCTAATATCCAACATATCAACTTCACAGCGTGACACCATCACTCGAATGAGCGTATCATCATCCGTCCCTAAACCCTTAAGAGAAAAGCAATCTTTGTACAAATATTGTGCATTATGGGTAAATCACTATTACAGGTCCTGGTTTCATCCCTAGTTTCTGGGTAGGAAATTAGTCCAAAGCATTTTGCATTGAATGTCACAGAGCTCCCTATTTCCAGCAAATAATTGGGCAACACCAGTTTTGTCCATTAACAGAGGAGGAGAGAAGATCCATAAAAATCACTAGGGCTATGTCTACACTGGCACGATCTTGCGCCAGAGCTATGCAAATGAGGCTAAGCGTGGAATATCGCCGAGCCTCATTTGCATATCTAATGAGCCGCCATTTTGAGGAAGAGGCTCTTCCTGTTATTCTTTTCAGGAATAACAGCATTGTGCAAGAAGGTTTTTCTTGCGCAAAAAGGGGCAGTGTAGACAGCTCCTTCTTGCGCAAGAACCTCTTCCGTAAAAATGGTGGATGATTAGATATGCAAATGAGGCTCGGCGATATTCCACACTTAGCCTCATTTGCATAGCTCTGGCACAAGATCGCACCAGTGTAGACATAGCCTAAGGATACTGCCAATATTCCCTTTAATCTTTGTCATCCATATAAGAAATAAATGTTTTTATGTGCATCTAGCTGTGGAAGCTCTGCTGGGCGGCATTTGAATTTCTCTTGACCAGCCACACAAGCGCCCAGCTTACTGGTTACTGCCCCCTCTACTTTCCCCTGCAGTATTAAATCCAGCTGTTATTTATTTTAGCATGCCTCTAGATTTAATTGGGAGGGAGGGAGAGGGCACACACACACAAAAGTGACTTACCTTCATGGAATAGTATAATCTTTCAGCAAAGTATGCATGCTTATTCCTTATGCATTTTACTGTGGAGAGAAAAGAACAAGAGAGATTTTCCAAACGGTTACATTTCAAGGCTGCAATTACTGCTTACAGCTCCTGTCAGATCTCTCTGGGAGATGCAAATGTCTGTCTGCAGACCCAGTTATAGTATAGGAGCCAAAATGTTCACATCCCTGACTATTAGCCCACGCAGCTCCAAGGTATAGACTATGTCTACTACACTACACTACACAACTTCTAACAATAAGGCTATCTCAACACAGCCCTGTGTCTAACAGGCAGGCCTTGTAGCTGCTGTCTGTCCACACTTTTGCTGACAAAATACTTCTACTCCCCCATGAGTAGCGTTTGCTGGCAGGAGAGCAACCCCTTTTGGTTTTGGTGGGGGAGCATTTCTGACAACAAAAGTTTTGTCACAATTGCCAGTGTAGATGTTGGCTTGGTTAGAGGCCCTTGGACACGCTGATAAACACAGCAAGTGCAATGCAAAAGAAAGAGCCACTTCAAATTAACCTGAAGTCTTGTCCATTGCTGTACAGGGAATTCGTTAAAGTGAGGTAAGTTTCAGCACCATTAGCAATGTGACAGCAGAAGCAAAGGAACTTTTGCCATATTGTTCATGGCCACTTGCTGTATTTGCTAGGAATAACAAAGCATGACCTGTACCCAGCACAGACACAGTTACTGGCCACCTTGGCACGTAGCTCTTATAAGAGAGTGGGCAAGAGACAGCACTCCTAAAGAAGAATATACCATAGGCCATGCCTAACAAAACACCTTTGTCTCCTGCAATGGAGAAAGTGGTTTTCATTGGAGGGGGACACACTTGGGCTATGTCTACACTGCACCTCTCTAGCACAAAAGCCTATGCAAATGAAGCACAGATTAGCATATTGCCATGCCTCATTTGCAGGGCTCGCCGAGCTGTGGCGAGTCCTGCTCACCAGCCGCACTGTCCGGCGATCTGCGCATGCTCAGACTGCCCGAACCCCGTTCTTCCGGGTTGTCGAGCCCTGATTGTCGAGGGCTGCTCATTTGCATAATTAATTAGGGGCTGTTTTTGTGCAAGAGGCTTTTGCGCAAAAAAGAGCTGGGTAGACGTCTCCTTTTTGTGCAAAACCTCCTTCATGGCAAGAGCCGTTCTGCTTGAAAAAATAAGGAAGAATGGCTTGTGGCAAGAGAGGATTTTTGCACAAAAAGGAGCTGTCTACACCGCTCCTTTTTGCGCAAAAGCCTCTTGTGCAAAAACGGTCCCTAATTAATTCTGCAAATGAAGCACAGCAATATGCTAATCCGCATTTCATTTGCATAGGCTTTTGCGCAAGAGAGGTGCAGTGTAGACGGAGCCGTGGTTGCTTTGAGAAGCAAAGCAGATCGCACACACCAGAGGTTCCTTGCATTATCCCTCTCCCCGTTACTGTGGTCTTTGTCTATGCCCCCCCCCATCCCTTTCTATTTCAAGGGCTACCTATGGATTTTATGTTAACCAAGATCCGACTCTGCAGCTTCCATGCTCACAGTTGACAGAAACAATTCTTTCCCAGTCTGCACCCAGATAGTCTGTCGAGAGACTAAACGGCCCTAAATGTAAAACTACAATACTCACCCACAGCTAATAAGGCATCTTCCAGGTCCCCTGACATCTCAGATTTAATGCTTTCTGTAATGTCCTTCTTAGCAATCCTTTTGTATTCATCGAAGACTGGAAAAGAAAGCACACTAGTGACAAGTCAGCAGTAAGATTCATCAGTGCGGTCTACAAAGAATTAACCAGTTTGTCACGTTTAGCCACCAAGGACTTTATAATTGGTTTTCTAATTGGTCTGTCAGTAGTTGCTGGTAATAGTGTCATGAATTACTGCTTAATGGTGTGAAGTTGTTTAGCGTACCCACTTGGCGAGGTTTGCCATAAGTATTGGCAACCAGCCAGCTCTGCAAGAGCCAGTAGCAAGATCTGTTGTTTGAGAACTTCTCATCCAGCAGAACGGTGCCTGTATTGCTTGCTTTCTTGCTTTCTTTCTTTCTTTCTTTCCTGCAGGGAGAGTGTTGGCAAGAAACTTGCTCCTAAACCAGGGTGGGCAGTAATTTTTAATGGGGGCCATTCCAAGTTTTTGGTAAGTGGTCAAGGGCCGCACTTCTGTGGAGGGTATGTGGGGTCTGGGGCTGAGGGTGGGGTGTTGAAGGGAGCTTTGGATAGAGGATTGGGGTGCAGGAGGGAGTGTGGGGTCTGAGAGGGAGTTTGGTGAAGGAGGGGATTATAATCTGGGGCATGCACTTGAGGTGCAGGGTCCAGGAGAGGTATGGGTGCAGGAGAGGATTCTGGCCTGGGGGAAAGGTGCAGGAGGGGGTGCAGGTTCTGGGAGGGAGTTGAGACCTGGAGAAGGGAGGAGAGGGGATATAGAGGGTTTGGGTGGTGGCCTGGCGCAGGCAGCTAGGGGTGAGATGGGGTGGGATGACAGAGGCAGGCTTTGGCTGGGATGCGCTTACCGAGGTGGCTCCCAGCCAGCAGCTCTGCAGATTCCCTGCCTGTGTGCTGGATGGGCTGTTCCATGTGGCTCTGCTCCAGCAGTGGGAGGGAGTGAGGAGACTTCATTCGCTGTCCCTGCCTTCAGCAAAATTTCTCAGCTCCTATTGGCTGGAAACTAGCCAATAGGAGCTGAGGGATTTTGCTAGGGGGTGGAGACAGTGCGCAAAGCTTTATTCTCCCTGCCCAGATTGATTGATTGGTAACTGGTTAAAAGACAGGAAACAAAGGGTACGAATAAATGGTCAGTTTTCAGAATGGAGAGAGGTAACTAGTGTCTGTACTGGGACCAGTCCTATTCAACCGATTTATAAATGATCTGGAGAAAGGGGTAAACAGTGAAGTGGCAAAATTTGCAGATGATACCAAACTGCTCAGTATAGTTAAGATCAAAGCAGACTGTGAAGAGCTTCAAAAAGATCTCACCAAACTAAGTGAATGGGCAAAAAAAAAAATGGCAAATGAAATTTAATGTGGATAAATGTAAAGTAATGCACATTGGAAAAAATAATCCCAGCTATACATACAACATGATGGGGACTAATTTAGCTATAATTACCCAAGAGAGAGATCGTGGAGTCATAGTGGACAGTTATCTGAAAACATCTACTCTGTGTGCAGCAGCAGTCAAAAAAGCAAACAGAAAGTTAGGAATACTTGAAAAAGGGATAGAGACTAAGAAAGAAAATATCTTATTGCCTCTATAAAACCCTGGCATGCCCACATCTTGAATACTGCGTCCAGACGCGGTTGCCTCGACTCAAAAAAGACATACTGGCATTGGGAAAGGTTCAGAAAAGGGCAACAAAAACGATTACTCCGTTTAAAAGGCAAAGATGTGGCGCAGGACCTGGCACAAGCCGGTCCTGGACCTACTTCTCCTGAGGCTCTTCAGTTTAAATGTTGTAGGAGCTGGGTTGCCTGCATGCCCAGCTCCTACTACATTTCAACTGCAGAGCTGCAGTGGCCCCTTATCGACTAATCGTGTACTCAATACAATTTGTATCGAGTACATGATTAGTCATTTACTCGATACTTAATATCCTGAGTCCATCCTTGTCTCTCTAGAGTTCCTTTTAGATGAGAGGTGGGAAACCTAAGACCTAGAGGCCACATCTTGCCTGGAGTCAAGGCTCTCCACCCAGAATTGGGGAGCTCATGCTAGTGCTTCAGCCTTCCCCCGGCCCCCACAGGACTGGAGCGCACAATATCTACTAGCCTGGGCTCCCCGAAGCACTGGTGTGCTAGAGAAATGTGGGGAGTGTCTTTCTGCTTCTCAGTTGGGGGCTCATGTCAGGGAGGGTTTGGGGGCTTTTTTGCTTCTCGCTTCTGTGTGGCCCCGGCAGATTTTTCTGTGGGTTAGCGACCCCTGACCCCAAACAAGTTCCTCACTCCTGTTTCAGGCTCACAAAAGTGGGTTTCTGTATTAAAATCCTCTAAGGTAGATACACAAGACCAGATACCAGGGTAAGCGTCTGCCTTTGGGAACTGTCCATATCAATCTGCTGAGAGATGTTTGCACACCCAGAAAAGGTGTCTTTAAAAAACAACAACAAAGAATCCAAACCTGCTGAGAACCTTACCCTGTAATAGATGATTTCTATTTCTTGAACAGAGGATGGTCATAAATTGTCCCTCATTTGTCCCCCACTTCTTCTCCCCAGATTCATACAAGCACTGGAAAGAATAAAGCCCACGAGAGAAAGATTAGACCAAAAGCTCACGTAAAGGCACAGAGCGCAAGAGACGTACTTCTGCATTTTTTTCAGGAAGAATAGCTCTTGCGCAAGTGGGGGCTTTTGTGCAAAAGGAGCCGTGTAGATGGCTCCTTTTTGCACAGAAGTCTCTTGTGCAAAAAGTGGCCGCTCATTAATTATGCAAATGAGGCATGGCAATATTCCGCTTTGCCTCATTTGCATATTTCTCGCGCAAAACAGCGCAGTAAAGGCATAGCCCCTATGTTCTGGCTCATCTTGGTTCAGCCTCTCAACATTTGCTGAGCTATGTCAATTTTGAGGACTGTCACTCTGCAAATCAATTCCATACCAGGCACATCCCATTTTCCTAGCACAACCAAACCCGAACGTTGCTTTCAGTTATGGGAAGAGGAAGCTGTATACTGAAGTTGATGGTCCTAGCTCTTACTATTTAGGAGGAGTTCATGATCAAACAGACAAACTCTAAAATATATAGCAGATGATGCCTAGCTCTTCTACAGACTTTCCATCAGCATATCTCAAAGTGCCTTCCAGAAGGATGAGTATCCTTACCCATTTTACACATGGGAAAATTGAGGTGCGGTGACTTGTCCAATGTCAACTAGCAACAGATCCAGGACTAGAACCCAGACCTTCCGGATCTCAGCCTAGTGCGTGACACACATGCCAGCTAAATGGCTGATAGGTTGAGACTGGTCTTTAAAAGCCAATGGATGGAAGGAGCCAGTGTTCAGCAAACATCCACAGTGGTGGGGCAGATTTTTCTTACAGAGTACAAAGAGTTACAGACCTGGGCATCCTGCTGAGCAAGGCCTGCATCCACGTAGTGGCTCTCGTCCCTGTTTCCCTGCAGAAACACAAGAGGGCCGTGTTAGATTCAGCCTTTCACAAGGGCTCATAGAGCAGAGTCTAGCAAGCTTCCTGTCTGAAGCCAGTTCCCAGGCATATAATGAGGACCTATACGGAAGACAGCTGCAGTTGTCCAATGGCTTGTTGCAAGGGGGTGGTGGAGAAAACTCTGTGAAATATTTAAGGGCCTGATTTTATTTATTGTAAGTGGGGTTCAGGACTCATTCCGTCGGATGCTAGTGGGAGCCCAGTGCCCTGAGAACGTACGTGGCTGTAACACACATGGACCCAGATTCCTGCTTCTCCCCCTGAGCAGTCCTGGAGGGGAGCAGCAGGGGAAGGCTGTGGAGTAGGAGAGGGAGCAGGCTGCCTAGGAAAGGGATAAAAAGTTCCAAGTGGCAAAGCAGAAAGCAGGTGAAGGAACCAGACGAGAGGGGGGAACAGTATTTACTACAAACCCGTCTGATCTCTTTTATGCTGGTGTAACTCCATTGACTCCTGACCTACGTCAGCGTATTACGAGAGGAGAAGCAGACACCTTATCAGTGAAGCAAGGTTCATGTTTAGGACTCGTCTACATGCAAAATGCTGCAGCACTTTAGTGAAGATGCTACTGCACCAGTTAGTCCACCGCTGCAAGATGCAGAGGCTACGTCAATGGGAGAAGCTCCGCCCCCATCCACATAGCGCTGTCTACACTAGGGTTAGGTGGGTATAACTGGGTGTGATTTTTCACACTCCCTAAGCAATGTAGTTATACTGCTGTCCATTTGTAGCATGGAGTGGGGAACTTCTTTTGGGTAGGGAGCCGCTGACCCACAGAAAAATCAGTCAGGGGCCACACACAAGTGAAAAGCAAAAAAACTCCAAACATACCCTCATTGACATGGCCCCCGACTGAGGAGACACTCCCCACATTTTTCTCACATACCAGAGCCTCGGGGGCCCCAGGCTAGTAGATTCTGTGTGTTCCAGCTCCACGGTGGGGCAGCCAGAGGGCTGGAGTACCAGCCTCCCCTTTGCGGGGGGAGGGAGGAGCCCTGAACCTTAGGCTGATTCTGGCCCCCGGGCCTTAGGTTCCCCCCATAGAGGATTTGTTCAGCAGCAATAAGAAACAGACTGTTTGTCTGAAAATGGACTTACTGTCGCTAGAGACACCAGCACGCGCCGGAACACGGAAGATGTGTCTGACACAATGTCTTTTTCAAGGGTGGTGCCATATTCTAGCAAAAGAGCACAACACACGTGTATGCTTGCATTTAACAAAGAGAACGTTCCGCACCTAAACAATGTTCATCTTCAAAAAAGTCTACATGTCCAGCCCTGACCTGGGTATCCAGATTATGCATCTTCCCCCGACTTTCTGAACATGCCTTCCTAAGAATGGTCATGTTGAACCTGGATCTTAGTCTTCTCTCCCTTTGCACCAGTGTAACTGACTGCAGTGGAGTTGTTCTGGATTTAGGCAGTGCGTGCGGGTTTCTCAATCAACAGAGCTACAGAGTTGTAAGGCTGGAAACAATCGGGATCATTCTCTTTCAAATATTCAAATGTTCTACACACAAAGTTGCACTGGCTTTGTTCATCTAGTGCAAACCTCTCTCTGGAGATACAGCAACCCTGGCTTAGAGCTGGCTAGCTAGTGAGGCAGAGTGACCTCCTTCCCATTCGGAAATGGAGGGCCTGCTGCAAGCTACCATCTGCAAATAAACAGACACAAGCCGAAAAAGGAGATAAACCAGTTTAAAACTTGTGTCCACACAGGGAATTGAACCAGTTAAACTGTTTTTAAAACCAGTTTTAGTTTAACAATTACTTGTATTGTTGTAGCACCTACAGGCCCTAGTACAGGATCCTAGTACAACTTCTGAATCAAACTCTGGCTCTTCTGATGTCGGGGGGAGTTTAGCCATTGACTTCAGACTGACCAGGATTTTGCCCTCTCTGTGGCTTGACATGGCTTAAGTCTCTGTCCACTGAGCATAATTATGACGGCACACTAGGTCACAATCAAGTGCAAGGCATTCTGAAAGCAGGTATCTCAGCACCATTCTCTTGCTGGGACAACGACACTTCCTAGTTTCACAAGATTTCTTGCAGACTGTTGAGTTGTCCATTGATTGAAACACTAGCCACTAAGGTTGCTTGAAAATCGTTTCAATTTGCATGCGCACGTGTGCACAATTCCTGGAGGGCAGGGAACTTTCACAAATATCTTCTACCTCGACAGCAACGTAAGTAGTGCACGCAGTATTCAACCAGTAACAATACAAACTGGGGAAAACACATTTGCTGGCTGGGAAATGTAAATGTTTAAGTCAGGGGCCAGCTCAAGAGGAGATGGGAATGTCTCAGCTTTCCTCTGCAAATAAGTCACTCGGCAGCCTTAGGGAAGGGTGAGTTAAACCTTGGTTAAGGAAAGGACCCTAAACACACATTTTGCTTTAAGCATGTTGTCACAGTTCAGGGCAACTGCATCTGTTCCCCCTTCGTGTCCACTAAAGATCCCAACTCTAGGCTTCTTGTCCCCCAGCCATCCCATCTCAAGTGGCAAGAGGCAAGTCTCTCTCCCATCTGATGGGGATTTTTCCAGCCTGCCCATCTCCCTGCCTGCACTGCAAGTTTCCCAGCAAGCCAGACCCCTTGGGCAGGCCTGCATCGGCACTTTGCTTTCTCTTCCAAGGCTATGAACTGTAGTCATTGCTCACAGTTATAAGTTATCACACTGCTTTTCCTAAGCAAGCACATTTATTCTCAAGGTAACAGCATTAAAAACAGTAGGAGTTCCTCTAGAAATGCTAAAAATCTTACCAGTTCACCTATCAGTCTTATGGGGTTCAATGGGTCAAATGCCTTCCAACCCTTCCTAGGAAAGACTGGGGCTCACATCAGACAGAGACCTGTCCATTTGCTGGATCAGAAACAAGGTGGTGAGTGAGTTTAATTAAACTTAGGCTATTTATCCTAATCTTTTCCATCCATATGCAGATTTTTTTCATCCATGTGTGGAATTATTTTTTACATGCACCAACGTACGTGTGAAAGTGCACCACCTACAGAAACAAAAACCTAGCTGCGGGCGCTCTACTAAGCAGCAGGGTGGCATTTGAATCTCTCCTGGGTGGCCACACAACCGCCCAGCCTACAGGGAACACTGGTGGTAGTAACTCTCTGAAGTTGTTACAACCCAAGTGAATTTGCCTAAACATTGTTAGTTTCCAGAGGGTTGCAATCATCCTCTCACATGGAATTCCACAGAATCCAAGGCCCACAGTGAAACAAAACTAATACAGTGAGATCTCCCAAAGACACTACAGAACACTGCCATGTCACTTAAGTTCCCCTGATTAGACACATGCCAATGTACTTTCCTGAACCTGGGATCTCTTGCAAGATTCCCCCATGCTCCCCCAGGACAGGTTATTCTCAATGCTCTAACATTATAGCACCTCATAATTTACGCTACGTACGACGTTTGTAGGTCTCGTTAATGCGCTGGATTTCTTCACCAGAACGAGAAGCCAGAATTTCGATCAGGCAGCCCTCATCTGTCCCCGCGCCCTAAATGCAGAACAAACATTCAATATGAAAGCTGCTTCCAGTCTACCACCCAACAGAGCATCATGGTGGCAACATAAAGACTCAACTCTCTCCCTAGTCCAGGATCTGATGAGGACTCCCCGGCTATCTAGGTATGCTACTTAATTTCTCTGCCTGTTTCACCACATGTTAAATGGGGTAAGTTATGGACTTTGTGCAAGGAGGTGATGGTTGGTTGCAGAGCTGGATGTCATCTTTGAAGTGCATGGCCCAGGTTCAAAGTCCCTATATATGTCATTCAGACCATAAACATCCACCTGGGTCTTCCATGTCTCAGGTTATTGATTTCTTTTCTCACCAGAAATTCCATTCTGAACTCGAGAAACCTTTGCTATCTAAGAGGCCCGTTCCCCACAAAAATATTTGTCTGCATTTTCCAACAAAAAAAAGTGTTGTGAAAGAACTCCTGAGCAGCTTCAGATGTTTGTACAGTGTTTGGAAGCTGCAGAGTTCTGCAAAAATACTATGTTATTGAAAGCCAAAAGTATAACTGGGTTCAAAAAAGAACTAAATAAGTTCCTGAAAAGTAGATCCATCAATGGCCATTAGCCAGGACGGTCAGGGAGCATCTTGTTGGAGCATCGCTGAACGTCTGACTGCCAAAAGCTGGGACTGGATGACAAGAGGGAACACTTGGGGTTGTCTTGTTCTTTTCATTCCTTCTGAAGCCTCTTGCCTCAGCTGCTATCACTGCACAGGTTACTGGGCTACATAGACCACCGGTCTGATTCAGTGTGGCCATTCTTAGGTCCTTATCAGTGCACAGAGAGTGCAACTCTTTCAGTGTCGAGTCCTGTTTTGCAAAAGGGTAGCAGGGTAGCTCTTCTCTGGAGAAGGTTCAGAGAGCAACAAAAAGGTCTAGAAAACATGAGTTATGAGGGAAGACGGAAAGAACTGGGCTTGTTCAGTCTGGAAAGGGGAAGACAGAGGGGACATAACAGCTTTCAAGAATCTCAAAGGTTGTGTAGCAGACCAAAGGCAGTGGGTTGCAGGAGTCTGGTGGAGGGCAGGTACAGCAGGGGCTGGGTGAGTGGGTTCCTGTTTCCTGAACAGGCTGCCAGAGACTGCTGCTCAGCCATCAAGACAGCTGGAACTCGTTAAGAGCTGGCCTACAGTGCAGCCTAATACAACACCCAGAGTAAGTGGGTGGGACAGGGTTCCCCCATCCCTAACCCTGGCCAGTGGGCTGCCAACAGGGGAAAAAAACCTTTGGACCAGGAAGGGGTTTTTTCCTGCAAGCTAGTGACTGGCCTATGATGAAACTGGCTCACAAAGCAGGGTGAGAAACTAGAGATAGTGGCAGGATCCCCGTGTAACCTGAGGCATACAAAAAACCACCAGGAAGTGCAGGACCCACGGGGCACAACCCGAGCTCCGCCACAGTTACAAGAAGGAGGGAGAAAACATACTCCTCCATCTCTGGTGACAGGACAAGGAGCAAGGGGCTTAAATTGAAGCAAGGGAGGTTTAGGTTGGACATTAGGAAAAACTTCCTGCCTGTCAGGGTGGTTAAACACTGGAATCAATTGTCTAAGGAGGTTGTGGGATTTCTGTCACTGGAGATATTTAAGAGCAAGTTGGACAAACACCTGTCAGGGATGATGGTGGTTGGTCTTCTTGTGCATGCAGAAGACTGGATTTGATGACCTCACGAGGTCCCTTCCAGTTCCTGTATTCTATGGTTATGGCTGTTAGAGTGAAATTGATTCATATTCCAGCTTTTCACAATCTAGCAGTCTCACACATCACCGTGCTTATTTTCTTATTGCGCCGTAAAACACAATGGAAGAACATAGGCGTTTTGGGAACATCAGTAAAGATTTACCAACCTTCATGGCCCTCTTCAGTTCCTGCACGTCGTACAGCGTGATGGGAGTCATCAATCCGATAATCACCTTCTCAAAGCTCCCACTCAGCTCAGACTTCAAATCACCAATCAAATCCTAGAAAGCCAGGAAGGTGGAAAATAGCCATAAGAACCAAAAGCCCCACTCCTCTACGCAGGTGCTGGAATGAGGGGTGCTGAGCATCCGGCCACACCAGTGGCAGTGGTTCTCAGAGCAGTCCACGGACTCCTAGCCGTCCGCATCCGTCCGCGGCTCAAGCTCAGCTCCCCCGAACCTGCGCTGCCTCTCCAGTCTAGTGGTCGCTGTGAGGCCAGAGCACTAGCTCCAGCTTCCTGCTGCTTGTAGGGCATGGGGGGGCCCCAACCTTCCCCGCCAGATCCGGCTCGCGGAGAGAAACAGCTCCACGCACTGCCGCTCCTCCCCCCTCCCTCCCCACTGGGGGAACGGCAGCGCAGTGACATGTCTGGAGGCTTTCCCCGCTGCGCCCACGGGCCGGCCGATGGAAGCAGCGGGAGGCGGTGCTTGGGAGCAACAGGGGCACAAAGCCAGGTAAGTGCCTCCCCCCATGTCCAGACCCCCACACCCATCCCCCCTGCCAAGACCCCGCACCCTTAGCTTGCTCCTGCTTCTGCTCCCTCCCGGCCAGATACCCTATCCCCACCCTACTCCTGCACCCTCTCTTGCTCCTGCACCCGGGTCAGACACCATACCTCCAGCCTGCTCCTGCACTCTCCCTTGCTCCTGCACCACCCTTCCCCCTGTCCAGACACTCTATCCCCACCCTGCTCCAGGATCCATTGTTGCTCCTGCACCCTCCCTCCTAGCCACACACTGCACTCCCCTTGCTCTTGCTCCCTCCCTCCTGCCTGGCCAGACACCCTACTCCCAGTCTGCTTCTGCACCTACCTCCCACCCAGACCCTGCACCCCATCCCTATCCCACTCTCTGGCTGTCCTGTCCCACACAATGAACCCCTCATTTTTGTCTCCTCCCCAGAGCCTAAGGGGAGGGGTCCACAAAATCCACTAACTCTGGAACCCCAGAAAAGTAAATCTGGCCTATGGGAAATCTTGAACCTCAGTCCTCCCGGTCCCCTCCCCTTGTCCCATGAGGCTGGCGCACCAGAGGAGTCAGGTGTCTCAGTTGGGGAGGGGGGGCATATCAGTGAGGGTTGGAGATTTTGGAGGCGTTTTTTTGCTTCTCACTTGTGTGGTCCCCAAGTGATTTTTCTTGGGTCAGTGGCCCTCAACCCAAAAAAGATTCTCTACCCCTACTATAAAGAGAGCATTGAAACCTTCTGTTGGGCATAAATTAATATTTTACTTTATTTAAAATGAGGATAAACTAACATGAGACAGTTAAAATGCTTAATCTGTTTAATAATTTAAATTAAACCATCCTCCCTAGCTGCAGCACTAGCAAAATGGCTCAGGCATAATTACATAATTAACCATGAGTTTCCATTAGCAACTCGTGGTTCACGGAAAGGTTTGCATTGAGCCAGGTGGGCCACGGGCTAAAAAGTTTGAGAACCGCTGCTCTAGAGCAGCATTTCTTAAAGTGGGCCCTAAGCGCACCTTCGGAAAGCCGCTAGCAGGCCTGCACTGCTTTACCGAAAAGCTCCACAGCCACAGAGCCTCGCAGCTCCCATTCACCATTTCTAGCCAATGGGAGCCGCGGGAAGTGTCAGCTGAAGCCTTTAGGTAAACAAAGCGGCACAGGCCCACAGCCCATTTTGAGAAACGCTGCTTTAGAAGGGGATGTCTACACTGCATTCCTCTTTCGAGAGAGGAATGCAAATGCAGCTGAGCGAAATTGCAAATGAAGCGCGGATTTGAATTTCCCATGCTTCATTTGCATAATCGCATCCGGGCGCTATTTCAAAATACCCTATTTCGAAAAAAGAAATGCAGTCTAGACATGGTTATTTTGAAAGAAAACCCTTCTTTCGAAATGACCCTTACTCCTTATAAAATGAGGTTTAAGGGTAATTTCAAAAGAAGGTTTCTTTCTAAATAACCGCATCTAGACTGCGTTTCTTTTTTCGAAATAGGGTATTTTGAAATAGCGCAGGATGCGATTATGCAAATGAAACGCGGGAAATTCAAACCCGCGCTTCATTTGCAATTTCACTCAGCTGCATTTGCATTCTGAGAGGGAGAGAGAGAGAGAGGAATGAAGTGTAGACATACCCGAAGTCATCTAGTCTAGTCCCCTTGTGTTCGAGCACCACTGCTACTCTATACCAAACTCCTGGCTGAATTCCAACTCTTGTCAGTCTGATACATCCCGTCTAACTCCTGCACTAGCCTATGACTTGAGACACCAGGTTCAATCCCTTACTCCACCACAGACTGTATGGTCTTGGGCAAGCGACTTAGATCTACATCTAAAACACAGGTCGACCTAGCTATGTTGCTTATACGCCCCTGAGAAATGCAGTGAAGCCGACCTAAGCCCCAGCTAGAGACCGCTAGGTTAATGGAAGGACTTTTCCCTTGGCCTAGCTACTGCCTCTCAAGGGGATAGATTTAACTACAGCAGTGGAAGAACCCCTTCCATAAGACGTACCTATTCTTGGGCACTAGAGGGGTACAGCTGCAATGCTGGATCATCTGGGCTGTGTCTACATTGGCACCCTTTTCCAGAAAAGGGATGCTAATGAGACACTTCGGAATTGCAAATGCTGCAGGGGATTTAAATATCCCCCGCGGCATTTGCATGAACATGGCTGCCGCTTTTTTCCGGCTCGGGGTTTTGCCGGAGAAAAGCCCCAGTCTAGATGGGATCTTGCAGAAAATAAAGCCTTTTCCGCAAGATCCCTTATTCCTACTTTCAAGGGTGCCAATGTAGACACAGCCCTGTAGTGCAGACGAGGCCTCAGCCTCTATGGGATCAGCCCCCCTTCACTCCCAGCAGTAAAACAGGGATTATAGTACCTCCCTTCTATGCTGTGAGAATAAACACTTTAAAGACTGTGAAGCACGTAGATAATACTCTGTAAGAGACGGGCTTGGGAATGACAATTATCCCAGAGAGGCTATTTTCCAGATCCTGCCCCAACATCATCCATGCCTAATTCTATCCGCTTCACCATTTACTTGTTAACTTGTTAGTTTCACGTTTCTGTCTAACCCCCATTTTCATTCCAAGTTTTTCTTTTAATCTTTGTGAAAAGTAGGTAGAGGAGAAAACAGGCAGCAACCCCATGAAAAAAATTCCCTTCCTGTGCATTTCCCCAAACAATAGCAGGGTGAGTGGGGCAGCCGGGTTTGCTGCGGTTGGGGCCACACGTGGAGAGCAGCTGCCGGGACCAAGCACACTAGGAACGGAGGTAGGTTTCCACCTTTCTTGAGCTTACCAATGCAGTGAGTGGTAAAACCCAGAGAAAACATATGGAGGATTTCACTCCCAATGTCCATTTCTGCAATAGATGCAGCATCAAAATAGGCCGTTTGTAGGGCTGCCAGATGGTTTAACAAAATATACCTAACTCCCCCTCCCCTCCCAAAAAAAAAACACCGGGAAAACTTTCTGTTGAGAAAAAAAAAAGGGGGAGACCAAAGTTGTTAAGCAAAAAAACAAAAAACAAAAAATGCTGCACTTTTAAATGGCCCCGCACTCCTCACTCCCCCAGCCCTGCCCCCACCAGATGCAGCAAGGGAAAATTGTCCCCGCTGGACTTCCATCCAAGGGAAACAGGAAATACCGGACATTTCACATGTCCAGTATTTTCTGGTTTTTTTACTGGACAGGGGACCCGAGTAACGGACAGTCCAGGCGAAAACCAGACACCTGGCAACCCTAGCCATTTAGACACGTCAGGATCGGAAGCCTGAGAATTCCATAGTTCTCCATTCGGGGAAAGAGAGCTTTTGACTTTGCATTCACAGTTGAATGAGGGGAGTCGTTAATTTTCCAGGCACTGAAGTCCAGGAATTTTCTAGATCATAATCACCAAATTCAGAGGCTACGTACCCTGCCAATCGTGGACTTATAGGTGATTAAAATTTGCTGCCGTTGAGATATACTCCTATTGGCCACAATATCAGTGATGGCATCTTCATCCGTACCTGGGGGAGACACAGGGAAGCCAGCCAGGCCGTTAGTGTCCTAAACAGTAATTGTGCAGCAGGCAATTCAGCTGACTTGCTTGGGTGCAACACAACCTGGTTTTATTCCTTCCAAAACCTGACTTTCTAGTGCAGTAGGTCGTGTGGGTTGGCTACCAGCTTGGTCCACACATCAGGGATTGAATGGGGGAACCTCCAAAGGGAAAAGCACAGGCCTCTACAGCGTTCTGTAGAGACACAAAATTCCCTGGCTGCGGCTGCACTTGACTCCCATCCTCTGTGGGAGGCGTGGAGGGTGCCCGTAGCTGTCACTGGGTTACACACAGGCCCGCCAATGGGAGTGTGGGGCAAAAGGGCCCAGAGCTGCCAGCCACCACGGAGTGACAGCAGCCAGAACGCCAGGCCCTTTAAATCACTCCCAGAGCACTGGACAGCACATTCTGGGTGGCACTAAGGGCTGTCGGGGGAGGGAGGGCATGCTCTGGGCAGAGCTGAGTGCTGGGGGGGGGGGCTGAGGCACGGCATGCTCTGGCTGAGTTCTGTGGGAGGCTGAGGTGTGGCATGCTCTGGCTGAGTTCTGTGGGGGGGCTGAGGCACGGCATGCTCTGGCTGAATTCTGTGGGAGGCTGAGGTGTGGCATGCTCTGGCTGAGTTCTGTGGGGGGGCTGAGGCACGGCATGCTCTGGCTGAATTCTGTGGGGGGGCTGAGGTGTGGCACGCTCTGGCTGAGTTCTGTGGGGGGGCTGAGGTGTGGCACGCTCTGGCTGAGTTCTGTGGGGGGGGCTGAGGTGTGGCACGCTCTGGCTGAGTTCTGTGGGGGGGGCTGAGGTGTGGCACGCTCTGGCTGAGTTCTGTGGGGGGGGCTGAGGTGTGGCACGCTCTGGCTGAGTTCTGTGGGGGGGGGCTGAGGTGTGGCACGCTCTGGCTGAGTTCTGTGGGGGGGGGGGGCTGAGGCGTGGCACGCTCTGGCTGAGTTCTGTGGGGGGGGCTGAGGTGTGGCACGCTCTGGCTGAGTTCTGTGGGGGGGGCTGAGGTGTGGCATGCTCTGGCTGAGTTCTGTGGGGGGGCTGAGGCGTGGCACGCTCTGGCTGAGTTCTGTGGGGGGGGCTGAGGCGTGGCACGCTCTGGGCAGTGCTGGGGGGGGCTGATGCGTGGCACGCTCTGGGCAGTGCTGAGGGCTGTTGGGGGGGGGAGGTGGGGCGCAGCATGTTCTGGGCTGCACCAGCCCTCCCCATCCACATGAGGTTCTGCCCCTTCTGGAATTGTGGAGCCAGGGCCCCCCCTCCCTTGCCCAAGGGCCCGACAAGTCTGTTGCCCCCCCCCCCCGGGCTCAACGCTTAAGAATCTCTTTAGCACCCCCTTGTTAGGAATGGGCTGATCATGACCTCCGGCATGGGCAGGGGGGTCAGCAGAGAAGCACAAGTTACCAAAGTTCTGCTGGAGGGAGCTGCGCGGTGCGCAGGACACTGGCGTGCCGGTGCAAGAGCGTTAGAGTCGTAACAATAAATGCAAACTCACCAAGGCCCTTCATGGCTTTCCTTAGTTTCTGTGCATCTTCCTCAGGACTGAATCCCAAGGCCGGCTTGATTGTGCCCCGGTTTCCAGTCTAAATACACAGAGCAGCAATGGTTAAAGACAAAGCCAGAGAAGAACACAGATGTCGATCCTCCCCACCCCCACACACGACTATGACAAAACTGAGGAACAGGTTTGTGTTTAGATAGGCTGCTGGAGACAGCCACTTAGATACAGCAAGATCCACTCTGGCCACTTAGTGTGTCAGACTAATTGTCCACCTGACCTAGTAACCTGTCCTGTGACACTGGAGAATGACAGATGTCCCAGAATGAATGCACAGCTCAGGCAGTTATCAAGTGATCCCTCCCCTGTCACTCAGCTGCTGTTTCTGGCAGCCA
Organism: Pelodiscus sinensis; assembly: GCF_052426305.1. NCBI lineage: Eukaryota > Metazoa > Chordata > Testudines > Trionychidae > Pelodiscus > Pelodiscus sinensis. The sequence goes on from NC_143079.1 coordinate 16,181,492, forward strand.
GAGGTTTGGGAACACGCAGAATATGGGGTTGCATCTCTGACTATCTTGCATAAAAGCCACTGACGGACCAAGCCTCCGTTAACTTATCTAATTCTTTTTTTAACTGAGTTACATTTTTCCTTTTACATCGCCTAGCAATGAGTTCCACAGGTTAACCATGTATTGCATTGTAAAACACTTCCTTATCTTTGTTTTTAAACATCATGCCCATTAATTTCATTAGGTGAGCTCTGGTTCTTGTGCTACATGAAAGGCTCAATAACACTTCCTTGCACACTTTCTCTACGCCATTCACAATTCTGTAGACCCCTAATCTTTTCTGTCGTCCTTTTCTATACCTTTTCCATTTCTTATCTTTTCTGAGATGGAGTGATCAGAACTGCATGCAATACTCAAGGTATGGCCGTGCCGTAGATTCATACGGTGACATTATTGTACTTCCTGTCGTATTCTCTAGCCCTTTCCTAATGGTTCCCAACTCTGTTAGCGTTTTTGACTGCAGATACAAGCTCCCATTTGGCCCTAAACTGTCAGCTCCACCTGCCAGAAAGACACTCCTAGTGCGGGCCTCCCTTCCAAGTGAGGATTAAACCACACTGGCATGGGATGAAGCAAACCTGGCTGCTACCTGCTCTGTACCTGTGCAATTCGATAAGGATTCCATTCTTCTGGCCTGCCAATCGGGCGCCTTCGTTAAATCTAGTTTTGGCTTCTTCCTTTTAGTATCTCTAGTAGTCCACAGAATCATGAAAGAATCTATTCCTGTGGGCTCCCACATGGCACTTCCACAAAAGTGAGCAAATCCCATCCTTTCCATTTGACAGGTGGGGAAACAGAGGCACAGGTGCAGTGACTTCAACATGTCACAGAGGGCAAGGGTTAGAACCTGGATCTTGACACACAATCCAGGGATAGATCTACTGGCTCACACTGCCTGTGCGAAGCAGCTGCTTCTGTCCCCACTGAATAAGAGTCTTTCCATTAACTTCAGTGCACAATGCATAAGGCCATTAGGCACACATCCTCAGAAGTATTTAGGCACCTAACTCATTCTGAGATCAAGAGAAATCAGGTGCCTAAATTCATTTGCAGATCTGGGCTTTAATGCTTCATCAGAAACTACAGTATATGGCAGGAGGAGCAAGAACCATTTAAGCATTTTCCGTGGATAGCTGAAGACAAGGTGTATGGGCACTGTAGAACGCTTAGGAACCAGTTGTTCCATGGGATAAGAAGGAAGATCCTTATGTGGATTGAGAACTGGTTAAAAGACAGGAAACAAAGGGTAGGAATAAATGGTAAATTTTCAGAATGGAGAGGGGTAACTAGTGGTGTTCCCCAAGGGTCAGTCCTAGGACCAATCCTATTCAACTTATTCACAAATCATCTGGAGAAAGGGGTAAGCAGTGAGGTTGCAAAGTTTGCAGACGATACTAAACTGCTTAAGGTACTTAAGACCAAAGCAGACTGTGAAGAACTTCAAAAAGATTTCACAAAACTAAGTGATTGGGCAACAAAATGGCAAATGACATTTAATGTGGATAAATGTAAAGTAATGCACATTGGAAAAAATAACCCCAACTATACATACAATATGATGGGGACTAATTTAGCTACAACTAATCAGGAAAGAGATATTGGAGTCATCGTGAATAGTTCTCTGAAAACGTCCATGCAGTGTGCAGCTGCAGTCAAAAAAGCAAACAGGATGTTAGGAATCATTAAAAAAGGGATAGCGAATAAGATGGAGAATATCTTATTGCCCTTATATAAATCCATGGTACGCCCACATCTGGAATACTGCATACAGGTGTGGTCTCCTCATCTCAAAAAAGATATATTGGCATTAGAAAAGGTTCAGAGAAGGGCAAATAAAATGATTAGGAGTTTGGAACCAGTCCCATATGAGGAGAGATTAAAGAGACTGGGACTTTTCAGCTTGGAAAAGAGGAGACTGAGGGGGCATATGATCGAGGTATATAAAATCATGACTGGTGTGGAGAAAGTGAATAAGGAAAAGTTATTTACTTGTTCCCATAATATAAGAACAAGGGGCCACCAAATGAAATTAATGGGCAGCAGGTTTAAAACAAATAAAAGGAAGTTCTTCTTCACACAGCGCATAGTCAATCTGTGGAACTCCTTGCCTGAGGAGGTTGTGAAAGCTAGGACAATAACAGGGTTTAAAAGAGAACTAGATACATTCATGGAGGTTAAGTCCATTAATGGTTATTAGCCAGTATGGGTAAGAAATGGCGTCCCCAGCCTCTGTTTGTCAGAGGATGGAGATGGAAGGCAGGAGAGAGATCGCTTGATCACTACCTGTTCGGTTCACTCCCTCTGGGACATCTGGCATTGGCCACTGTTGGCAGACAGGATATTGGTCTGGATGAACCTTTGGTCTGTGGACATATTTATGCTCTTTTGTACATTGTCATAGGACTATGTGACCCCCCCCTTGATTGTCCCTTCCAGCCCTAAATTTCTATGAGTCAATAGCAAAGCTCATTGATTTTGGTGTGAGACCAGGCCATACACAGATTACAGATTACATAGATAATCCACATTCCTGTATGAGAAAGGTGCAATGGTACTTCTCAGTGTCAGAAAGTGCTAGCCTCTTCCTGCTCCGTCATTTTCCAAAGTAAATATCCTTGCACTGATCAGATAAATGTCCCAGTGTGGGCACTGAGGCTGCCTGGCACCGCATGGTACCTGGGAGCAAACGCACTCACCTTCGCCATGGTGTTCAGTTAATATTTGAAGTTCAAGGTCCCCAAACAGATGCTTATCTGCAATAAAAAGGAGGGGGTGTTGACAAAAAAGGAAATGTCCTAGCAAATAATTGACAGAATTTGCTCTCTCTGCCTCTGTCTAAAGGTGATTGATGCTAATGGGGATGGTTCCGCCTGACACTAAAGGAAATAATATAACTGATTCATTCTTCGAGGAGGCAGTAACCGTACACCAACATTGTTGTTACCAGGGGTTACCTTCACCTTTGAGACAACCACTAACTTCTGATTAACTTAAAAAACAACAAATGGTCTGGTAGCACTTTATAGACTAACAAAATATGTAGATGGTATGATGAATATTTTGGGTCTGCACATCCTAAATTCAAAACTCTGGTCATCTGAAGAAGTGGGCTGTGCCCACAAAAGCTCATGATACCATCTCCATGTTTTGTTAGTCGTTAAAGTACTACCAGACCATTTGTTAGTTTATCCTGTACAGACTAACTCAGCTACCGCCTGAAGCTTACTAACTTCTGAGTTACTGTGGGCAAACAAGTATCGGCGATACTTACCACATTTGGATATTTATAGACAGGGCTCGACAAATAATACAATCTACTCGCCTATGGCGAGTAGATTGTAACCCAGAAGAGCCGGGTTCGGGCGATCTGTGCACGCGCAGATCGCTGGACAGCACGGCTGGTGAGCGGGGCTCACCACGGTTCGGCGAGCCCTGTTTATAGATATCCACAACTTCAGATATCAGCTTGATTCACCCTACCTGTCCACTGGTTTGGGATTGTCAGAGAAAACTAAGGGATTAGAAACTCCATTTGGGAGCCAGGTGCTTAACTGAGCTAGGTTTCTTTGGCAATCCTACCTTTTGAGGCCAGCAAGTTACAGTAGAACCTCATTCGGTCACCCTAATGAGCTCTTTTGGGGAAGGACTGCTTTTTAGTTCTGGGTTTGTACAGCACCTAGCACAGCAGGGTCTGCCAGGTGTCACTGCAACACAAACAGTAATGAATGGGAGATCTACGGCATCGCATGGAGTTAACACCCAGGGTGTGTCTAGACTACAGAGTTTTGTCAACAAAACTATACCTGCGTCTACACTACCGCTGAGTTCTGTTGACATAATGTCGACAGAACTCAGCAGTTTTGTCGACGCTGGTAAACCTCATTTTACGAGGTATAACACCTTCTGTCGACAGAGTTTCTGTCGACAGAAGGTGTTATTGCATGTAAACTGTCCTTTGCGTCTACACTACCATGTCGACAAAGCAGCTTGCTTTGTCGACAGAACTGAATGTAGTGTAGACGCTCTGTGTCGACAGATACTGTCGACAAAACTTCTGTCGACAAAAGCCTGTAGTCTAGACGTACCCCTAGAGAACAAATCTGATTTAACCAAAAAACCAAAACATATTGCATCACAAAATGTATATTCATTTATTCTGATAGCTGGGGGTTTACCAGGATAGAGGGTGAGCAGTGCAGTGGACCGTGGCGTATGTTACATAGATAATGAAGTCTGCGCAAGAGGAGAACTCTCTGGAATGCTGTTAGCCCAGCAGTCTCTCTCAGCGAGGTTGTGTGTGGAATCGCTAAGGTTGTAATTTAGCAAGTGGGTGGGATTCATGGGTGAGCGCCCCTGGCTTAAGAATCACTTAAATCCTGGTTGGAGGATGTAAGTGGTGCGCTGTCTTGTTCCAGCCCTCTGCTGGAGGGGTGAATCTCACCCAGTGAGAATTAACAAGGTTTGGCTCCTTTCCTGGAATAATGAGTTAGCTACGTGAAGCACAGCACAGGTCACAGTGTCTGGACAGATGGACTCTCATCTCAGCCCTTCCCACCTGCTCACTGTGTGACCTCAAACAAGTCTCTTGAGAGCAGATCATTAAAAATATTTAGGCATCTAAACAGGTTGATGAGCATCTTGAGGAAATTTCCTAAATGCCTAGGTCCCTAACTACCACTGTCCCTTCACTTTTCAGTGTCTCTATTTACCCATCCATAAAAATCAAGTAATAGTCTCTAGAAGCTTTGCAAAACATTGAGATCTTCCATTGAAAGTTACTGAGAGCAGAGCTGGCATTTGCTGGCAATTCTGAAAAGAAAATACTGGTTTGGGCAGAACGAGCACTTCAATTTCAACCATTTGAAAAAGTAACTTTTATTTTGTGAAAATTTAAAATGTCAAGAAACAAAGTTCATTTCCAATTGAAATATTTCTTTTCAAAAGTGTCCAGTAAACACTTTTGAAGGGCGGGAGGGAGGAAGAAGACAAGAAGAAATGAATTATTCAGCAGAATCAACACAATTTTTTTAATGGCACCAAATCTGATTGTGACCAAAAAAAAAAACCAAACCAAAAAAATAACCAAAGGGGTTCTGCGGAAAGAGCTTTTTCAGTTTTAAGTATAAATGACTCAGAGATCTGGGAAAGAAATTCTCATTTAGGATTTTGATATTTAGGGATAGGATTTACTCTTTCTGGCTGTAACTGCCATCTCCTAACAAGGCTGTGTTCTGCCCTCTGCCTTTCTGAGTACTCCAAGCAAACCCACAGCTGGAACTTGCTTTTTCAGCTGTGAAGATTCCACAGACAACTTATTCATAGTCTCTCAGAGCCCAGTTTTTATGCACCTATTTTTTCTGTTTAAATCAAGAGGAGCCTAAAACCTATGAATTAACTTAATCAAAGGTTACAAAGAGCCTCCCTCACTTAGGATACATCTAGACTGAAAGGCTATTTCCAGATACCGAAAGTATCCTGAAATAGCTACCCCTCATCCAAGCAACACGTCCTCTATTTTGAAATAATTTTTGAACTAATGGGCACGCTATTTCAACATCCCTGTAAACTATAGTCCACGAGGAATAAGGGATGTCTCGAAATAGAGCTTTATTTCAAAATGTGGCGCCGAGTAGACATCAAATTTCAAAATAAAATCGAAATAAGATACGCAAATTGAATATCTTATTTCGATTTTAGAGTGCAGTCCAGACATACCCCTATTCCAGCTGAGGGGAGGTGGAAAGGAAGAAGTCAGAATTTGGCCCAAGCATTTTAAACAAGAACTCACATCTCGGGGTAGAGGTTTCTCCTCAGCGGGTTTTAGCACAACATAGATGAAAACATCCATGTTCTAAGACACTTGAATAAGAGTGTTCAAGTCAGCAGCTACTTGGTGTTGGTAGCAGAATCGTCCCCCAGAAGCCTTTCACATGACTGTTCCACGCCCAGTAGTGCTGTGGGAGTACGCTGATTCAGATGTGACTTTTGCTGGTGTTTGTGAGAAACAAGGAAGCCCAATGTCTGCATGATTAAGAAACCAGGGCTGTCCTTACTCATACGCAGAATATGGAGCCATGCAGGGCACTCAAAAATGTGTGGCACCAGTAGGTCTTACTGTCGACCCACCCACCTCTTCCCATCACTGCTCTGTGACTCTGCTTCCTCCGCAGAGGAGCTAGTTAACTTAAAAGTGACAAAGCCAGCCAGAGCTATTAGCAGACACTGAACTTGTGAGAGCCATTCAAGTGGTAATGAAGCCATCTCACAGGCATTTGCCAGCCCCAGGTACATACTGCCGGTTTCCAAATGGACTGTGATAGTCGGCAGGACCTTACTTTAAAATGAGTTTTGAAAATGTTTCATTGATGTGTTGCTGAAGATTATAAAATCACATCCTCCTATATCAAATTGAGGAATCCCGAATAAACATTGGACGGCGGAATATGAGCCAGGTCTGAGGACTGATCACCCGAGGGCCACCTCCCGCTCACCGAACCAAACGAGTTCCTGTAGAGCATAACGTATCCCAAACATAACAAATACCAAATATGTTGTTGTTGTAGTTTGTGTGTCTGTTCAATGTAAGTATTGTTATCTGAAATTGTTTAGAGGTATTGTTAAGTAGTAGTGTTAAAAGTTTTAGATAAATGATTAGTCTTATAAGTAAGACTGATGTAAATGTAACTGTTAATAATCCCTAGTCCCTTGTTAACAACTATTGGGATTTAGAGAAACCTCAAAGAATTTTCTTCATTGTATTGCATTTTGCTTTTTGGACATTCTAATAATTATTTAGTGCCTACGTATGTAAGAAATTGATAAAATCATAATTTATACGTAGAAGCCCTTTAAGAAAAGTTTAAAAGATATTTAGTAATAGTTTGCCTGTTTCTGCGCCTTCCTGGGACTAGCCACATTTCCGAACCTTTTACTTTAAACCACAGGCTTGTGATGGGTCCGGCTTGACAAAGCCCTGGCCAAGCTGATTTAGTTGACATTGGTCCTGCCTAGAGCAGGGGGCTGGACTTGATGACCTTCCGAGGTCTCTTCCGGTTCTATGGTTCTATGGCCTACCCCTGCTGTGGCTCTGCATTTCAAGTGCTTCAAGAGCTGGGTGGGCAGGCAGCCCAGCTCGGTTCTGGCTCGTGCCGGGTCCGGGAGCTCAGACCCCTCCTAGACAGGGGCTGATGCCACCCTGCGCTGCTGCCTCTTTCTCAGAAGCAGCAGTGCAGGGCGACAGGCAGCCGGTCCATAAGGGGAGCTGGTTTTTAAACTGGCTCCCCTCGCGGACCAGCTCCCACCTGGCACCCTGCGCTGCTGCCTCTGATACGGTGGCTGCCGACCCAACCCCCGGGGGCTATAGAATAGTCGACTAACCAATAAACATCCATGAGGTTACTCGACTATTCAATTAGCCAATATTTAACATCCCTACCCTGGACAATGAAAGGTTGAGAGCTGAGACCTCTCAAAATTAGCCTCCAAGTAATGCCTCAGTCTGGGCACTCAGAAATGCTCCAAAAGAGCAGACCCTGAACATGCAGGCCAGCCACGGCGCATTTCCTATTGCAAACCATCTCGCAGGTGGTGAATCTGCCTATGAGGGTGAGCTGAGCAAAGCCATGCACATGCAGACAACAGGTGGGAGCAGAGCTGCCCAATGACTTCTTTGTAATTGTTCTTTTGGCCCCGTGTCTGATAGGAGCCCTGGAACTACATATGAAGTTACTGTGGGAGAGAGCCAAGGGGGGTGTGGTAATCCCTTTTATGGGACTAACTTCTGTGGAAAGACATCCTGACAGATGAACATGAGAAGTAACTGCAAGAGCTTAACGCTTGCTCATAGCTGCATTGTTAAATGAACCCTTTACACTAGGGATGTAAGTGACTAGTCGACTACCCAATAAGACTAGGCTTATCGCTCAGTCGAGTCACTATGCAACTAGTCGCTTCCCACCCCCCTTTGTTGCCTCTGTATCAGTGGCACTGGGGGGAGGGGGCAAAGCAGGAGCCGGTGAAGGGGGGAGTAGGGGAGGCAGAAGCAGGAAAGGGGAGACAGAGAGGGTGGCTCTTGTACATTTCAAAGGGAGAGGTGCAGCAGTCGGGACCCCATGAGAGCAGGAATGGCTTCAGTCCCTGCTCATGCAGGTTCCCCATGGCACCTCTTCCTATGAAATGTACAAGGCAGAGGCACAGTGGGATAGCAAGCACCCCCCTTATTGATAATCGACTAGTAGATCAGTTGATTAATCGAAATTTAACATCTCTAGTGTCTACTGCATCTAAAAAGGTGCTGGGCCCAGAGAGGGCTGCAGTGAAGAGCTATGGGGAAGGCAGAACAAAGGTAACAGAAGCAAGGTCATGCAGTAGGTACGTTAAGTTCAGTTTTTCAAAGCGCCTGAGTGGGGCGGGGTCCGACCACACTGCAAACCATACAAATAAAACCCGCTGGGAGCCAGCCTCAGAGCCCGGCTCAGCTGACCCGTGCTCCTGCCAGAGCTAAAAGCAGCTTGCTCCATCTGGAGCCTGGGCTGTGCGACGCCCTCCAGGGTTTCAGACTTGGGCTCCAACTGAAGCAGGGCCGTCTACGCTGCAATGTGCCGCCCCCAACACAGGCCTGAGTCAGCTGAGCCAGGCTCCGAGACTTGGGCCGTGTACACGACCTTCTCGCGCCTAAGTCTTTTCAAAAGTGCCATGGACCCTTAGGAGCCTGAGTGACTTTCCAGGTACCAGTCACTGCGCTGAAAGGCAACGGGAGTCAGGGCCCTAGGGACCAAGTCACTTTCGAAAACGGGACTTGAGAGAACTATGGAGGACAGCAGAGAAGCTGGGCTGGGCCAATGGTCATGCAGGACAAAAACATTCAGAGATTTTTGGATGAAATGGAAGAGAGAGGAATGGAACCCATGACAGATGAGAGTTAATTTATCCAGTTTCCAGATTTAAAAAACTCCATCTCTAGGCCTATTGATTAAACCCAGATAGATCCCCAACTCAAGAAGTTAGAAGCATCACTGACTTCACCTAGCACTCTGGAGACCGATTCTCCATTGACTTGCACCTTGCCTTTCACCAGGGTAGCCTGTGTGTTGGCTATCCTGATTCTCCTTGGGTGGGGGGGGACTTGAGCCCACCTCCCTAACCCTGGGGGAACACCAGAACCCACCTCACCAACCTTGCCTTCAGGGCATCCCTTACCCTGCTGCTTGAACCCACCACCCTGCCCTCCCCAGGCAAGTGCCCTATCCCCTGGGCCACCTCAAAACCCATCTCATTGCCTTATCTTCAGGGCATCTCTTATCCTGTCTTCCACCGGGGCATAGTGGAGAGTGCTACCATTGATTTGGTAACACTTGCACAGATGTCTGTGACTACACAAAGTGACACCCGTAATGTCCTTTTCACTGTTCTGGCCACACTATTTTATTTTCACTAGAAGATTTACTGGGTGTTGCTCGGATCCTTAACTCCATTCATTTTTGTTTTTTGAAAATACAATGAAAATATCCATGCTTCATTGAAATCACTGCTCTAGGCTGGAGCTTGAAAGGAGGGGGTCAGGAGGCAGGCTGCCCCAGGAAGAGAGGGCAACCCCAGTCATCTTACCGTAGCAATTTGGGGCCAGGTGAGATTCATCTCTCCATGGCTGCTGCAGCACTAGTGGGCACACCCTGAAGGGGTGCATGTCCCCCAGCTGAGGCAGGTCCAGTTTGTCTGCTCCCTGCACTCTCCTCCCAGAGTGGGGAATGCAGCAAACTGTGCACTTTCCCCTCGCTCCCTGACAAAGGGGAACAGCCAGCAGTGTTCTGGTATGAATCTAGTAGGGACAAGGAGGAGCCAGTCCCTTTCACCTGCCTGGGGTGATTGTCTCTTTTCTGCATGGTTAATAAGAATTAATCCCATTCCAGGCACATCCAAACCCTGAATTTGCTTTAAGTTATGATGAGAGGAAGCCACATTTGGTACTCCTAGCGCTTACTGCATTGGAGGAGTTCCTGAACAAACCCCCAGACAGACTCTCTTCAGTATATAGCAGACTGTGCAAGTGAAGAGCAAACAACAGAGTCAGTATTGCTTTGGTTAGGTATATCCCTCTGCTGCAAATATTGCAGGAAAGAAACTTTGATTTTTGTTTTAAGTCAACATTTCCATGAACTCTAAAGTAAACAGAGGGAAATTTTCAAGAAGTTTGGGATTTTGCCAGACTAAAAATACAGAGAGCCCAATCCGAGTTACTTTCATCCCATTTAATTAAAAACAAAAAAACCTCGGAAGATCCACAGAGGTTTTCCTGCCTCTGCTGCTCTGCTCAAGTTGTTTGTATCCACATGCAGGAGTAACACAGATGCTTGTGTTCCAATTGACTAGAGGAAGTAACAAAGGAGAATGTTTCTTGTGTAAACAAAGAGACCGAGGAACGACAGCCTAAGAATAAATGAGGTGGCAGAAAAAGCAAAGGACCCAAGGCAGAGACATACCCACAGGATGGAGGGCAGTGTGGGCAACCTGCGGCCCATGAACCACATGCCAGGACACTGGACTAGAAGGACCTTTGGTCTGACCCCGTGTGGCCGTTCTGATGTTCTCGTCTAGAGCTGAAATGTATCTGGCCCACTAGACCCCACTCCCTTTCCAGAGCGGAGAGCGGGCCCAGGAGTCCTGACAGGGCCTCTCTCTCCAGAGTTCGTAACAAAGTAAGAATTGACATTACAATTGTATGGCTGCCCAGTGTCCCTTACGGGACTTGCCACAAGATGACAGAACGTGTTAGTGTTAGAGCGGGGGAGGGTCTAATATCGATTTAATTTCCTTTCTTTTATCTAGGAATTCGATACAGTGCTCCTGCCAGCTAACGACTCAGGGAGAGTATTCCAGTACCTTGGTAGCCCGTGGATAGAGATGATGTGTACGGTGGGGAAGGAGACTGGGGTTGCTTCCCCCTCCCCATTTGGTGCTTAGCTTATTCTGAGCATGCTCAGTAACACTACTAAAGCCTCCGTCTTCAGACACCCCCTCCCCTCCCTCCATGCGCTCACTCTCTTCTCCCTCTACCATCATAGCACACACAGGTCCCACCGAAATCTGACATGGTGCCTTCCCGGCCACATGTGGCCCATCAGGGTTCTGAGTGTGGCCCGTAAGACATTTTGTTTACTGTTGACCTCGCACAGGGTTTCCAGATTCTGCTGGGTTTTGGCCACCTATTTTTTTCCCTAACAGTGTTACTAAACTGACACACACATAAAGCAAGGGCAGGTGAAGTGAGGTGCAGGCTGATCGCACACAGCACTGACTGTGAGAGCCCCGTGCTTCCTCTGAATCCAATCACAGCGCTGCTATGGCTCAGTTGGCACAGCCTGCACATTACAGGCAGGAAAACACAGGCAGTAAAACTAGCCCGTCCCGGGAGACTGTCTCGATTGTGACAATCTTGCAGGCCCCTGAGATGAAGCAGGGCCACACTCATTAGCCTAGGTTGCCCATCACTGATCTAGGGCAGCTACTCTAGACGGCTCCCACTGAAACTTGTTAAAACAGTGAGAAGTCCTGTGGCACCTCGGAGACTAACAGATTTATTTGGGCATCAGCTTGCAGGAGCTTGCAGGAGTAACCACTTTGTCAGATGCATCTGATGATTTTGCAGATACAGAGTTCCTGCAGCGGTTCCCACTCTTTTCACATGGACCCCTTTTCAATCTATTAAAATTTCAGGGACCTTCCTCTCCGTGGGGAAGAGGGGGAAAAAGAAAAAGGAAAGAAAAGTAAGTGGTGGACCCGATCCTTATTTTTAAACTTTCCACGGACCCTCGCAGTACCGTCACGGACCATCAGGGGTCTGCGGACCACAGGTTGGGAACCACTGCTACACTGTCGGGAGCAGTCCTTCTGAAGTCCAAGTGACACAGCTCTGTTTAAATGTTATCCAGTCCAGTTGCAGGATCAGCAACTTTAAAGGGGAGAAAGTGGCTGTAGGGGGGCGTTTCAGATCTCTGATGCACACAGAAGGACACACATACAGGTACACACAGTCACCAGCTTAGCTGCACAGGGAAATCGACCAGCATAGCTTGGGTAGGATACACTGTTCTATTCCAGGCAATGCGGATGAGGCAATATCTTTTATTGGACCAACTTCTGTTGGTCTTTAAATTCACACCCAACCTTCTTCCGAAATAACTTCTCCATACAGACAAGCCCTCTTAGGCTGTGTCCAGACTCAAGGGAAAAAGTAGCCTTTTTTCGAAAAAACTTCACCTGCGTCTAGACTACAGCCACGTTCTTTCGAAATTAAATCGAAATAACGCGGCTTTTCTTTCGATGGCGGTACTCCTCATTTCATGAGGAAGAACGCCTTTTTTCGAAAGTGCTCTTTCGAAAAAAGGTGTTCTTGAATGCAAACAGGGCTTTTTCGAAAGAGAGCATCCAGACTGCCTGGGTGCTCTCTTTCGAAAAAGCGGCTTGCTTTTTCGAAAGTACTGCTTGCAGTCTAGACGCTCTTTTTTGAAAGAGGCTTTTTCGAAAGTATCTTTCGAAAAAGCCTCTTTTGAAAGAGGCTTGCAGTCTAGACGTAGCCTTAAAGGGGAAGAGTATGCATCGAAACCTGGAAAGTGGCCTTTTACTGCTGCATGCCTAAGCCAAAGAATTAGTGCCGGATCCTCGTTTGCCCTTGCCTGTGTGTTAGCCTGGGGGTTGTACTGGAAACGCTGCGGCTCAGGGGTCAGCTACCTGCATGGGCAGATGCAGGATCTGCTTGACTGTGTCCTACCTGCCACATCCACCTCCTCAAGCAGCCAGCTTCCACCCACCAGGGCTCTGCCTCCACTAACTGCTTCCTATGCAGTGGGCCAGCCCCTCTCAGCTGGGATGGGGTATTCCGGGTGATTTCATTGCCTTCATGGGGTGGCGCCAGCAAGAGCAGAATCTGACCCCCCAGCCGCTCCTCTGCTTCCCAGCCCGACACCCCGCCCGCTCCACTCACCAGAAGCCACCTCTCTAGCGCCCGAGGGGAGCCTCTGCTCCTTCCTTCTCCCCAGCCTGCCTAGCCAAAGGCAAGCTGCCATCCCGCAGCTGTGCCACAGGGCGCGGCAGTAGCCGCGGGAGGAGTAAATTCTTCACCCACCCACCAGCAGGGCGAGAGCGGAGGGTGTCTCGGAGTCAGGTTCCTCTTTCCCACACTTGAGGTCCTTTCTCTTCCCCAGCGGGGGAACACCTAGGCCCAGAGCCCCCTCCGAGCCGTACAGCCCTGGCACCACTCCCCGCCCAGCCGTGCGCCCCCGGGCCAGGCTGCGCGCCCCCCTCCCCGCCCAGCCGTGCGCCCCCGGGCCAGGCTGCGCGCCCCCCTCTCCATCCTGCCGTGCGCCCCCAGGCCAGGCTGCGCGCCCCCCTCCCCGCCCAGGCCCTGTGCCCCCTCCCCGCCCAGCCGTGCGCCCCCAGGCCAGGTTGCGCGCCCCCCTCCCCGCCCACCCGTGCGCCCCCAGGCCAGGTTGCGCGCACCACTCTCCGCCCAGCCGTGCGCCCCCAGGCCAGGTTGCGCGCCCCCCTCTCCGCCCAGCCGTGCGCCCCCAGGCCAGGTTGCGCGCCCCCCTCTCCGCCCAGCCGTGCGCCCCCAGGCCAGGTTGCGCGCCCCCCTCCCCGCCCAGCCGTGCGCCCCCAGGCCAGGTTGCGCGCCCCCCTCCCCGCCCAGCCGTGCGCCCCCAGGCCAGGTTGCGCGCCCCCCTCTCTGCCCAGCCGTGCGCCCCCAGGCCAGGCTGCGCGCCCCCCTCCCCGCCCAGCCGTGCGCCCCCAGGCCAGGCTGCGCGCCCCCCTCCCCGCCCAGCCGTGCGCCCCCAGGCCAGGTTGCGCGCCCCCCTCTCCGCCCAGCCGTGCGCCCCCAGGCTCTGCTGTGCGCCCCTTGGGAGCACGTACCACCGAGGCTCCTGGGACCTAGGCTCGCGGCGCCCCCCTCCCCGCGCTGCGCGGTGGGGTTTGGAAAGCGGCTCCTCACCCCTCCCCAGCGAGGGGATTTGCGGAAAAGGGGCCACTCACCCGCTGCCCAGAGGCCGAGGCTTCCGCTCGTGTGACGGGGAAGGAGACTAATCGCGAGAGCGCTGCTGGCTCGGCTCGTCAGGGCAGGACGCGCCCTGTGTCGGGGGCGGGAGGCGGGGATACATTGGCCCCTTTCCCGGGCCCTGTGGAAATAGCCCGTCCCTGGCTCCACGTATCCCGGCCAGGAGCCAGGCACGTCCCCGCCTTCCCTTTCTCCGAGCGCGGGGAGGGGCGGGAGCCCCAAGGACACTCGCCCCGCCCGCGCTAACTTCAGGTGCAGGCACCGAGTCCAGCAGGCCCAAGTGAACGGAGAATCCTGCCCTGGCTCCCCTCGCCCAGTGCTGGCTCTCAGCGGGTGGCTCCTGGCAGCCGCTCTCTTAAAAGGCAAGGGTTGCCCACTTGAGACCCAAGGCCATGTCGCCCAATTTCCTGTCTTTGGGGAGCGATCTTCCTCTCCAGCGTCTGGCAGTCAGAATGGGGCTGCATCCCTGACCATGTTGGCTAAGAGCCATTAACAGCCCTATTCCACCCCCAAAGTTAACCCTTTTCTAACCCAGTTACCCTTCTGGGCTAACATCCATGGCCCTGAGTGCCACGGGTTAACAGACAGTATGTCCTGAGAAAGTCCTTCCCCCTGTTTGTATTAAACCTGCTGCTTAGTAATTTCATTGGGTGACCCTGAGTTCCCTATTGAAGCAAAGGGTGAATAATAGCCCCCCCCCCACACACAGACACTTTTCTCAAACCATAGCCCCCCCCCCCCACACCCACAAACACACACACACTTTTCTCAAACCATTTCCGGCATTATAAACCTCCATTAAATCCCCCTGCAGTCTGCTCTTTTTACAGCCCTAGTGTTTTTACTAGGTCAGGCCCAGCGGGTCGCGACCAACGGCTTGATGTCAGGATAGCGGTCAGTTTCTAGCGGAGTGCCCCAAGGTTCGGTTCTAGGACCGGTTTTGTTCAGCATCTTTATTAATGACCTGGATGAGGGGATGGATTGCACCCTCAGCAAGTTTGCGGATGACACTAAGCTAGGGGGAGAGGTAGACACACTGGAGGGAAGGGATAGAGTCCAGAGTGACTTAGACAAATTGGAGGATTGGGCCACAAGAAATCTGATGAGGTTCAACAAGGACAAGTGTAGAGTCCTGCACTTGGGACGGAAGAATCCCAAGCACAGTTACAGGCTGGGGACCCACTGGCTAAGTAGCAGTTCTGTAGAAAAGGACCTGGGGATTACAGTGGATGAGAAGCTGGACTTGAGTCAACAGTGGGCCCTTGTCGCCAAGAAGGCTAATGGCATATTAGGTTGCAGTAAAAGGAGCATTGCCAGCAGATCCAGAGATGTGATTATTCCTCTTTACTCTGCTCTGGTGAGGCCACATCTCGAGTATTGTGTCCAGTTCTGGGCCCCCAATTACAGGAAGAATGTGGACGCATTGGAGAGGGGCCAGCGGAGGGCAACCAAAATTATTAGGGGGCTGGAGCATATGACCTACGACGAGAGGCTGAGGGATTTGGGTCTGTTTAGTCTGCAGAAGAGAAAAGTGAGGGGGGATTTGATAGCAGCCTTCAACTTCCTGAAGGGAGGTTCCAAAGAGGCTGGAAAGAGGCTGTTCACAGTAGTGACAGATGGCAGAACAAGGAGCAATGGGCTCAAGTTGCGGTGGGAGAGGTCCAGGTTGGATATTAGGAAAAACTATTCCACTAGGAGGGTGGTGAAGCACTGGGATGGGTTACTTAGGGAAGTAGTGGAGTCTCCATCCATAGAGGTGTTTAAGTCTCGGCTTGACAAAGCCCTGGCTGGGTTGATTTAGTTGGGATTGGTCCTGCCTAGAGCAGGGGGCTGGACTTGATGGCTTTCTAAGGGCTCTTCCAGCTCTATGGTTCTATGATTCTATTCTGACCTTCTCTGAAAGCCATTCTATAGCTGTGATCCTCTTTGCTGCTCTTCTTCCAGTCCCACCACACTATCTCCATTCTGAGATTGTGACCAGAACCAGACCCCTGGCTCCAGAGGCAGGCGCTCCAGGGACAATACGGTAACAGTCTGTTGTTATCTGTCTGAATTTCTACCCCTTTCCTTTGTGGATCCTACTATTTGGATAATCTTTTTGAAGGCTGCTGCTTATTGAGCTGAAGTTTCCAGAGAACTATCCATGGTGACTCCAGGTCCCTCTTCTTGTGTGGTAGCAGCTACTTCAGCATCCACTATTAGACATCTGGAGCTGGGATTAGTTTTCCCGAGGTGCATTCCTTTGCACTGATTGTAAACTCTTTGGGGGCAGAGCCCATCTTTTTGTTCTGCTTGGCACTGTGGGCTCTCGGCCCATGAACTGGGATCCTGGGGTGTAATCACTGCAAATAATAATGAAATAACATAGCTAGCTATCCTCTGTGTGTAGCGCTTCTCCCCTCTGTATCAAAGCACAGTACACAATGGAAGAGCACAAATGCCCGGCACAAAACGTTAATCCCCGGGTTTATTAGCATTTTCTTTTTCACTGAAGTGTTGTGTCATTCCCTTTTCTCACGCTCCCCAGCTCCCATGTCCCTCCCTGAGGCAGCTCATCGGGAAATCCCTGTTCTCAGGTTCTCCTTTCCAGCGTGTGCAGCGGCCGCACCTTGTTCTTCTCTCTCCTGTGCCATCAGCCCTCTTGCTGGAAGTTACCATGACTTCAAATTGGCAGCCTGGACGCAGGCGTGCTGTGCTGCAAAGAGCGTGTCTGTACAGCCAGCGTGTTATTGTTTCCATCGCTGCCTGGGCCACAGCAGTCGCTTTTCCAGCAGGGGCTGAGCACCTGCTCTATTCCTGGAGTTTAAAAACATCAAGTTTCTGGCTGTTTTGTGGATGGAAAATTATACACAGGGCACAAATGCACCACTGATACATGGAGACACAAATCTCACTTACAACACTGATTTCCTTCCTGTCTATGTCCATACACCCCCCCCCCCGTATCCTCATGCACCCCATCTATCTCATTTTATGGGCCCCCATCTCTGCAGTACCTCTGACTATGCCCTGCTTACAACGTGTCATCAGAGTTCCCTGTAAGCTGAGCACTTGGGGGCCACCCAGGAGAGATTTAAATGCTGCCCAGCTGATTAGCAGGTCACCCACAGCTGGCAGCGTGTGTTTCTTCTACTGATGGTGCACACATGCCTCAATGCACATAAAATTTATTCTGCACATGAATGGAAAAAAATGAGAGGGAACACTGCTTGTCATGTGGATGGGACTGATATGTGCTGCATTGGTGACATCCTGGCCCCTTTTTTTCAAATGGCAAAACATCCACTGACTTCAACAAGGCCAAAGTGTTCACCCGTCATGCCATGTAGTTGGAATTGGTCCTGCCTAGAGCAGGGGGCTAGACTTGATAACCTTC
This sequence comes from Pelodiscus sinensis, assembly GCF_052426305.1. Lineage (NCBI taxonomy): Eukaryota > Metazoa > Chordata > Testudines > Trionychidae > Pelodiscus > Pelodiscus sinensis. The sequence continues at coordinate 16,198,954 of NC_143079.1, forward strand.
TCAGGTCTCTTCCAGCTCTATGATTCTATGATTCTATGATTGTAGCTAAGGCACAGTTTGGGTGTACAATGGAGACTGAAAATGCTCCTCCTTTTGCAGAACTGGTTGCAAAGGTTCCAAGGGGCGAAAAACAACAATAGCAAATAATCCAATGGACTGGATTTGGCGTTCAAGCCCACAGATGGAAATCTAGAGTAATTCCACAACAGCCCAGTCCAGCTCTCTCTCACCAACATGCAAAACACCCACCTTCTTTGAGCAGTGTCAGTACAAGCTCGCAGGTCCGGTCCCCGTTGGAGGACCTGCTGGAGCTATGCTGATTTACACCAGCTAAGGATCTGACCCCCGGGCAGTGCATGGGCCCACACTCGGCAGTACACTGTCATTTGATTGGGGAAATGGCAATTTCCTCAACCCCTGCTGTTTCCACTTCTCCTTCATTCCTATCCACTCACATCTGCCTTGTCTTATTCTCTGCTCACATACATGTTGCTTCTTCCCAGGCTCCTTTAAACTCCTCCAGGGGTGCTGCCAACTCTCTCCTCCTTCTGTGACTGCTGTTTCCTTTTATTTTTTTAGCACCTGCCCCCCACTGCTGGAGGATCCACCCCCTGTTTGCTTTCAGCCCTGGATGGCTCTGCCCTTCAAGCCAACAGCATTGGAAGCAATAATTATTTCATGCTGACACAAGTGATTCACCTGTTCATGTCATCCCACTACTGGAAACGCTGTGTACGATCTAATGCCCCCGCCCTTCCACGGGACAGACTCCAGCTGGGGAGGTTGATTGGTTCACCGTTGTGAAGCCCTTTGCAGATGGAAAGTGCTGCTCTAATGTGTAACGATGCCCTGCATCTAGCCGTTTGCAATGGAATTTATTCTGGTACCCCTGCATTTTGCTCTTCAATCTAGAGGAAGCTACTGTTCATGCTGGCTCTGTAGCCTTCTCATTTTTTCAGGGGCAGGGCTGCTCCATCATACATGTGATTAGCACTAGAGGAAAAATGCACAAAGCTCTGGCTCTCCCCCAAGATGTTGCCAGGCTGTTCTGCGGGGTGGGGGGATGAGGGAACTGAGGAAAACCTTAGGCAAGTAGGGCCAGATCCACAGTGTTACTGGGACGCACTGGAATCAGGTAGGAGCCTAGGTACCTTTGTGGGTCCAGCGCCTCTGCAGCTCCTTGCTCACCGGAGCTGCTCTGCAGGAGGCCCATTAGCTAGGAGAGTAAATCCCCTACGTGGATGTGTGGGGTCGCTTCTGGTCCCCTCCCGATGGCTGGAGGCCCCCTACTCTCTGATCAGTGTCCTCTCGCAGCGGTTATTGCGGAAAAGCAGATGGGGTCGGACTTGTGGTCCACCTTGCACCTATTTCCTTGGAGCTCAGAAGCAGCTGCCCAGCAGATTCTGCCATTCTTCCCCACACCAGCTCTGTGCCAGGCTGAGATATCAGGAGAATGGAGGGGGTGAGAACAGAACCCGGGTGTCCTGGGTAGCCCCCCCCTTGCCTCAGTCCCTCCCCCCACGCGTCAGTTCTGCTTGGTTTTGAAGAGTGAGGCCCCACAAGCAGCCAGGGATGTGGGGGGACTCGCTCTCTGGGTGTCCAACCTGAACCACCCAGTGCCTCATTTTCAGAAGCCCTGACCATGTGCAAGTCCCGCTGACAGAGCCCTGAGCCCTTCGGACACTCAGACTGCCGGTGTCTCCAGCTGGTTCCAGATTCCAGGGCCCCCTAAGTCCCTGGGTGCTTTGGAACCGCGGGTCTCAGTGACGCTCATGTCCCAAGCTCTCTAGGCCCCGTCGCTTTAGCAAACGCATTTACAATGGAATCAGTGTCCTAGGAAAGGTTCCACAGCTGAGCTTCATCCTAAAGCAGCCCAGGGCAACCAAGGCTACTGAGAGGGCCGCGTAAGTGGCTCCTTCATCTGAGGGGCCTGTAAGATTGTCGCAACTTAAGTCGGTCTCCCGGGACACGGTAGGTTCTTTTGCTCACGACGCCTGCGTACCTAGAACGTGCAGGGAGCCGAGTGAACCGCAGCAGCGCTGCAGAGGGAGCGCCCGGCTCTCCCAGTCAGTGCTGTGTGCCATCAGTCCGCCCCTCGCTGCACGTTGCTTCACGTGTGTGTCACTTTTGTAATACCGGCGGGAAAAAACCTACCTGGACGAAAACCAGCAGAATCTGGCCCCCCTGCACGTGGGCAACAGTAAAGAAAATGTCCCCTGGGCCTTCGGATGGGCCACATGTGGCCCCCGCAGCAAAGACGTGCTTCACCCACCCTGACAACAGAGAGCAGAAGGGCACAGCCCATCTGCAGCAGACGCTCCTATTCTTCCTGTTTCTGAGTAGCCCTTTTCTCCATGAATGTCAGTGCGGGTATGTGTGGAGGGAGGCATTACTCATCCTGAGTCAGCATCCCAATCTGGGTTTGCACATTATGCAATATTCTTCCTCCTTTTGTCCCACCATCCCATGTAGGTAACAAGAAGCAATTAATGAAATGAGTGTACATGCCTGATCACAGGTCCCTCCTGCTCCAAGAAGGATTTTGATTTTACAAGTGCCCTCAAAGGAACTGTCTGTTTTATACCATTGCCTCTAGCCAAACATGCTGCATTTTTTTAAAAAGCCTTGTGATCAGTCTAGGGACAACAGTCCTGTTGGTCTCTTCTTTACCCCAGTGTAAATCAGAGGTGGTTCCTTTGAAGTCAACGGCATTACACAAGAGAAAGGGGAATCAAGATTCAGTGTGTTTTTTGGCAGTCCCCTGGGAAAGTATTGCAAACCACGCCCTCTGCCTCTCCTGGTTTCCATGGCTGGATCATGCAGAAAACCACACTAGATTGATATCGATTTGTATTATGGAGCTAGATATGCAGGCTTCAATCTGAGAATCCAGCCCAAGAGAACACTTGCTAAGACTCTGTTTAAACAGGGGTCTCCAGCCTTTTTAACCACAAGGTCACTTTTTCAACTGAAGTGCAATGTAAGATCTACCTCCCACCCAACTACCCTTGCGCCACTTCCTTCCCGCCCCTTCTCCGAGGCCTCAACCTGCTCACTCCATCCCACTTCCTCCCCCATCCTCACTTTCACCAGGCTGGGGGAGGGGGTTGGGGTGCAGGCTCTGGTCTTGGACCAAGGAGTTTGAAGTGTGGGAGGGGCTCTGGGTTTAGCCCAGGGCAGGGGTTTGGCATCCAGGAGAGAGTTCAGGGGGCCAGCTCTGGAAAGGAGTTTGGGTGCAGGGGGACTCACGTCTGGGGCAGGAGGTTGGGTGTAGGAGGAGGTTCAAGGAAGCAGGCTCTGGCTGGGCAGCGTTTAATTGAGATGGCTTCCGGGTGCTGGAGCTATGTGGTTAAGGCAGGCTTACTCCTGTCCTGGCCCTGGCCCTGCACCACTCCTGAAAGCAGCTGGCATGTACAGCAATGGCTCCATGGCACTGTGTGCTCCCCCCCCCCCCCCCCCATCTACAGCACTGAGCCCGCAGCTTCTACTGGCCACAGTTACTGATCACTGGGAGCTGCAGGAGCGGTGTCTCCAGGCAAGGACGGCATGTGGAGACTCCCTGCTCTGCCTTTCTCAGGGGCTGCCTGCAGGGACATGCCAGCCACCTCCAGGAGCAGCAATTACCACGGGGATAATGACTCCAGCCAAGCCAGGTTAGGATTTTAGAACTCGCTGCTCAAAGAGAAATGCAAATGATGAAATGACAGACCAGTCAAAACCCAAACTAACCCAATTTGCAAGAAGAACAAGAAGTAACAACAACCCCCGCGTGCGTGTTGGGTCGGGAGAGGAGAGAAGGACACTGTGTGTGTGTGAGAATGAGCGACAGATTTGCATTTCCAAGCTCCCTCCATCCCCTTCTCTCTGTGGATACAGGGTACAGGAGTGGGGGGAGGAGGGACACCCTGACATCAGCTTCCCCATTTCTCCCTTCCACACCCTGCACAGCAAGCAGGAGGCTCCCAAGAGGCAGGAGCAGCATGACAGTGGGTGGAGGAACAATTGAAGAGCCAGCACTTGAGAGCTTCCCAGCCAAACCAGTCAGGATCCCTTGTAAGAGGCTCCAAGATTTACCGATAGATCCCGATCCACTGGTTGGTGACCCCTGGTTTACATCATGGAAAGGAAATCGGAGCAGTACTCAGTAGCTTCTGTTAAATTATCCAAGAGAGAGCCTCGTAAAAGACCTTTTCTATCAAAATACTTTTTACCAGGATCCCCTGTCTACTATCTGTCTGTGCTATGTCCATTATGTATAATGTACTGTCAGCATGGTATCTGGATGCCCTAGGCTTATTTGCAGAGCTATATATACTGGCTTTGCTTAACAACTCACTTTTGTGTTCTTGCTAACCCTGCAGAGACAAAGCAGCCACAACTCTGGGAAAAGTGAGTTGGACTCAGTTCTGCCTCCCGCATGGTTTGCTAAATTCCAGCTGCAGAATGGTTCCGATGATCCGAAAGGGCAGGGAGAACCCAGCTTGCTCTATGCATGGCGGGTGAATTTCATGCATTGTGACAGACGGCAGCTTCATTTTTCATGCACGGCTGGTGGCGAGTGGCGTTGACACGCCGGCTCTCAGAAGGGGGATATTTGACACCACCCAGGTGATGCGGTTGTCAGAGTTATGTTGTAGTCCTTCATTTCCAATTAGGGCGGTCTCCATAGTAGCAGGTATCTGGGCTGGCAGCGAGTCATTCAATAACAATATAATAGCAGCCTTTGAACCTACTGTCTGAAGTCCTGAATGCGCTTGTCACTGGAGGATGATTTCTAGAAGCCTGCCCAGAAATACAGGCCTCCCGCTATTGAACTGTCATAAATCCATGTCCTGGAACCTTGTACTGAGACACAGAGGTATTTGTGCTGAGATGTGTGGTTAGTGCAGAAGAGAGCAACTGGCTCCAATCTGTGAGTACAAGGGAGCGTGGCGTCCAGTGTCCCTAAGGAAGAGGTACCTAAGGGGAGGAGGATCTACTGAGGGTTTGCAGCAAAGGCCAGGCTTGGGGGGTCTGTTATCTGAGTTAGCAGTAAAGCCAGGCCTTAGGCAGCGGCCATGGGTACATGGCTGGGAGCTTGTTTTACAGAAGAGGAAACTCAGAGAGGTGAAGTAACATCCCAAGCTCACCCAGCAGGTCAATGGCAGACTTAGAAACAGAGCCCAGGTCTCCAAACACCCCGTCCCCTGCTCTAACCATTAGACATGCTGCATTGACAGCAGGGACGGGCAATACGATGGAGACGGTTCACCAGGGTTGGATGGCCATTCCTGGATGAGGACACCACTTCCTGCAGCTCCCATTGGCCAGGAAAGGAGATCCATGGCCAATGGGTGCTGCAAGCGCCCAGACCTGTGCAGAGGCAGGTAAATAAGTGGTGGTGGCCCCCCAGGTGAACCACATCCAGTCCACAGGCCGGTTATTGCCCGATGCTGGTTTATAACATCAGTGGTGTGAAGGGGGAGTGTTGCTACGGAATAATTCCACCAGGGTGCATCTACACAATGGTGCTAGCTTGAAATAAGTTACACAATTTGAGCGACGCAGTGCACATTTTTAAATAGAGCGCTACTCCCACAAGTCCCTTAATCCTCATGAAACGAGGTTTGCCAGGTCGTCAGAACAGCAAACCCATTATTTCAATTGCGTTTCAAAATAACGCGTGTGCTGTTAAGACGCGGAAAATGCTATTTTGGGATACTGGACGTATCCCAAAAGAGCGCCGCTGTCTAGACAAACCCCCAGATGCCAACCCAGGTGCCTAACTCTCTGCCGGCCACTTAACGAGTGCAGGATCTTCAGCCGTATCCATCTCAGTGAAACAGGAGTTCTGTCAGTGCATTCAGTGAGGCTCTGTGGGTCAGCCACATTATCCTGTGTGCATGGCAGTCACGACTCAGAGTCCTAGGCAGAAACCAAGGCCTCATTACGCGCTAGGCGCTGTTTGAACACCGCCCGGAGAGAGCTCATAATCTCAGTACATTCAAAACTGGCCAAGAGCTGGTAGGTTCCATCTAGTTCACCCCCTGCCAGTGCATGGTGGCTCCCTGTGATGTGTTTTGCAGGGAAATCGCTACTTAAGAGTTTTCTACAGTGCCCATCGCTATAATACTGAGGTGCTTCCCAGCAGGTCGATTTCATCTGCAGAGCAAGGTCCTTAATAGACTGTATGGGGTCTACTGCCCTTTTTCAGTCTCATTTAACTCTCGGGGTTTCTACTGTCTTCCTTTGACGACTAAGCAATGAGCGCCGTTGATTTCAGTTTTGTTGACTCCATTTTCAAAATTCAGTCAACGGAGTAATTAGCTGACACATGCAAAGTGGTGCACACACTCGACTTTGTTAAATCTTTCGGTTAACAACTCAGCATTTCCACAGTTTCCATAGTCTGTCGCTATTGTTTATGGTAATGTTTTCTCTTGGCTTTGGATTCCTTGCTTCATTATTTTAGAGAAGAAACCCCCCTCTTCCCCAATAGCCTTCCAATTTTTTATTTCTTTTTAAATTGTTGATTCCATTTAACAAAGTTTTAGTTTGATGAATTTCCTAAAATTGTTTTTTTACCCTCTGGCCCTGCATGACCTATATCTACTATATCTTTGAGACAGTTTGTGAGTCTGTCTGTGCATCTTCCTGTTTGTTCAAGAGCTCCTCCTAAACAGTAAGAGCTGGGACCATGCAATTTGGTACACAGCTTCCTCTTATCCCAGGGTATGTCTACACTACCACCCTAGTTCGAACTAGGGTGGTTAATGTAGGCAACCGAAGTTGCAAATGAAGCCCGGGATTTGAATTTCCTGGGCTTCATTTGCATCTTGCTGGGCGCCACCATTTTTAAAGCCCCACTAGTTCGGACTCCGTGCCCGCGGCTACACGTGGCATGGAGTAGGTAGTTCGGATTAGGCTTCCTATTCCGAACTACCGGTACACCTCGTTCCACGAATTTTAGCATGAATGCCAGTTCAGAGGATTCCCTGTCAAGTGCAGATTTGAAAGTCTTCTGAAGTAGGATGAATGTGATTAGGTCATTGAGACAGTGTCCTTTCTGGTTGAAATGGCAAGAAACTGTTTTTTCTTTGTGATCCTGTCTAATGTCTGTTTTGTGGGCATTGATTCTTTGGCGAAGTGTCTGAGACGTTTGCCCAATGTACATAGCAGACGGACACTTTCGGCACATGATAGCATAGATTATATTTCTGGATGCGCAGGAATATGATTCTTGATCTTATAACTCACTTGGTTAGGCCCAATAATGGTGTCAGCAGAGTGAATATGTGGACAAAGCTGGCAATGGAGTTTGTTGCAAGGGAAGGTACCAGGGTTGGTATTAGTGTGGTATGTCCTGTGGTGGTTGGTAAGAATCATCTTGAGGTTAGGTGGTTGTCTATAGGAGACTATGGGTCTGTCTCCCAGAGCTTCTTGGAGTTTAGTGTCCTGTTCCAGTATAGGCTGTAATTTATTGATAATGTGTTGGACAGGTTTAAGTTGGGAGCTGTAGGTGATGACAAGTGGTGTTCTATTGTTGGTTTTCTTTGGTCTGTCTTGTAGTAGATGGTTCCTAGGTATTCGTCTGGCTCTTTCAATTTGCTTTTTTATTTGTCCGGGTGGGTAGTTGAGGTTTATAAATGCTTGGTAGAGATCCTGAAGTTTCTGGTCTCTGTCAGTGGGATTAGAGCAGATGCGGTTGTATCGAAGGGCTTGGCTATAGACGATGGATCGTATGGTGTGTGCTGGATGGGAGCTGGAATCATGTAGGTAACTGTATGAGTCAGTGGGTTTTCTGTAGAGGGTGGTGTCTAATTTTCCATTGTTGATTTGTACTGTGGTATCCAGGAAATGGATCTCTCGTGCGGAATAGTCCAGGCTAAGGTTAATGGTGGGGTGTAGGTTGTTGAAATCTCTGTGGAATGTCTCCAGTGTTTCTTGGCCATGCATACAGATCATAAAGATGTCATCGATGTAGCGTAAGTAGAGAAGGGATAAAAGGGGATGGGAGTTGAGGAAACGTTGTTCTAGGTCAGCCATAAAGATATTAGCATACTGTGGGGCCATGCGTGTACCCATGGCTGTGCCGCTGATCTGGAGGTATAAGTTGTTCTCAAACTGGAAATAATTGTGGGTGAGAACAAAGTTACATAGGTCTGCTATCAGGTTGGCAGTGGTGTCCTCTGGGATAGTGTTTCTAATTGCTTGTAATCCGTCTTCATGTGGGATGTTGGTGTATAGAGCTTCTACATCCATGGTGGCAAGGATGGTGTTATTGGGGAGGTTATCGATGTTTTGTAGTTTCCTTAGGAAGTCAGTAGTGTCTCGGAGATAGCTGGGGGTGTTGGTTGCGTAGGGTTTGAGGAGAGAGTCTACATAGCTGGATAGACCAGTAGTGAATGTGCCAATACCAGAGATGATGGGGCATCCGGGGTGTCCAGGTTTATGGATCTTGGGAAGCAGATAGAAAAATCCTGGTCGGGGGTCAGAAGGTGTTTCTGTGTGGATTTGTTCCCGAGTAGCTGTAGGGAGGCTTTTAAGGAGACAGAGTAATTTCTTTTGGTATTCCAAGGTGGGATCAGAGGAGAGAGGTTTGTAAAATGTGGTGTTGGAGAGTTGTCTGGTTGCCTCCGAGTCGCAAATGAAGCCCGGGATTTGAATTTCCTGGGCTTCATTTGCATAAAGCCGGCCGGCGCCATTTTTAAATGCCGGCTAGTTCGGACTGCGTGCCGTGCGGCTACACGCGGCACGAACTAGCTAGCTCGGATTAGGCTTCCTAATCCGAACTAGCTGTACGCCTCGTGGAACATGGAACGAGGTGTACAGCTAGTTCGGATTAGGAAGCCTAATCCAAACTAGCTAGTTCGTGCCGCGTGTAGCCACGCAGCACGCAGTCCGAACTAGCCAGCATTTAAAAATGGCGCCGGCCGGCTTTATACAAATGAAGCCCGGGAAATTCAAATCCCGGGCTTCATTTGCGACTCCATATGACTACATTACCTCCCCTAGTTCGAACTAGGAGGGTAGTGTAGACATACCCCAATATAGGTATAAGGCACCTTTTATACCTGTCCATGTTTGAGGCTGCACTGGTAGGACTATATTAGTAAAAAAAAACCCTCATTATAAAAAAACCCCAAACAGCTATACCAGTGCAAATACTGTGTGTAGACCAGGCCTTAGAGAGTATTTTGCCATGTCAGTGCTGAGAAACTGCCCTGGCATTGTCTGAGCTTTCTGTCATTTGTGAAACAAACAGGCTGTGTCTAGACTGGCAAGTTTTTCCGCAAATGTAGCTGCTTTTGCGGAAAAATTTGCCAGCTGTCTACACTGGCCACTTGAATTTCCGCAAGAACGCTGACTTCCTACTGTAAGAAATCAGTGCTTCTTGCAGAAATACCATGCTGCTCCCATTCGGGCAAAAGTCCTTTTGCGCGAAAGGGCCAGTGTAGACAGCCCAGATTTGTTTTGCGCAAAAAAGCCCCAATGGCGAAAATGGCGATTGGGGCTTTTTTGCGCAAAAGCGCGTCTAGATTGGCACGTCCGCTTTTCCGCAGAAAGTGCTTTTGCAGAAAAGCGTCCGTGCCAATCTAGGCACTCTTTTCCGCAAATGCTTTTAACAGAAAACTTTTCCGTTAAAAGCATTTGCGGAAAATCATGCCAGTCTAGACGTAGCCACATAGTCTCTTCCATGGTGTTTTCCCCAATGTTACACCTTCCACTACCACTGAATTTACTATAAAAACAAACACTCCTTTTAATGGGGTTAGTATATTTCCATTCATCAGTACATGTTCCGTTCTAAAAAGAGAAATGCTTTTTCATTCCTCTGAATAATCTTTGCATTGCAGCGGCTTGATCGTGCTTTGTGTTCTGTAGTTTGTCAGCAATCAGATTTCAGGGCTACGTCTACACTACAAGGTTTTTGCTCAAAAACCGGTGGAGCGTCCACACCTCAAGCGTGTTTTTGCGCAAGAAAATCGACAGGACAGAGGGCTTTTGCCGGTAGAGTTATTCCTCTCCCCATGAGGAATAACTCCTTTTTGTGCTACAGTTCTTGCTCAAAAAGGCAGATGTGGACGCTCTGGAGAGGTTTTTGCGCATGAAACCCCTATCCACAAAAGCACAGGTGCTCCGATGGCCATTCGGCCATCTGAGCTTTCTTGTGCAAGAGTGTCCATGCAGTGTGGACACTCTCTTGCGCAAAAGCACATCACTTTTGCAATGCGCTTTGAGGTCTGAATGTGCTTTTGTATAAGAAGTTTTTGCCGAAGATCTCTTCCACAAAAACCCTGCAGTGTAGATGAAGCCCCCGAGGGTAAAACGAAGCTGAATGTGCTCTGTGTGGGGCATTTCTTAGGTACATTTTTGTTTGCTTATTAGATTTAAGCTGAAAACCTACTGACTTAAAAGATACTTGGAGCAGGGCATGTGTGTTTTAAATCCTTATTCAGACAAGGTCTATGCACAAACTTGCACTGAATAACTAAATCTGTTTGAATTCAGATCTCTTATTCAGCACTAATCTGTGTGGAAAGTTTTCTGGAATAAAAGGGGCCCCTGCCCTCTTTGATTTTGTGTCCTATTTTACTGACTTAAGCAACATTGAAACGGGACAATTTGATCCCATAATGTGTGTCCACACACAGATCTACTCTGAAATAATAAGAGGAGTGAGTGCAAATGGATTGAGCTCTGTCAGTGCGAGTCTGTAGTAGATTCACAGTCCTGTTTGCAGGAGAGGAGTAACAGTCATTGGACAGAGAGGACATGTTATCAGCTTCTGCGGGGGCAGCAACCACACCAGACCAGGAAACGGATACCTTCCTTTGTAGAACAGGGGTAGGATAAAGCAGCATTTCAAGCTTTCCTGGCTCCTGAGTATTGCGTTGCCACTGTATCTTCGCCCTGGCCTGGAGCGGAGATCTGGGAGTGTGTTCACCTCTTCTCTTTGGCGACTGCTAACAATGGTGCCAGTTCATGCTGATTGTGCTGATGCTTCTTGCCCTGACATTTTTCATGATTACTGAAGTTACATTTAAATTGCACATGAAAAAGCCTTAAAGAAACCCTTTGATCCAGATTCTCTATACACAACCAAGTGACCCATGCCCGTACATAGAGATGACTGAAAAAATGGATTTTCTGTCCTGCAAAAAATGCTGAGGCTTCAAAAAAGAAATTGATCCTGAAATGGGACAAAAAGTAAAAATGTTGACATTTTCCACTAAATGAACTACTCCCTGGAAGTTCATTTGGGATCAAAATAAATGTTTTGTTTTGATTTTGACCCTTTCTATTTTATTTTTAATTTTTTATATAAAACAAAGTAATCTTTGAAAGAGCAACTCATTTTGACATGAAAAATCAGAACTTTCCACTCTAATTTGGGTGAAATAGCTTGCAGAACAAAACTGGAAAAAAGTTTAAAAAATAGTGAAATGCCTCAATTGGACATTTTCAATGTGATTTCACAAAAAGAAAGAAATGTCTTCACTGAACTGGCATTTTTCAGCAGAAAAATGTTTAATGAAAAAAATTTCAACAAGCTTGATTGCAAAAGCTGTTTTCTGCCTCCCTTTGCCTCTTGCAGTGTGCAGAAATGTCCAGAAGAGGTCCATGTTCTCCCACTGTTAGGACATCCATGTGCAATTCTTCCAACCATGTGGTTTCATTTACAGAATGCTGAGCTGGCGGGAAAGTTTGATCATCAGCCATGCAGCAATAATATTTCTCAGCTCTCTAGTACTTTTCATCTGAGGATCTCAAAGTGTTTACCGGTGATAATGGCAGGTTGCTATTCAGGCAGCCTTTACTCAATAGCTATGAGCAAGAGTTGCAAGATCTGTCTTAACTGAGGCTAGGTCTACACTACAGTCCTTTGTCAGAAAAAGCTACGCAAATTGCGCTCCACAATTTGTGTAGCTTTTTCCAATCACTTTTCCAGAAGAGGCTTTTCCGACATTTTGTCCAGTCTAGATGAGGCCAAATGGCGGAAAAGCCTCCTCTTTCGGTGGAGCCTTTATCCCTTGTGGAACAAGGACCACAGGGCTCCCCGAAAGAGCACATTTACTCTTCTGCAAAAAAAAAAGTGGAAAGCAAATGTATTCTTTGGATGCTGTGGAGTTTTTCCGGAATACACTGCAGTGTAGCCTGAGGGAGATGTATATATGCAGGATTGGAATGAATGGGTCCCTTAAGCTAGTGGGTTGGGGCCAGGGGCGTGTCTATGTTAACACAGTTAGCTTCTGCTTTGCTTAGATTTGTTAGATAGTCAGCAGATGGAGTGGTATTTTGCTCATTGTAATCAATGTAATTTGTGACCCAACACCAGCTATGTTTGTATTAAATGCAGAGATTGCTAAAATATGAATACCAGTGTTAGTCATTTTGTGGGAATACAGAAAAGTAGGATTGTGCTATATTGTGCCAAATGAAAGGGCTCACAGTTAATAGAAAGAGTCTTGCAAATGCAGGGGCTCCACTTTCAGAGCCTATGCGAAGAGTGAGGGGAGAGAAGGTTACTGTCTGCAGTGGGATATGGGTTCCCCTTCCTGCACTGGTCTGATATTCCCTCCTCCCCTCCACCCCCAGGCGTCAAAGAACAGAGCTAAATAGGCATCACTAGGCACCTCTTCTCTTACATTAATTGAGATGGAGCTGTGTTTTTTCTATCCTGCTTGCTAAGAGTTCAGATCACTGGGAACTGAAATAATTTTGGACGGCTGGGCAGAGGTCACCGCCAAGAGGGGGATGGCAGCAGATGGTGATGGAAAGATGGCAGCAGGCGGATCAGGTGGAGGGGTAAGATGCCTCTTTACCTTGCCCCACTCAGGGTGGAAAGTGACCTCTGAACTCTGGGTCTTTTCTAAACAAAGGCAGCGACTATGAGCGGGGTGCACAGAAATTGGACCTGTGAAGGGGACATTTCCACTGCTGGACTTAAGAACCCGAGAGGGAAAGGACACTGCCCAGCGCCCGTGGGCTGGGACTGTTACGCAGGGTTTATGTTTCTGAGCCGTTTGTGGTGTTTTCCCGAATCAAGGCCACGTTATTTCTCCCCCTTTTATTTAAAGTTTTTTTCTATGCTCAGACTCTGCCTGTGAGTGGGGGAGCGTTGCCTCTCGGGGGTGCCCAGGTGGTGTGTGAATTTCCCAGGCTACTGGGTGGGGGCTCGAGCCAGCTCTGTGTCGGCTGGATGGAGAGGAACCCCTCACTATTGAGCTGGGCAGTGGCTGCTACAGGCTCCCCCTGGCATGCGGGACAGATACTCAGGTGGGGAAGCAGAAGCTCGGCAAATCCATAAACTCCCCTTGTTCCTCGTGCCTGCCTCTTCTTGTCCAGCAAGGGAACATTTTCAAAAGATGCCCTGTGGCGCTAAGGGCCGCCTGCCCCTGGCTGCTGGCTCAGCAAGCGCCTGATTCAATGCAGCTCCAAACAGAGGAGGCAGGCGCTCTTTAAAATGCCACTGTCATAGGGCGGAGTTGCCCTGCCTATGCAAAAGGCATCCCATCCCGCCTGAGCCCAGCAGGGTGACAAAAGCACCGACCCAGCGCAGAGCTGAAGAAGGGTGGCTACACTGAAAGTCTAGTGCTGTGCACCCGGCGATCAGAGCCCCCACCTTGGGCAGAGGGTCCAGCTTGGGCTGGGGCACCCCAAATGGCTTAGAGGAATTTCCTGTGGCTGTTCTCCCAGCTGCCCGGGTCCCCTGGACACACCACCCTTGTGCGCCTGCTTGAAGCCACAATTGCCAGAGGGTGTCATGTGAAGGCCTCATCTGTAAGAAGAGTCAACAAAGAGCTAGGTAAGTTCATGGCCAATCAGTCGAGCAAGGGCTGTCAGCCAAGCAGGCTGGAGATGCAGCCCCGTGTTGGGTGTGGATGGCAGGGGATGGGCCCCTCAGTAATTCCTGTTCGGTTCATTCCTTCGGAAGCCCCTGGCATTGTTCGCTGTCAGCAGACAGGATGCTGCGCTGGATGGACCATTGGTCTGCACCAGTCTGGCCATTCTTAGGGTTTTATGATTTAGTGAACTGCCAACTTTCTGGAATTTATCCCATATTTTCCCAAAGCCCCAGCTCCTGGGATCAGGTGAAAACTAAGAATTGCAGCTTATTTAAAAAGAATAATTTCTAGTGCTCATTTAGTGAAGAAAATGTCATTATCATTTATTATTACTGCGGTAGCACCTCAGAGCTCCAGTAATGACCCAGAACCAAAAGACTGCCCATGCCCAGTGAGCTTAGCTTGTAAACATAACCCCTAACATCACAATTGTATTTGTAAATTCTCACGGTTTTTAAGCCAATCTCCTGGCGTTTTGTGCCTGACAGATTCATTCTGAGCATTGGCAATAGTGGATTTAGTCATTCTGAGATCCCTAATACAGTGGGACAAATTCTGTTTGCAATTACACTCGAGCAATTCCAGAATCCACTTTAGAACTCTGATGTCTATTCCAGATGATATTTTCATATTCACAAGTGGTGATCAATCACGTGTTTACATGGTTCAAACTGACCAAGAGCTCCATTTATGCTTCTATTAATTGAATTGCTTAGCTTTTCGGTGTCAGGATCGTAAAAGATCTGAGTTTCCTATCAGTCACAGTTGGGTAAATGAGGAGTTACTCCATGGAAGTTATTATTGCTGATGTAAAATATGTGAGATGAGAATCAGGTCTTTGATAACTGTAGGTCCAGATTGTATGATATTCCTACCCACAACATGTAGGACCATATCCCCATTGGCTTGGATGGCATGACTTGTGATGTGCGAGACGATTCAGTGAAAAGATGGCAGAATCTCACACTATATCAGTGAATCTTTATATTTTGTGTCTGTCTGTGTGTGAGTTCAAGAACTCCTCCTAAATGGTAAGAGCCAGGACCACCAAATTTGTGATGCAGCTTCCTCATCTCCTAACTTAATGCAAGGTCAGGGTTAGGTTGTGCCAGGAGAACTGGAGCCCCAGGAAAGGGACAGTTTTCCGTAACATGCAAATCATGGGGCTGCCCTTCCAAGGGCTGCAATATGAGACCGCAGGGGAGAGCTTCCTGCAGAGTGTCCATTGGGGACAGCTGCCCCACCAAGGGCAGGGGTCTCCAGCCTTTTTAACCACAAGATCACTTTTTCAATTTAAATGCAATGTAAGATCTACCCCCAACCCAAATACCCTTGCCTGGCTTCCTTCCCCCCCATCCCCCCATCTCTGGGGCCCTGCCCCTCCTCCACCCCTTCTCTGACGCCTCCCCCTGCTCGCTCTGTTGCCCTTCCTCCCCGCATCGTATTCACTTTCACCAGGCTGGGGTAGGGGTGCAGGCTGTAGTCTTGGTTGTGTGGCAAATGCCTTAGGCCAGTGTTTCTCAACCTTGTTTTATAAAGTGCCCCTTTTTCAAAAAAAGAATAATAAGTACCCCCAGTACCTACAGTTTGCACACAATTTGTTTAACAATTTAATTGTAGTTGATGAAATATTTGGTAAAAAGTAGAAAAATAATAAAAAGCTGTAAAACTTAAAATAAAAGTTCAGTTTTCTCCAAGTTCCAGTTGCTGATGCACCCCCTGTCCTTTGGGTACCCCTAAGGGTACTTGTACTGCTGGCTGAGGGGTGCTGCCCTGGGCCACTCCAGGGTCCACCCCCCCTTGCCTTTAAGGGGTCCCTTTCTCCTGCCAGACCCTGGCCCATCCCTGGGGCAGCTAGAGCTTGAGCCCACCACCCTGTGCTCTCCAGGGGAATGTTCTATCCCTTAAGCCACTCCAGGGCTGAGCCCACCCAGTTCTGGTGGGTCCTAGACCCTGGGGTGGCTGTCTGGTTGCCACAAGATGGGTGCAGCTTGGGTGAAATGGAGACTCCAAGCCACAGCCCTGTCCTCTGCAGGCAAGTGCTGTATCTCCTGGCCCACTTGGGAGCCCACCCCACCTCCCTCTGTGTGTGTGTGTGTGGGGGGGGTTAGTTCTTGAGCTGCCAGCAGCAGAACTTGGGCTTGAACCCACCATCCTGTGCTCCCCAGGCAAATACCCCATTCTCCAAGCCACTCCAGAGCCCTGTTCCCCCTCCTCCTCTACCTTCAGCAGGTCCCTTATCCTGCCTTCCTAATCCAGAGCCAGCTCCACCCCTCAGGCAGCCTGTGTTGGCAGCCCAGCCGTTGCCTGAGTGGGTGGAGGGGGGTGGGATTGTGCCCACCACCCTGTGCTCCAGAGGCTAATGCCCATCCCCAAGTTCACTGGAGATCCCACTCCACCTCCCTACCTTCAAGCCGTCCCCTCTGCCCACCCTGGGAGTGACCAGACACAGGACTAGGGACGCTCTGAAGGCAGGGCTGTAGAGTGGGCAGTGGAATGGTCTAGGGGATAGGGCAGTTTCCTGGGGAGCCTAGCAGGGTAGGTTCAAGTCTTGCTAGACAGCTGCCCAGGAATAACGCAGTAGAACTAAGACAGCCCAGGCCCTGTCCCACCCCCACAAAGCACCTGGCATGTACAGCAATGGCTCCATGCGCTGCCCCTCATCCACAGGCACTGCCTCCACTGGCCACAGTTCTCCATCATTGACCAATGGGAGCTGCAGGAGTGGTGCCTACTGACAAGGACAGCATACTCTGACTTCCCTAGGGGGCTGCAGACATGCCAGCCACCTCCAGGAGCACAACCAACCCCAGGGATAATTACTCCAGACATGACCAGTTTGGCATTTTAGTACTCGAAGAATTAAATTTAAGTGTAAGAGAGAAATGAAAGTTACGAAATGCACAGTCCAGTCAAACACTAAACAGAACCCACTTTGCCAGCAGTAAAAGTAGCAACAACCCCCCATGTACGTGTGGGGTCAGGGGATGAGAGGGAAGGACAGTGTGTGTTTGTGAGTGACAGAGACACACACAGTGCGTGGGCGTGACAGAGATTTGCATTGCCAAGCTCCCTCCATCCCCCCCTCTCTGTGGATACAGGGTACAGGAGTGGGGGGAGGAGGGACACCCTGACATCAGCCCCCCCTTCTCTCTCCCACACCCTGCACAGCAAGTAGGAAGCTTCCAAGGGGCAGCCGAAGGCAGAGGGCAGGAGCAGCATGACAGTGGGGGAGGGGCAACTGAAGTGCCAGCACTTGAGAGTTTCCCGGCCAAACCCGTCAGGATCCCCTGTCAGAGGTTCCAAGATCTACTGATAGATCCCGATCGACTGGTTGGTGACCCCTGACCAAGGGTGACCCAGCAGACCAAGGCCAAAGCTTCTATTTACATTAAACAAACCCTAAAAACTCTCCCCCCTCACCAGCCTGGTGAACCAGACTGGCACACAGAGAAGAATAGGTTAGTAATGTGTTGATGTTATTTCTGTGACAAGAGAAATTTCAGGCTTCAGCCAAAATTGGGGCCCATTGTCCTATGCCAGAGTGAGCGATAATTTTTGATTGGGAGCCACTCTGAGATTTTGGTAAGTGGTCAAGGGCCGGCCTCTTCTATGGAGGGTCTGGGATGGAGGTTGGGTGCAGAAGGGAGCTCGGGCTAGGGAACAGGGATGCAGGTCTGAGAGGGAGTTTGGGTAAAGGAGGGGGTTGTGAGCTGGGGCAGGGGATTGGGGTGCAGCAGGGGGTGCATAGTCAGGGAGGGGGTATGGATGCAGGAGAGGATTCTGGCCTGTGGGAGTGGTGTAGGAAGATGTGCAGGGTCTGGGAGGGAGTTCTTGAGTAGTGACCTAGGGCAGGGAGTTCGAATATGGGATGAGGCAAAGTACCAGAGGCAGGCTCTGGCGAGGAGGCACTTACCCTTGACAGCTCCCAGCCAGCAGCCCAGCGGGAACTTCAGGCAGACTCCGTGCCTGCCACAGTCCCAGACCACTCAAAGTAGTTGGCTGCGGGTGCATCGTGACTCTCTGTACCAGCCAATAGGAGTTGCGATGATTGTGCTGCATGGGGTGTATGTGTGTGTAGGCGTGCGTGCAAAGTCACCCCACATGGCCCCCCACGGGCTGAATCCAAAGGCTTGGTGGGCTGATCTGCCCCGTCTTAGGTGCTGTAAGACACCTTCTGCCCCAAGGAGCTTTCAGTGTAAACAGAGGCAAGCACAGGGTGGGAGACAGGAAACACAGGCACTGAGCACGGACGTGACGTGCTCAGGATCACACTGCGAGTTAGCATTAGAAAGTGGGGAAAGAGCTGACATCCAGCACCCACCCTGCCCTGTGAAGCTAGACTAGCTACTGCAGTGGCAAATTTTGGGGGCTCGCTGGGGGGAGCTGTGGACCAGCCATCCAGGACTGGCCCTAGGCCAAATGGTACTCTTTGGCACCCCCTCGCCTTTGCCCTCCCAGCATTTGATGGTGGGCAGGCCTGCTGACAGGGAGGGGCAAAGGGGCCTAAGGCACCTGCCACCACCACTGTTACTGCGGCGGCAGCAGTGGCTGGACACCCAGGGCTCTTTAAATTGCCGTTCCAGATGCTGCTGAAGGGGTGGGGGTGTGGTCCCGGTGGCAATGAAGCTCAGATACCTTGGTCCTGCCCCCCCATCCCTGCTCTTACAGCCTGAGGCCCTGCCCCTTCTGGGAGCACAGGGTCACCCCCTCCCCTTTCCAGAAGCCTGGTGAGTGGCCTCTGATACACAGGGGATCTAGTGGTCCCTTCTGGCCTTCAACTCTTTGATGCCATGAAAAAGAAATAATAGAATAACAAATAATGAGTCTTGCCAACTCCGAACATTCATAAGCCAAACTACAAAAAATCTTGAGATTGGCTTAAAAACCACGGGATTAAAAATGATAAACTTTGGATTCTTTTTGTTTGCCCTCTTGTCTTCTGAACTTCTGAGGCACAATCAGGCCATGCCGCCATCCGGCATGAAGGCTAGGAACTTAGCTTTGATTTAAAAAAAAGTGATAGTCTCTCCTAATTACATGCTTCCCAGGTGTGGGGGTTTTATGAAACCCCAGCATCTTCCGTGGCTCAGGAGAAAAATCGCAAGCCCTGCATCTCGCTGAAGATTTGTGACTGTTACAGTGACATTTGTTTTTTAAAAAGTGCAGCTATAGCAAACAGCTCACATGGCTAAGGCACAGCCCTGCTCTCCCAATTCCAACAGAGCCTGTTCGTTTTGCTTAAGCAGCTGGCTGACTGTTTAAGGAGGCTGAGTAGATAAACTCCTACAAAGCAGGATGGGGGATGCCAGGAAATCAGGTCCACTGGAGAACACTACAGGGGCCTGGACTAGATAACCTCTGGAGGTCGTTCCCAGGCCTATAGTTCTGCGATTCACGGGTTCTCTCTGCTTTTCCGGCCAGGATGCTGTCCCTCTTGGTGCTGCCATGGTGGGGTCCAGAGAAACTACAACTCCCAGGCGCCCCTGCTGTAAGTCTGGCAGGGGGGAAGAGGAGGGGAAATTGCTTTTATACTCATTAATTAATCAAACCCACACCAAAGAGGGGGCACTGAACAAGGGTGACAACTAAACTCTCCACCACGCTTTACTCTCAACCCCCCACGCAAGCGCCTCTCCTGGTGCATTATGGGAATTGTAGTCCCTCTCGCTGCACAGCTGGCCGGAGCTGCCACTCGGGAGAACTACCACTCCCAGAATGCCATGCGACAGAGGTCTGTTGCAGTTTAAAAAAAACACTCTTTGATGCCCAGTTTCCTGGGCTGCTGCTTTAATGCTGGATCTGAGCCCCCCACCGCCCCCCTGCCCCTCCCAGCCCTTTGGCTTGTTTCGTCACCTGAAACCTGTTTGCAGGCGGGAGACTCATGCTGGGGATTAAGGGGTTAAAAAAAAGCTGGTGGGGGGATGGGAAATCACCCAGGCACCATCTCCCCACTCCACCCACCCTCCCTGAAGCAGGGACTTCCTGTGACAGTTCATTTCCTGGTTGGATGGAGCTGGAGCAGAGGGGGGGCTGGAGCAGGCTCAGCCTGTAATGGTCTCTGGCTATCAGCTGCTGTTAGCCTCCCTGAGTGGCAATGGTACCTTATAACAGTGTTTCATCCAGGGCTCGTAGAGCGGCTGCAGCAATGGTAACATTGTGGCCAAGTTGCTAGCTGGGTAGGTCCAGCCTTTCTGCAGTAAAGGGCTGGGGCAGCCTTCCCCTTAGCTCCTAGGTGTGTGTGAATGGGGGGCAGGGATCCAGGGAGAGGTGCATCATTCTTTTATAACCAACTGCTTGCAGTGCTTGGTGGGAGGAGTGCAAGAATTTGTCTGTTAATATTTAGGGGAATGGTGGGAACATCTTTGGGGGTTTTAATTTTGTCCAGGGTCTGGCTGATTTTTTTTAAGTATTTGTAATTGTTTGTCCTCCCCCCTCCCTTGTTTTGATACTGTCATTACAGGTCTAAATCTTACAAGCTCTGCCTGCCAGGAGGAGGGGGAAAATCATCTGCCCTACTTAAAACAAACAAGCAAAAATCACCGCTGGGAGTGGATTATTTTAATTGGCTGGAATCAAGAAGGGGAAAATATTGGACCTTGGAAAATAACATCGCCTTTGATTAGAATACAGTTATATCTCTGGGGAGATGAAGAAGTTTTTTGACTCTCGTCGAGAGCTGGGGGGTTCTGGCCCTGGTTCTGGTACCAGTAGTGGAAGCGGCAGTTCTAGCGGACCAGGGAGTGGGTACATTGGCAGGGTGTTCCATATTGGGAGATACCAGGTGACGGTGGATGAAGTGCTGGCTGAAGGTAAGAATGCAGTGTCTTTATTCTCCCTTTTCCATTAACTACAAACAGAGGCTTGGGCCTTTCTTTAATCATATTTCTGCCCCCCCCCCCCCTTTCAAAATTTAATTGCCCTGGAGGGGTTTGTGAACTGGTGGCTTCTACAGCTGACTGGTTTCTCAGATACGTAAATCAATTGCAGGTAATGCTGGTGATTTTTATATATATAAATCCAAAGGGACAATATAAAAACAGCAGGTACTGGATTTTCCCAGCTTCAAACTTGGAATGCTTTAAAAACAACCATCATGGTACATTGTGGTGGGGGAAAGATGCACTTATGAACAACAAAAGCAGTGGTCTTCTAACTTTTTGGCCTGATTCCTTCTACCCACTTTCATCGGGGGACACCTTGAAGTAAATTTTCTCTGTCATATTTTATAGATCAACCAGGGCTAACTGCTGGTTGTGGTGTGGGATTGTTTGTTTGTTTGTTTGTATATGCGGGGCTACTGCAAAGAAAACTGGAATCCAGATTACATGTTCGGGTTGTAAAGTACTTTAAAAGGGGGGAAGAAAAAACCCAACAGGAAGGGCTTGAAATCCTAAAGGTGTTTATACATTAGATGTGACATTCTTGCAATGTAAAAAACTGGTGAAGTGTGTGTAAATTAATATTTTATCTGGAGCACTGCTGCTGTAATTAGAATTTTACTTGTCATGTATGTGCTTAGGCACTAACAGAATCTTCTGAATGCTTCTTGCTGGTAACCTTACCCTCGACCTTCAGAATAATAATGTTGCCTTCCCTAGATCTACTCACAGTTCATCCTTTGCACAGCATCCTCTGAATCTTCAGTCAGACCAGTGTTTTGTCAATTGTTTAGGGTTCTGCAAATGGATTGCCTGGAATAGGCCAGGGTTAAAAGAGAGAAGGAAGCTGGTGCATGAGAACTGAGTGGGGGGAGGAGGGGAAAGGGAGCAGTGTGTTAGGAATCTCCAACCATCTTTTCAAGTCTTTGTTGATTTCAGTTCCTACCTGGGTGGTGACTCTGGTGAGTGCTGGGGATGAGATGGGGGAGGAGGCCAAAACCTGTCATCTGGAAACACCCCACAAGCTCGTAGGTGGTTATACAGAACTTGTTCTTGTTGGGTGAGGCACTGACTTTACGGGTACAGTCTGGGTCTCTTGGCCTTTAAGGACTATGGCCTGCTGGCAGCGGGAGTCCAGGAATGAGGCTCACTACCAGCTGGTCTTGCTGTCATTACACAGCTGGCCTAAAACTTGTTCTCTGGCCTGCAACACAGGCAAAATACATTTCTTTGCGGGTGAATAATCTCCGCTGGCAGGTCCTGCCCAGGATGCTGACAGCAGCATGAGAAAGCTTCCATGCTCCTGGGACCTCTCCTGATCAGCCCTCCTAGGATGCATTGTGCGCTTCAGTTCATCTGCGCCCATGCTTAGGAGGGGTGGGCTAGAGGCAGGGAGACTTGGCCCCTTGCTGTGCTATCAGTCACACAACCGCCTGCTGGAGACCTTTTGTGACTGAGTGTCTAGGTGCGGAGAGCAGGGACAAGGATTAAGGACTCCTGGAGTCTAAACCTGGCTTTCAATATGGTTGGCTGACTAGGGGTTGGACTGGGTCAAAGGACTTGACTCCTGGTCCCG
This sequence comes from Pelodiscus sinensis, assembly GCF_052426305.1. NCBI lineage: Eukaryota > Metazoa > Chordata > Testudines > Trionychidae > Pelodiscus > Pelodiscus sinensis. The sequence continues at coordinate 16,221,240 of NC_143079.1, forward strand.
ACTCTGCCATCAGCCTGCTTGCACAAATGAATCCGGGCACGGCTAACCCTGTAAAACAGGTCTGATTCATGCCTTGCAGCAAGGCTACAGGGATGTGCGAGGAGCTGAGTCCCTTCTCCTGTTGGATGCTGGGGCCAGATGCTGGATCTGTCCCTCAAATGAGCCCATTGCTACGACTGGTCAAAAATTCCAAAGGAGACTCAGCACCTTGCCTCCTTGGTGCATGTCCCAAAGGCCTTGCCAAGTGACTGGTTAATAGCAGAGCATTGGGCTAGTGGCTTGGTGAAGGCCCATGGGACCCTTCTGCCCCTGGGAGGAAGGGGGAATGGAGGAAACCACCCTTCCATAAATAGAGGGTGCAGCCAAAGAAATGGGGGTCACTTGAGAAGGCAGCATAGGTCAAACTTTCTGCAGCGTCGCATTTTTCCTGCCTGTTGGCATTGCATTCAATGTGGCACCGCAGTGCCCATTCCGGGGTGTTAACGTGTGTCACTTTGGCAGCGGTAGGGTTCTGGAGAACCGCCTAGCAACTTGGACCTTGAGTTGGTGCAATCTGGATCCATCTCGGATGGAAATGTTTGCACCCATAGGCCAAAGTGTGTCATCTGACTTGACAGTTCTGAGAGACTGAGCCAAGAAGCCTCGTCCTCTTCCGCTAGAGTGAAACCACCTAGGAAGTGACACTTCCCAAGAGGAGGTGACCTTTGTTGGCTGGGAAAGACGACGGCCCTCCTCTGCCCCTTGTTTAATTAAGCATGGCAAGCTGGTAGAATGGCACTGGCATAGGAAGTCAGAAGCAAGACAGGTTATTGCGAAAGTGATTTAAGAATTGGAGTCTGAAATAATGAATGATGGGGATCGCATGTGCGCCTTGTTAAACTAGTTCCTCAGTTTTGTCAGCACTGTTGGAATTCAAGTAGCAAGGGACTTCTCTCTGCTTAATGGGACTTAGTCACCCCCTCTGGATTGTCCTGGGAAAACTCAGCTGAGGAAAACTTATCCTGGCTCATAAAGGGATTCTGGAAGAGACAGTACATTTTTTGGAATGCATCCAATGACAGATTTCTAAACACTGTCCCCCGCGAGGATTCCTGTGACACCACCATGGAAATGGGTGTGACTTTCTCCTGATACAAATTCTGTTTGGACGCTTCCTTTCCTGCCACATAGTCTGATTTTTAATTTGGGAATATGGCAGCTAGAATGAGGATACTGGTGAAGTACCAATACAGATATCTCTATAGTCTGTGGCTCAAGTGAGTTTAGTGGGTGACTCTCTGAACAGCCATCTTTCCATCTTTTCCTTAATCCAAACATTGGGCCCAACACCTCAGTCGAGGAGATTTTTTTTCCTACCAAAGTTTACAGAGGGTTAGAGAATCCAGAAGGCTGTGTGTGTGTGTGTGTGTGTGAGTGTGTGTGTGACAGACAGACAGACAGACAGACAGACACCCTTCAAGGCCAGAGTTTAAAAGCAGTGAGTGGGGTCAGAATGTCTCCCCTAAAGTCGATGAGGTAGGTATGTTTTTTTGGCAATCGGTGTCCATGAAACCAGGATTTCTCCTTAGATGGATCACAAATGGCATGGAATGAGATGGTCACACTACTGTGCTGTTCTTGATACCAGGATACTGGAGTTAGGTGCCATTCGTCGTCCCCTTTTCTAAGAATACTGGAGCTAGAGGGGAGGGGCCAGTACTATGACAGCAGAGGTTTGGGAAGACAAACCTGTCCCATGAACTCCTTCGCAAGGCTCTCTGCTCCTCCTTTTAAAACCTGAGTCTGCTACTTGTGCCTCAGGCTGCCTGAGTGACCTGCTTGTACCTAATGGCTTAAGCTCTGCGGAGTTGCCTCATGTAACCCCAGAATCTTCAGGCGTGTAACCGAGGGCTGACTTTAGCCAAAGATGTGCATGCACATTGGCAGGTTCGTCTCATCCTAGCTAACCTCCCACTTGCCTTTGTCTGCTTTTAGTTTAACTTTGAAATCAGAGGCAACATTTCTTCCCTTTCTGTGTACAACGGCTTTTTAAAATGTCTGTTCATTTATTTTTTGCTTTCTAAACCTGATTTTGTAGAAACATGCTACCGGGGAGAATTTGGCTTAACAGCCTTTGAGCTGTTGGCTCAAATTTTCCAGCCAGTTCTGGTGAACACGCATGATACTAACTAGAAAGGCTCTATTCCTTGGTGAGGAAAATCTAACATTCAGCAGTTATGGAATATAATACCTATGGAAATGTGCTGGCACAACAATTCAGTGCCGGTCTTAGAGAAACAAACCCTGCAAAAGGATATTTTGTTGCTCTTCTCTATAGAGCTTTTAAACAGGACAAGCTTTGTATTGTCTTGGGTACCATTGTCCTAGTAGCATAGATTCCACTTACGCAGTTCAGGCAACCTGTCTTGGGCGACATTTTGAAGACTTGAGCAGGAGTCAAAGGAACGTCCAACTCTTTGCTCACATCCAGGGAATAACTTTGTACCAATTGTCCAGTGTTCAGAACTAGTTGCACATGGATGTTTTTGGACTGGAAACTAATCTGTCTACTACACACGGGGAACACGCCTGTCTTTGACACTGTGCTGTATGGGAGGCAGTGTGTTTTAGTGATCAGCCGTTTGAACTTTGATAGCGTAAGCTAAACACACGGGACACACTGCACATTCTCAAGAGACGGGTGGCTGGCGTGTGCTGCTTTGGTTTTTCCTTTTCCCCACTCCCCACCAGGCATGTAGGAAGTACAGAATTCTCTAGTGAACATGGGACTTCAGGAGTTTGGTGAATCTCCAGTGGCTTGTTGGATGAATTTAACATGCCTGACGTGTTCCTTTGCTTTTAGCACAACTTGCTGTAGCCACTGCCACGTGCCGGTTGTCCCTAGGTATAGTCGGGGTGTTGGGGAAGATGCTAATGGACTTAACTGCAGAAGGCGTTCTCTGTGTACACTTCAGTGCTGGTGGAAAGGTGCTCGACAGCCCTAGAGACTGACATTCCTCCTTCCCTTGTGCTTGTGCAGTACCTAGCCACGTGGGGCCCAGCTTGTAGCTGGGGCTATTGGGGGACGGGGCTATATAATATACATGGTTTAAATATTCAATGAGTAAATAGATCAGGCACAGCACAGGTAGTGGCAGGGGAAGCTTCCCTCCTATTTCTCTCCCTCCCTCCCTCCCCCCCAGCCACAAGGGAGTACCCCCCTCTTCTGGGACCACCCCTTCCATGGGCAAGATGTTCACGTATCCCAGTCCGTTCGGTTCTTGGCCTCTGCAGCTTACAAGGGTGCCAGTTACTCCATTCTCTGGGGTGTGAGCACCTGGCCCGGACTGAAACCATTAAACTCACATGCCATACCCCAGCCAAGCCAATGGAACCAGGCTCGGGAGCAGCAGAGAGGGGCTGGAAGTGGTGACACATAAATGAGAAGCTCTGTATCCCATTGTCGAGCTCTGTGCCGGCTGCCGTCATTATATTGTCTCTCCCCACCCACTTGGGTTGTACTTGGAATATCTTACAGCAAATGCTGGTTGGAGCTGACATCTGGCTTCCCCATTCTGGCCTGCCATTGTATTCCTCGCTGGCTAACGTGGGGTTCCACGCTGCCCCGTGCACTACAGTAGCAACAGGACTGGAATCTGGGTCTACGTAAGTGAGATTTTTCCAGTTCCCTATAACATTGGCTCAACTGTACAAAATGGGGGGGGGGGAGACTGTACAAAATGGGGGATCCAAAGCCCCCAGAAATCAGTGGGCAAGCTCTCATTGGCTTTAGAGCAAGTCCTGCATGGGCTCCGCGCACGGAGCAAATTGACGTTGTCTTCGCTTAACATAACTTGAAAGTGGAACCTCCCCCCACCCCCACCCCGTAAGGCCTGTTCCAGCAGAGATTGGAGGGGCTGAACCATGGCTGAGCAGGCAGACTGCAAACTGGAAATCCAGAGTTCTCTTCCCAGCTGCAATGCTTTGGGGGTGTAGACTAAGCAATCGGCCTCACTATGCAGATGTGTAAATCTGGTCTGACAACGCCTGCCTGCCCGCCCATCTGGCTGTTGTGAAGCATAATTAATATTTGTAATGAGTATGGATATCGTTGATGAAATGGGGTTATATAAGCACAAATACAGATGCAAACTGAGCCTTTACTAATATCAGAAGGTGACAGAATAAATAACTTGACCAGCGTAGCATGAGTTGATTGCTCTCTGGGGACAAATCTTCCAGATATGTGCAAAAAACCAATTTACTTTTGAGTCTGGGGCTGGCTACTGCCCTTGTTGGAGGTGGAGGGAAGATTAATACGAAACAAGAACAGCTAACAAGGTAGCAAGTCCTTTCTCCTCATGCTGGCGATGAGACCCAGGGAAGCGCTGGCGAGATGAAAGGGGAAAACGGTTCCATGGGTGACTCTAGCACATCTCTGAGGGTCTCGGACTTCCTCCTTGCAGACTTCCCCCTCCCTCGCCTAGAGATCCCTGCAGTGCCTGCCACAGGTCCGTGGTGGGCCACTTGCGGCTTGAGGGCTACGTGTGGCCGGTTGGGATTCTGTGTATGGCCCATGAGACCTTTTGTTTAGTTTCCAGATCCTGCCGGTGTCCGTCCACACAGGGCTTTTCTTTTCTACCGATATTACTAAAGTGACACTCATGTGAAGTGAGGAGCGGGCTGATTGCACGCAGCGCTGACTGTGAGCCGGGGGCTCCCTCTGCAGCCAATCACAGCGCTGCTCCGGTTCAGTCGGCTCACCCCGCAGATTTGCCAGCAGAGTGAGCAAAACTACCCTGCTCCAAGAGACTGGCTCAGCTTTGACAATCTTGTGGCCCACTGAGATGGAGGACTGCCTGTGGCCCATTCACTAGCCTACGTTGTCCCCCCCTCCCCCCACTGCTCTAGATGAAGTATTAAGACAGCTAACAATCTGTTTCAGTTCGGCAGCTGGAAACTGGCCTACTTGGCTCTCCATAGATGTAGGGACTTTTATAGTGAGAAGATCAAAGGTGTAGGTGAGCGCTGCAAGAATAAGAACATAATATCGGCCACACTGGGTCAGACCAAAGGTCCACCCAGCCCAGTGTCCTGTCTGCCGACAGTGGCCAATGCCAGGTGCCCCAGAGGGAGTGAATTCAACAGGTAATGATCAAGCGATCTCTCTCCTGCCATCCATCTCCACCCTCTGACAAACAGAGGCTGGGGACACCATTCCTTACCCATCCTGGCTAATAGCCATTTATGGACTTAACCTCCATGAATGTATCTAGTTCTCTTTTAAACCCTGAATGTTGTTTAAACTCCTCCTCTCTACGTGACTAGGAGGTGGGGGAGTATTCCCACCAGATGCACAGTTGTAGGGCCAGGGAGGGCGTATAGGTGGGTGCTCTCTTGCTTAAGGCTGCACAGGGAATGGGTGATCAAGTCAGGCATCAAAACTGGGTCTCAAGTCCTAATCCAGGCCCTGTCCACAAGATCCTCCTTCCTTCTCTTGGTGGTTCCCATGAAGTGGAAGCCACCGACATACCTTGCAGGCCTCAGACCGAAACGCTTCTTAGTGTAATAACAGTATTGGAGCAAAGTGCCTCTGGAATCATGTGCTCTTTAGCAGCTGGCTTCTTTCAGACCATTGAAGGACTAATTTAGTACCCTGATGAGAATGAGCGTATAGGTGAAGAGCAGCAGCTGAGAGCTCTTCAGCCTTTGTACTCCATTTGCATGGGCTTTGGTGCTTGAATGTGCTGGTTAAGCTGAGGAAAGGTGGCTGGGGAGATGGCATCTCCTGTCTTCCACAGGAGTATGCTAAAAGCAATAGGCTGTGATTCCTGTTGGATAGAGAACAGGCTGGTCACGCTACCTGACCCGATGCACTAACTCCAAAATAATGAGGATTGTTCAGTGGAACGGGATGGCCAGAAAGGACCCCATTATCCTCTTGTCTGACATCCCACGAAACTTCTGTAGCCAAGGGACGGGCAGCACCGGTGTATTAAGTTTCTACCAGCCGAAACACAAACCACAGGCGTGAGAAGAGTGACCCAGGGGCACTAGCCCAAGAGACTGCCATGCTGGAGTGTTTGAAATCTAGGGTGCCCAGGGCTCTGAGCAGCCTCACCGCCACCACTACTTGCCTTTAGCATAAAGCAGTCTCATTTGGGTTTGCTGCGTTTCAGCTCCCTAAAAGCACCAGCATCTGGCTACAGAAACGCAGCTTTCCGGGCCTCGCATACTCCTTGCAGGCTAGTAATAGGCACATGTCACTGGACACCCGTGGAAAACAGCAGCTTAGCTGCCCTTGGGGGCTGTGTATACACATCTCAACTGCTACAGTTCAGGAGCAGGTCCTGGGGGAACCGGCTTTTAAGCCAACTTCGTTCCCTCCCCCCCGCCCCACTCCAGCACTGGCTCCTGCTTCTCCCCCTTTCCCTCCCCTTCTTGCCTTTGAGGCAGGGGCAGTGTGGGCAGGAGAAAAGCCAATAGTCAGTTCTCTACTTGGCTCCTCATTTACATTGCCTATTCGGAAGTGGCATGAGAAGGCTGGTTTTTGGGGAAGGGAGGGGAGAAGAGGACTTAACTGTGCACATTTTTACCGACAGCAATGAAGAACTATCAAAGCAGATTGCTTCAGACGTATCGGGTCCACAGATGGCGCTGTGCATTGCGATGAATTTCTGTGACGCTCACATAGCACTACACAAAGTTGTTGACATCTGTACAGTAATCCGTTTTTGTTGGAGTGCAGTGTGCACATTTAATTGGGAGCATTGGCCAAAACCACACTTTTGCTTCTGCTCCAGTGGCTCATTGGCTCTTTTAAATATAGTGAGTGTTTCAAGGTGAAGTTCTCCCCTTTAAACTGTGTGGCAGGGAGAGGTGGCATCATCGACTATGACCCAAAAGAAGAGGGTGCGAACAAATAAGGTTTTTTTGAGAACCACTCATTGAAGCAGGCAGGTGGTGGGAGAAAGAAGGACGACGCAGTGGTGAGAAGGTTAACGTGGGGTGGAGTTCCCTGCTCTGCCACAGACTCCATGGTAATTCCCTTAGTCTCTTTGCACCTCAGTTCCCCAGCTGTAAAATGACTGTATTTGCCTAATTCGTGTGTGTATGTGGGGAGGGGGTTGTGAGGATACACACATTGAAGGTTGTGAGGTTCTATGGTAATAGGGCCATGTAAATGTATCTGCAAATGCTATTGGGTGATGTTTCATACAATCGTACTAGTCCCCTGAACTCACGGCAGGACTAAATATGATCTAGAGACCGTCCCTGACAGGTGTGTATCTAACCTTGCACACCTCCAGTCATGGACATTCCACAACCGCCCTGGGAAGTGGATTCCTTGACAGTTAGGAGGTTTTTCCTAACAGCGAACCTAAACCATCCTTGCCATAATTTAAACCTGTCCTGTCCTTGCAGATGGTGAGGAGACAATTTTTCTGTCTCTTGCTTGTAACAACCTTTTAGGTTCTTGAAAATTGTTACCATGTCCCCGTCTCTGCCTTCTCTTTTCCAGACTAACCAAACCCAATTTTTTTACATCTTCCCTTGTAGCTCATGTTTTCTAGACCTTTATTCATTTTTGTTGCTCTTCTCTGGACCCTCTCTGGTTTGTCCACATCTTTCCTGAAATGTGGTGCCCAGAACTGGATGCACTACTCCAGTTGAGGCCTAATCAGTGCAGAGTAGAGGGGGGAAATCACTTCTTATCTCTTGCTTAAAACACCTCAGAATATGATTTCTTGTGCAACAGTTTTAAGCTGTTGACTCATATTTAGCTTGTGATGCACTGTGACCTCCAGAGCTCTTTCTGCGGTCCTCCTTCCTGGGCAGTTGTTTCCTAAATTGTGTGTCGGCAACTGCCTGTTCCTTCCTAAGTCAAGTACTTCATATTTTTACTTATTGAATTTCATCCTCTTTTCCTCAGACTGTTTGTCCAGATCACTTTGCATTGTAACCCCATTCTCCAGTGCACTTGCAGCCCCTCCCAGCTGCACCCCTCTCAGGAGGTTGGTTTTATTCTGGGTAAAGACGGTTTGTTTCCCGTGGCTCTGCTGCTCCACCTCGTTTTTCTCATGAAGCAGCTAAAGAAAAGACGCAGGAAAATGGGAGAGGAGACCACGCTACTTTCCCCATAGCCCTACTTCATGGAGGGGGTTCTCCAGGGCACTGCACCAATCTACTGATTGGTGTAGAGCGAATGTTGCCCATGGTGCTGCAAATGGTCAGCACCGACTGCACCAGAGGTGAGCCAAGGCCACCTAGGAGTCACAAACTACGCTTGTAAAAGGCTTGGCCAGCGATATGGGGTTGACCAGGCATTGCTGGGTCAAGGCTTTCCAACCGATGTTGTCTCTACATTAGGTACTTGTACCTCATCTGCCCGGCTGTAAAATGGGCATAAGCACTACTTGCCTTCCCCAAGGCTGGTTTGTGATGCACTCGGTGATCTCTGGAAGGCAGCATTTCCAAGGGCTTTGCTGGATAGGCTTTCAGAATCCCTCCTTGTCTGCAAATGGACTGTGATGCCTCACTCCCTAGGAGTACTGAGTGTTTGTGCGCCCCAGCCAGGCAGAACGGAGGGTCGGCTCAGTCTTGGGGAAGCGAAGAGCAGGCCCTGGGCACGATCCGAGCTGGCAAGGTCCAATTTGCCTCCGTAATCATCTGGTGCGTGTAAAGTTCCCCTCGGGGGCTGTGAACCGCGTCCACCAGCCAGTGTTCCGATGAGGGATGTTGCCTGTCGTGGTTGGGGAGAGCAGCTGGCTTGCTAGATGGCAACAGTCTGTCAGAGTGGTGGTGGGGATCACGTGACACTAGACCAGATGATGGGGATGCCTGGATGTAGCACAGTAGCTGCTGGGAAGGGAGAAACTCTGGCTTAAGATTGGAACCCTCCTTGTGGCTCCTAATCCTTTCCCTTTTGGTGTCAAAGTCTTTCAATACCCAGTTGTTTAATTTTCGTTAGCAGTGGCCTCTGAAAGCCCCAACCAACATCATGGCCCCGTTGTGCAAGGCGCTGTACAAACATATGGCAAAACAGTTCCCACCCCCAGGAGTTCATAGCCTAAGTTGTCCCCAGAGGAAAGCAGAGGGGGAAGGGATAATTATTCACCCTGTTCTACAGAAGGGGACCTGAGGGATGGAGCGACTTGCCCCAGTCACACAGGTAGAACAGGGAAATGATCCCTGACCTACCTAGTCATGGTCCAGTGCTTCAACAGCAATAGCATCCTCCCCTGTTCCCATGGAGACCTAGCATTTGCCTTCAATGTCAAAGAGCATGTCATTACTCTTTTTCTTTATTAGGTTCTGGTTCAGAAACATGCTTCCGTAAACACAAAGCACTATCCTCCTGTCTCTGCGCCCTGGGGAGCCATGCGGTGGTTTCCTACCCGCTGGGCACGGGCTGCTTACTGTTGTTGAAAACTAACTTTTAGCTGAACAAAAACCGTACTCTGAGATGTCAAGTAATCAAGCCCTACAGGCTGGTACTGTTGGCTGTTGCAAGGCTGTTAAGCGGCAGTGGTGGATTGTGCCAAATAGGGATGTAAGCGACTAGTCGACAAGCATATGCTTATTGGGTAGTTGAGCAGTGACTACCTGTCTCTATCAGAGAGAGGCAGCAAGGAGCCGGTGCTAGGGGTAGCTGGCTTCAAAGCTGGTTTCTCCCAAGCACCATCTCAGGGGTGCAAAAGAGGCAAAGGCATAGCAGGGGACCGGGGTGAGCTGAGAATCAGCTGATTCTCAGCTTGAGCTCAGACCAAGATGCTGCCTCTCAGTTTTTTAAATGTATTAAGAGCTGTCAGGTGATGCAGATGATGCTAAACAGCTCAAGATAGTTAAGACCAAAGCAGTCTATGAAGAACTTAAAAAAGATCTCGCCAAACTAAGTGATCGGGCAACAAAATGTTCAATGAAATTTAATGTTGATAAATGTAAAGTAATGCACATTGGAAAAAATAATCCCAACTATACATACAATATGATGGGGGCTAATTTAACTACAACTACCCAAGAGAGATCTTGGAGTCAGTGTGCCTAGTTCTCTGAAGACATCCACTCAGTGTGCAGCAGCAGTCAAAAAAGCAAATAGGATGTTAGGAATTGTTTACAAAAGGGATAGAGAATAAGACAGAGAATATCGTATTGCCTCTATATAAAACTGTGGTACCTCCACATCTTGACTACTGTATACAGATGTGGTTGCCTCATCTCTGAACCTTTTCCAGTGCCAATATATCTTTTTGGAGAAGGGCAACAAAAATGATTAGCACTTTAAAGACCAACGAGATGGTTTATTAGGTGATGAGCTTTCTGGCCCACGAAAGCTCATCACCTAATAAACCATCTTGTTAGTCTTTAAAGTGCTACATAGCCCTGGTTTTTGTTTCAGCGACACCAGACTAACATGGCTACATTTCTACCAAAAATGATTAGGGGTTTGGAACAAGTCCCACATGGAGAGATTAAAAAGACTTGGACTTTTCAGCTTTGAAAAGAGGAGACTAAGGGGGGATATGACAGAGGTCTATAAAATCATGACTGGTGTGGAGAAAGTGAATAAGGAAAAGTTATTTACTTGTTCCCATAACCTAAGAACCAGGAGTCACTGAATGAAATTAATAGGTAGGAGGTTTAAAACAAAGAAAAGGAAGTTTCTCTCCACACAGCATACCACCTGTGGAACTCCTTGCCTGAGGATGTTGTGAAGACCAGGACTTTAATAGGATTTAAAAAAAAAGCTAGCTAAGTAGATGGAGGTTAGGTCCATCAATGGCTATTAGCCAGGATTGGTAGAGATGGAGTTCTTAGCCTCTGTTTGTCTGGAGATGGATGACAGGAGAGGGATCACGTGAGGATTAATTGTTATGTTCCCTCCCTCTGGGGCATCTGGCATTGGCCACTGTCGGTAGACAGGATACTGGGCTGGATGGACCTTTGGTCTGACCCAGTCTGGGCGTTCTTATGTACTTATGTAGGTGCAGTGGGGGGTGCTAGGAGTGAGCTGGGAATCAGCTGTCCTGGCTCGCTCCTGGTTTACCTCTTGCTCTCCCCCCTCCCTCCAGCATCATGTCTACTTTTTAAATGTATGAAGAGCCAAAGCTCTGCAGCCGCCTCTCCCCCAATCAACTAATCGAGTAATCGATGGAAAGTCTGTCGACTGCTCGATTAGCTGATTACCCACAATTTAACATCCCTAGTGCTGTAGCATCTACATATATGGTGACATAAATACCTAACAGAACCATCTACTAACTGGGTGGTGTACATGACACTTGAATGTGTGTTCCGTTTGCATTCCGCAGGACTCTAGAACACTAAGCATGGTAGTTTCCTCAGTCCAAGGGGGAAACTGAGGCACAGAGCAGGTAGCCAAAGGTTTGTAAAACCAGGAATAAGCTGCAGGAGTCCTGGTTCCCTCTTTGCTCCTTGAACCCCTAATTTGTTGTGCCTGCCCATTGTTGTCCTAGCACATTCTATCCTGGTTGGGTGTCACTGAGAACACCCATAATAAATGCCCATGCCCTTTCTAGAGAGTGTTTAAGGGTGGGGATGCTATCCTAGGAAGTCTTGGAGTAGGGATGGGGGGGTATTGGTATCTGGTAGACTGTCTCCCCATCTCTTTGGGTGCTGACTGGAGTTACGTTGACTATTTCAGAGCAAACCATGCCTACTCTGTAAACCTTGCTGCACACACACCTTTCAGTGCAGGACAGCTCGCTCCTCGAGTCAGGCCCCAAACCTCAACCTCTTTGTGCAACAGTAGAATAGTTGGGGCAAGACTGGGGTGTTTACACTGGTAAGAGTGTTTACAATCCCCCCCACCCCACCCACCGCAGCATCCAGAGAAGCTGCAAGTCTGCCCCAGTCCCTCGCTCCCCCCCTCCGAATCCCTGATAACATTATCAGTAGAATGTACCATCTTTCTAAAGGCAGGAGGGGAATGTACCAACTCAGCATTGCCAACTCCAAGCATCCCACCATCTTGAAATTGGCATAAAATCATAGTCTTTTTTTTAAATTTTGAGGCATTTCCTTAATTTTTGCGTCCAGTGTGTGGGCTTTATTTTCAAAAAGCCATTAGAGCATCATTGGTCACACTTTAAAAAAACAAACTTTGCAACCACTAGACTAGATGCTTACATACGAACATAAGAACGGCCGTACTGGGTCAGACCAAAGGTCCATCTAGCCCAGTATCCTGTCTGCCAACAGTGGCCAGCACCAGGTGCCCCAGAGAGGGTGGACAGAAGACCATGATCAAGCGATTTGTCTCCTGCCATCCCTCTCTTGACAAACAGAGGCCAAGGACACCATTTTATCCCCTGGTTAATAGGCTAACCTCCATGAAATTATCTAGTTTCTCTTTAAACTCTATTATGGTCCTAGCCTTCACAGCTCCTCTGGCAAGGAGTTCCAAAGGTTGACTACACGCTGTGTGAAGAAGAACTTTCTTTTATTAGTTTTAAACCTGCTACCCATTAATTTCATTTGGTGTCCTCTAGTTCTTCTATTTAGGGAACTAATAAATAACTTTTCTTTATCCGCCCTCTCCACACCACTCATGATTTTATAAACCTCTATCATATCCCCCCTCAGTCTCCTGTTTTCTAAACTGAAAAGTCCCAGTCGCTTTAACCTCTCCTCATATGGGACCCGTTCCCAACCCTTAATCATTTTAGTTGCCCTTTTCTGAACCCTTTCCAAGGCCAAAATATCTTTTTTGAGGTGAGGAGACCACATCTGTACACAGTATTCAAGATGTGTTCATACCATAGTAAGATATTCTGGGTCTTATTTTCTATCCCTTTCTTAATAATTCCTAGCATCCTATTTGCCTCTTTGACCGCCACTGCACACTGTGTGGAAGTTCTCAGAGAACTGTCCACGATAACGCCAAGATCTCTTTCCTGATTTGTCGTAGCCAAATTAGTCCCATCATACTGTACAGCTTCTCCTCTTTACCTGGGAATCGCAGCTTTCATTTAATCCTGTGACTCCAGGCGCTTTAAGCAGAACACCAAATATCATGAATATCACAGTCCGAGTTAGCAACTTGCCTTGGGCCCATGCAGTTGTTCCCGTTTCTGAATGTGCAGTAGACCTTCCGTGGGGCAAGACGCTACCTTATGAACTGGGCTTGTGTTGGACTTGTCTCTGGAGAAATCTAGAGGCTCATCCAGCCAAGACTGCTTTCTGCAGAGATGAACAAGATGAGCTAAATCTGCTCTTGACTATCTAACCGTTGGTTTGAATTGCTTGATCGTTACCGATTGTGACAGTAGAATCCTCTCCCAGTGCATTGCCGTGTCGTCAGGAACGGGAAAGGTCACTGCTGGCTTCAGGGGTCAATTTGCATCTCTTCCCTCTGCTGGAATTTGTGGTCGCTAACTGAATCTTTTTTTTTTTCCTTGCACATTGAGATGACAAGTTAAGAAACTAGTCTAGTCTGCAGCTTAGACACGCATGCAGAGGGGCCAACAGAATGGGCAGGCCCCTGGGCAGTGGTCGGGGGGGGGGGGGGAGAGTGGCTCCTTGCTCCCAGCAGCAGCAGGGCGTCAGCCGAAAGGGGCGGGACTGGGGCTGGCCTCCCCATGTCAGCCATTTAGCACCTTCCAGAGTGAACCGTCTGGGGCTCTGGCTGTTGCCGCAGTACCAACAACTGGGAGCCCTGGGCCCTTTTGAATCGCCAGGCTCTGGGGCAGCTGCCCTCTTTGTTGCTCCCCTCCCCACATCCGTTGGCCTGGACCCCCACGCTACTCTAGTTGTAAAGAATAAAAAACTCTCAGTAAGTTGGGGAAGAGTCAGTTCGGTTCTTGTAAAGGGAAATCGTGCCTCACCGGTCAATTGGCACTCTTTGAGGAAGCCAGCAAGCATGTGGACAAAGGTGATTGGTCAAAATAGTGTACGTGGACTTTCAGCAAGGTCTGTCACCAACAGCTGTTAAGGAAACTAAGTGGTGATGGATCTGGGGGAGTCTGGTTAACAGATAAGAAACAAAAGGTCAGCATAAATGGTCAGCTTTCGCTGTGGGGGGAGGTAAATAGAGCTCTGCGTAGATTTAAAAAAATGTGGATCCACATCTGATCTGTGAGGATGGTAAACAATAGATCAGTAGATGCAGAGGTCCATAGAAATTTGTGGATTTGCAGGACTGTAGAGGTAATTAGGGGGGTCCCCCAAGGATCTGCACTGGGGCCGTGCTGTTCTACACACTCATAACTTTTTCCAGATTTTGAACAGTGAGGTGATACAGTTTGCAGATCGTAGACGATTACTCAAGGTAGTCCAGTCTAAAGCCGTCTGCAGCGAGTTATCGAGATCCATCTAAACTGGGTGACTGGGCAACAAAATGACAGATAATCCACGTTGATGAATGCAAAGTAATGCAGGTTGGAAAACACCATCCCAACCGCGCCTACAGAATAAGATCTGAATTAGCTGTTATCTCTCATGAAAGAGCGTTTGGTGTCAGCCCAAATAGTTTTAGAAAACATCCACTCAGGATGTAGTGGCAGTTAAAAATTGCTAAACATGTTTAGAATTGTTAGGAACTTGATAGATAATAAGACTGAAAATATCATCATTGCACTATACAACCCCCTGGTACTCCTTCATCTTGAATACTGTCTGGAGTTCTGGTAACGCCATCTAAAAAAGATACCTTAGAATTGGAAAAGGGCAAAGAATCTGACTAGGGATATGGAGCTTTCGCATGAGGATGCTAAAAAGACCAAGACTAGTCAGCTTAGAGAGATGACTAAGAGAAGGCTTGGAGAGAGGTTTTTAAAATCAGGAATGCTTTAGTAGAGCAAGTGAATAGACCTGTTGTTGTTGTTTGTTTACCACTTCATATAACCCAAGTGCTGGTGGCAGGTTGAAAGGAAGTATTTCTCCACACACAGCCCCATCAGCCAGTGGAAACTCCTATTTTTGGCAGTTGCAACCTTCCATGGCAGCAACTAGGTTCAAAAGAGGAAGTTCCTGGAGGATCAGTCCATCAGTGGCTGTTAGTAAAGATGGTCAGGGACACAGTCCTACTAAACTTTTAACTGCCAGTGGCTGGGGCTGGATGACAGGATGGATCACTTGACAGCTCTCCTATTCTGTTCATTCCCTCTGATGCAACTGGCCTGGGCCACTGTCAGAAGACCAGATACCAGGCTAGAAAGACCAGTGGCCTGAACAGCATAACAAGTGCCTCCTGTTTAACAGCAACACTCTGATTCTACTATAGAAGGTAAGAAATCCCTGGTACTTGCAAGCTAGAAGTTTGCAATTGACTACTATGGCGTGCAAAAAAAAAAAAAAAATTTCTTGCAAGCAAGTTAAGGAAGTCTGGATTAGATAAATGTCCTGTAAGATGGATAGAAAGCTGGCTAGACTGTCGAGCCATTGATCACTACCCATTGGGCCCGATGTCAGGTTTGCGGTTGGTTTCTAGCAGAGTGCCCCAAGGATCGGTTCTAGGGCTGCTTTTGTTCAACGTCTTTATTAATGACCTGGATGCGGGGATGGATTGCACCCTCAGCAAGTTTGCAGATGACACTAAGCTGGGGGGAGAAGTAGATACACTGGAGGGCAGGGTTAGGGTCCAGAGTGACCTAAACAGATTAGAGGATTGCGCCAAAAGAAATCTGATGAGGTTCAACAAGGACAAGTGCAGAGTCCTGCACTTGGGACGGAAGAATCCCAAGCATAGTTACAGGCTGGGGACTGACTAAGTAGCAGTCCTTCAAAAAGGGACCTGGGGATTACAGTGGATGAGAAGCTGGATATGAGTCAACAGTGCGCCCTTGTAGCCAAGAAGGATAATGGCATATTAGGTTGCATTAGGAGGAGCATTGCCAGCAGATCTAGAGAAGTGATTATTCGGCTCTGGTGAGACCACATCTGGAGTATTGTCCGATTCTGGCCCCCTCCTCCCTCCCGCCCCCCCCACTATAGAAATGTTGTGGATGCGTTGGAAAGGGTCCAGCGGAAGGCAACAAAAATGATTGGGGGCCTGGAGCATATGACCTACGAGGAGAGACTGAGGGATTTGGGTTTGTTTAGTCTGCAGAAGAGAAGAGTGAGGGGGGATTTGATAGCAGCCTTCAACTTCCTGAAGGGAGGTTCCAAAGAGGATGGAGAGAGGCTGTTCTCAGTGGTGGCAGAACAAGGAGCAATGGGCTCAAGTTGCAGTGGGGGAGGTCTAGGGTGGATATTAGGAAAAACGATTTCCCTAGGAGGGTGGGGAAGCGCTGGGATGGGCTCCCTAGGGAGGGGGTGGAGTCTCCATCCCCAGAGGTTTTTAAGTCCCAGCTTGACAAAGCCCTGGCCGGGTTGGTTTAGTTGAGATTGGTCCTGCCTTGGGTGGTGGGGGCTGCCCTGAATGACTCCTGAGGTCTTTTCCAGCCCTGGGATTCTATGATTCTGTGACTAGTTGCGGTTGCTGCAGTGACTTAGTGGCGCATGCATTGTTTGGTTTTGTTCTTGGTTTTTGTATTCGCTGAGGACCCGGCCTATAGGCTTTCAGGCCCCGCAGGCACTTAAACAGCCTTTCATTGGAGGTACTCACATAATTTTTCAAACTCTTAATGGAATAAGTGTCGCAAGGCTTCCATGAGGAGCATGGACTTCATGGGCGAGCAGACAGTCATAGGAGGGAGGGGCTCTCGTAGGGTGGAAAGATTTCAGCAGCAGAATACTAAAAATAGTCCAGTAGGGGTGGGATGCACTGCTTGGGCACGTAGAGAGCTGTGTAGTTGATCTACACTGGGGCTTCGGAAATGGAGGGCATTTTACTTGGCGAATGGATATCTCACGATCTACTTGGCTATTTCTACCCATGTTGGGCAGGTCCACGGCCGTAAGTAGAGCCCTGCATGGATACAAAACTTGTAACACATCCATACCTGCCCAAATGAGCTGCGGATAGCCACAGCTACGTCTGTGAATATTTGCAGGGCTCTAGTGCTAAGTATAGACATATCCAGGGAGACTGTCTCTGTCCCGAAGAGTTTAAAAATGGGCGCAGTGAGGTGTCTTGCTGAAATAACTTGCAGGGCAGCTGAGTGGCAAAGCCTGGAGTAAATGTATTGTTTGTAAAAGCTTGTTTTGCCAGGAAAGGAGTTTAACCTTCCAAGGCTGCTTTGTGGTCTGGTTTTAAGTCCATTCTGGTTTTCGTTGTTATGTTGTCTCCAAAGCATTTAATGTATCTCCCTGTTCCCTCCCTCTTACCCCCTTCCTTCCCCCATGGCAATGAACCCGTAAAGAAGTGCTCTCCCTTCTGCTACTATTAGTCCTCTTCCCCCCGCTCCCCCCCCCCCCCCGCGTTCTCCATTGCTTTGCCTTTTCTGGCTGCAGCTCCTGGATGCAGAAGTGTCTTGCTGGCCTTGCAGTTCCAGTTGTGATCACTCTGAAATAGCCGTGGTCTGCTGGGCCACGCTTATTTCACTTGCTGCTCAGAATAATCGCAGCTGTGAGTAGCCAAAGGGATGGAGTCGGCTTCCTGGTGTTGGGGGCGTTTGTTTGTTTGGAGCTCTTACTCATGACCTTTGAATTGTGTTAGTCTTGTGCTGGTGGCATCCCCTATGCCCTATCCCGGGGGTGGCATGCTGGCACTCTGCCCAGAGGTGAATTTCGCCCACTCAGGGCTGTAATACTAACTACTCTGTTGCCTTCCCTCTTTTCTCTTTGCTGCTTTAATGATTTACAGATCTGCTTTTGGCATCCTCAAGGGAGCTGGCTAGGAGCTAAGGGAGTGCTGTTTCGGGGGTGATTTGTTTGCAGGGCTTCTTTTTTTTATATGTCTTCATGTTCCTGGGAGGCAATGTCAATGTTCCCTCCAATCGTTTCCTTCCATGTGCAGAATACATTTTATGTGCACCGGGGCAGTGCGAATGCGCACCACCAGTAGAAACCGAAACCCTAGCTGGAGGCGCTCTACTAATCAGCGGGGTGGGGTTTGACTCTCTTGAGTGGCCGCACAAACGCCCCGCTCACAGGGGACACTGGGCAACGTGCTGTTAAATGCCTCAACTCCGCATGGGTCCCATGCCAGTTGGCGGAACTCGGCTGAGGATCTGGCCCTCTAGCTTTAACTGAACTGGAGCTTTGGTTTCACCTGGGGAGATGGAGCCCTGCAGTACGTGACACCTTAGACGTGTTGATAAAAGTGTGTCGGGTAGTGGTCAAAGGCTAGAAAGTAAACCCTACTTCAGCCGGAGCTGGGTGAACAGC
This sequence comes from Pelodiscus sinensis, assembly GCF_052426305.1. NCBI lineage: Eukaryota > Metazoa > Chordata > Testudines > Trionychidae > Pelodiscus > Pelodiscus sinensis. The sequence goes on from NC_143079.1 coordinate 16,239,450, forward strand.
TGCTTCCTTGTGCTACTTCTGAGAGGGAGAGGGGCTGCAGGCTGGCTTGCAGCATTAGAAGTGGTTTTCTCTTGGCCGTGCGGGGTCTAGACCCCTCCCTTTGTCTGGTTTCTCACTTGGGGGCAGTTAGACTGTTCTCAGTGTTAAGCTTGTAATGAGGAAAGACTCTCCCAGCAAGCTCGTTCAGTATGAAGCCATCTAGCATGTTGGCTCTGCCCTGTCATCAGGGCTCCTGCCCATGGGAGACAGAGATCTTGTTCTGCTCTCTTCCAGCCCCTCTGCAGGGGTCAGCTGTGCAGTGCCAAACCAGACATGCATATTCAGAAGGGGCTTTAATTATTTATCCAGGCTGAACTGGCTTGTGTAAGAGCTAAAGCTGGGCAAGGAAACTCTAGCTTTGTAAGGCACACCCTGGCTGCATCTATGCCCGAGATGTAAAAAGTAGTTTTAAAATGCAACCGCTAAAAATCCGAGCAGCTACTCGCGCTGCAGCATAAAGCTTATATAGAAGAACTGCAGCCAAGTCTCCCCTGGAGCCAGCTTGTAACTGGGGCCGGATTAAGACATTTAGAGGCCCTAAACACTGAAAAGATTATGGTGCCCCCCATATGTAATTCAAAATAAAAACAATACTCTACCGTAAAGTAAGTAAGTAAGTGTGTGTGTGTGTGTGTGTGTGTGTGTGTGTGTGTGTGTGTGCGCGCGTGCGCGCGCCCCTGCTTTGCTGGTGCCCTAAGCATGTGCTTAGTCTGCCTATTGGGTAATCCAGCCCTGCTTGTAACCTGCAGTGGTGGGAGGGGGAACCCGGGGCCTGGCCCACCATGGATGAGGGTTGTTAAAATGCATGTGATTTGATTAATCGTGTAACAGCTGAACACTTGAGTGTTTACATGGTTACACACAGGGCGGCAGGCAGCTCCCTGGGAGCTGCCACTGAAGCAGCAGCATGGAGTGGCAGGTGACTCGCCTGGAGCCGCACCAGTCTGCCTTGCTCCCCAGCAAACTCCTCCAGGCTGTTCAGGCTCAAATCTTGCCTAGTAGGTGACATCAGGTAACTCCACCCCAGAGCTCCTGGGAGGTTACTTTGCAATGCAAAGGCTCTGCTGCTGTTCGTTCACCAAAGATCTTAAGTTGGCTGCTCCTTTTAAAGAGTCATTTAATAAGTTGTAACATATTGTAACAATTGGGATAAACCCACCTTTCCCTTCCCTCACAGCACTGAGTTGGCTTAGTTAAAAAAATAAAAAGTTTATTAACAAAAGGATATAAGCTAAGTGAGACCATGTAGAATAAATAAATATCAGGTTACAAACAAAAGTAGAAATCACAATACTAACAAAAAGCTAACTTACCAAGCTACAGGCTGTGTTTAAGGTAGCTTCCTTACAAAACTTTCCTTGTCAGCAACAGCCCGACTAGTTCTTAGCCAGGGTCCTCCCGAAGCCTAAGAGACAGGTTTTCCTTGGTAAGGGATAATTTAGGGGCTTGTCCCCTGCCTCTTTATAGTCCAGTAAGCCCCTTTGAAATGTGTGCTCCTGAAATGTATCCCCAGATAAAGCTCCTTTTCCCTGCTGAATGTGGCTGTTATGCTCTCTTCCCTTCCCACTGGAGATTTTTGACCGCGCAAATGGTTTTTCCCTGTAACATCCAATTCAGAGGATTATGTATTTGTATCAGAAGTGATGGTCTTTGTCTGGAGAAAACCTGTATATCAACTTCCCCTGGTATGCCTGGTTTAAACACCAGTTAGTCACAGGTATAATTATTAGTGAGTGTTGACAATTCCAGCCACAACATCGTATACATTTCATGGTATGGTGTGTTAGTTTTCAAATGATGTCTCACAAGGCACCTTCTGTACATACCACTGTAGTGATGTGTAAGGTGTGAAAATAGGGATGAGTAGGGTCAAAGTTGCGTCGTTCTAATTTTTTACAGGGGAGCTGTGGCAAGCACCAAGGGAGTTTACTTTCTGCTTCCATCTTTCTAACTAGAGTCTGTTCTCTGGTCATTGGTATTTGGGTATAGATCCATGAAAAAAGGGATTGCTCTCTGTGTGCTGTTTGTGATACCTCTGTTCTGGGACTGGGGTTGAGGGTGTATTTAGATGGCAAGCAAATTAACTGTATACATAGAGACTGCATCGCTGATTTCTCTTCCACTGGCAACAAGCTTGGAAGGCATCAATATCTGTTCTTGCTGTGAAAACTGATACAACTATTTTTCTATTGATGCATGTAGCAATGCTGCACTGCAAAGGAAAGATGTGAGTTTAGCGGTAAAGATAGTGTGGGTACATTTTGTGGGTGTGTCTAATTTAGGAAAAGAGGATGGGGTTAGCTACCTCAACCTATCTTTTTTTTTTTTTTTCTTCCTTACCTTAGTCTACTCTACTCCAGACAAATCCTGGATTTGGGTGTCCATAGTTAAAAATGTTCTGAGCTCCTTCCTTATAATTTTTAGCCTCTACTTTGAATTTCCTGGGTTTACATGGTGTTTAGTTGGGGCACTATTTTTAACCCCTCTTCTGCCCCTTGTCTCTCCCCAACTTGACCTAACATGCTTGTATGGAGTTTAACTTTTTATCTTACTCAGCTTCAAATATAATTTTCATTTAACTAAAGTTATCTGCCCACAACTGATTTAGGGAATTGAAGGGTTAAATTGACCCTCCTGGGATGTACCTGCTGTTCCAAGGTGTCTAAATTCAGACCTGAAATTGAGAACCTTAAGTGTCTCTCTTAGGTTGGAGATGGCTGTTGAGTTTTCCAACAGTTTAGCCATCTTAAATGCCTGAAAAGGTTTTCTTCTCGCTGTCAGCTGTTAGGCCAATTTCTGTTCAGTTCTGGAATGATGATGCTTAAACAGGTATGTGACCTTCCACCTGAAACAGTTGGGGGCTATTTGTCTTCTGTCTTGACGCCAGCTGTTAAAAAATGAGACTTTCTAGTTCGTTCGATGTTCATAGATCTGATACTGAAGACAAGTGTCACAAGGCAGTTCTATGCTCCTCTGGTATTACAACTTTTAAAATAGCTGGTTTTTTAACAGCTGGCCAAGTGTTGAAACCCAGCTTCCTTTGAACAAGAAACTCTTGTGCAATACATTGATAGTGTATGTATATCTTCTGAAGGATGTTGTCAAGTATTAGGATGTCAGAGTGTAATCAGTTACACGATTAACTGATAAGCCTAAGCTTTTTCAGCTAATCATGCCAACTACATCCTGTTGTCAGCTACTGATGTTGTCGGGTCAGGATTTACTGCCGTGGTGTCCAGACGGGTCTCTGGCTCTGTTGATGCTGCTTGCATGTATCTTCAATGATATGGGCCCAATGACCACCAAAGATCCCGACAGGGCACCCAGAAACCCCAAAATCAGATAAGGATTGAAGGTGTCAGGTTTATTGTTAAGTGAAGTACAGTCATAGCGGTCAGTAGACGCTACCGAATCTCTACACACACATACTCATAGCAATGGCCTCAGCACAACCAGCGGGAAACTCACTGCCTCCTGGCTGACCAAAGACTGCCCCACCCCCAAGACACCACTGTATATACGGGTACAAACAAGTTACACATCACTGCTGATGTGTCAGGTTGCCACCCTCTGACGCTTCTTAGATAGCACCCATCACCCTGTACCTCGTGGCCTGATTACATCATCTCGGTCCTTTGTATTGTCATTTTAGACCCTTTCCGGAAGCTGGGTTGGTACCCATGGGGAGTGTGCGCTAAGGTCTGGTGGTACTGTGTGCTTTCAACTTATGACCAGAACCAAGGACTGTTCTACACCTGGGCCTATTACCAATTAGTGTTCTGCGCTCTCAGCCCTGTTTGTGCTCAGTTCTGTGAGCTGGGGCCTGCCTCTTGCTCCCAGCTTAGCTTTGCTTTATGTTAGCCATGTTTTGTCCATTGTCAGCTAGGCCTCAGACCAGCCCTGTGCTACATGGGCTTTTGTTTTTGGCCCTCCGTCTCATTACACACACAACATCCCCCTTGCTGCCTCTGTACCAGAGGCAGCAAGGGGGAGGCAGGAGCCGATAGGCATAGAGATCAGGCTTTTAAGCAGAGTGCCTGTGCATATTGGCTCCCACCTGTCCCCACCCCCATGTGGCTGCCTCTGCTTAGCTTTAAACTGCAGAGCCCTCAGCGAAGCCACTTCCCAGGGAGCCAACTGAGTTTAACGGAGACCATTAACCAATAAGCATCAGCTTGTCGGTTAAAGGGTTAATCTATGAAATTCTAACATCCTGACTCTCAGGGGTCAGGTGTCAGGCAAAAGGCTCAAGACGCTAAGATCAGGATAGTGGTCCTGTGTGTGTCTAGCTGAAATGGCTCCTGCATCCTTGCCTGGAAAGGCTGAGACAGCAGCTTAGTTTATTGACTTTTGCCCTGGGTGTTTCCAGTACACAAATAGATGAGGCAAGAAATGCTGTCGCCTCTGATACAGAGGCAGCAGCACGGGGCAGAAGTGGCCCCTGTCTGGGGGGGGGGGGGTGTATCAGAGCTCCCCATGGACAGAGGCTGCTCTGTGGGATGAGAAGCAGCCTCTGTCTGCAGGGTGCTCTGCCTTCCCCACCCTCTGTGGACAGAGGAGATTGCTTCATGGCAGCAGCCCCTCCCCACCCCCGCTGCTGCCTGTGATAGAGGCGGCAGGGGGGACAGGCAGCATTGCGGGGCTGGTGCTGGGGGGAACTGGCTTTTAAGCTCCCCCCCACACACTTGCTGCCTCTACTTTGCCACTCACCTGTTGGGTAAAGCTGTGGAGTCCCAGGCTTTGCGACCCTAGTAGCATTGGCATTTCCCTTAAATACTGCGCGCTTTTCTATGTCAAAGGAAATTTGGTTGCAGGTTGCCTGTGAGTTTGTCTGCCAGTCACCAACACAAGGGAACGGAAGTGGAGGCTGAAATCCTGTGAGAGCTGGTAAATCTCAAATTGTGCCAGGGTCTTCCTTTTTTAGTCGTCTTGCACAATGGTGGAGGTGTCGTGTGGAATGTAATTTTAATTCTAAATCTGCTTCGTTATTGAGGCTTCTAATTTAACCTCAGACACTGTTTGAATTAGAACCAGATTTTTTTTAAAACGGTTCTGAGATCCTGTCACTCCCCTTAACTCAAGGAGCTGTAAGATGCTTGATGCTGTAAATAACGAATGACCGCGGGGGGGCCATTGGTATTGACCGTGTTCCCGACTCTCTTTTCCATCCACGTGTGGAATAAATTTTGTGATGTGCACCAAGGCATGTGTGGATGTGCACCAGTAGAAACACCTGCTGCCAGCTTTGGGAGGCTGTGGATGCTCTTCTAATCCGCTGGGTGGAATTTGATCCTCTCCTGGTGGCTTCCCTGTAAGCTGAGCACTGGTTTAATGCCTCCTGCCCTCCTTTGTGTCCCACTGTCACCTAAGGGCCGAAAGCTGCCCTGCCCCACGTGGGGAACAACTGGAGCCTTAGGGAGGAGTAGTTTGGGCGTCATTTAGCTTCATTTTCCTCAGTAGTTTGTTACTCAACCGCTCTGTGCCGCCCCCTCCCCCCTTCTGTCAGCTGGGGGGCAACGCTCCCTCCCGCCCACCTGGATTAGCACTGAGGAGGTTCTCTGTGTCCCAGCTCTGAGGACCTGAGCACTGCTGCAGAATCCAGACCCTCGAGTGGGGTCCCAAATCAGGGGAGGGGGTTGCTCTCTCAAACTCTGGTACATGACGCTTCAGCCTCCAAGAAACCCAGTTAATTGTGAACACCGGCATGTGTTAAACCAGTGGTGGGCAACCTGCGGGCTGCATGCTGCCCACTGGGACTCCTCATGTGGACCCTCTGTCTGTCGTCCGTCCCCACCCCGCGCATTGGAGCCCCCAGTTCTTACTCCTCCCCGCTCCCTCCCAGCACTTCCAAAGCTCCTTGAATCAGCTGATTTGCGCTCTACCCCCGCTCCTCCCCAGACCGCTAAGAATCAGCTGTTTGTGGCTGTTGCAGCTCTAGGAGGGAGGGGGCGGTGTAGGAAGTGCAGGGCCCCAGTGTGCGGGAGGTGCATGGAGAAGGAGGGGCAGACGGGGGGGGGGGAATGCGGAGCTGCAGGTGCTGCGGCCCACTGAGATGGAGGGCCACACATGCGGCCCACTCACTGGTCTTGGTTGCCTATTACTGTGTTAACCCTCCTACTGAAGCACACCACAGCTGGGACGTCCCGAGGCACATGGGGAATGATTGTATTCAGCTCCCATTGAGTTACATGTGGCGCTGGACTTCCCGCCGCGTATGGACTCCTTTCGCAAATGAGTCCATAGCTCTGCTCTCTGTGGGGTCTGAGCCACAGCTCACCAAAATCAATTAATTAAATGACTCTTTGGATCAGGGCCTAGGAAAGTCATCAAAGGAAGTGTCCTTCCCCTTTGGACAGAAAATATTTTAATTTACAGCAGTCATTGGGCATATATGTAAATTCCTTGGAGGGGTAGAGGCCCTCTTTTCATCCTGTGTTCTCACACCATGAGATTCTGGTTTGAGTAGGGCTCCTGGGTGCTCTGCTAATACAAGCAATGTTTAATCAGGATCATCATTTTGAAGAAAAGACGGAGCTGCGGCTGAAGTACCCTGCTTTGTACACAAAATCTGCCCGTAGTGTCTGTTGCGAGAAGGGAATCACTTGGGGGAAAAAATTCAAACCAATGTGGTGTTTGTATCTTCTGCAGGTGGCCTGTGTAAACCTTTTCTACATACACAATTCAGTATCAACATAAAAGTGAGTGAGAATAGCACATTAACTCACCACCAAATTAGTACAGCTGTCATAATACCTCACTGCAGCTGAGTAATGGGGATCTATTTGTGTAATATAAAAGCTCCACATAAAAATAAACCGATGGTGTTTATATGCAGTGAGGGAAAAATAACCGAACGTAGTCAATAGGTTTATTATTTATGTACCTTTTGGGGTGCAAGAGCTGACCTCACAGATTTCCCAGGAAACAAGAGGTAGGTAGGTAGGTAGGTAGGGTGTGTGTGTGTGTGTGTGTGTGTGTGTGTGTGTGTGTGTGTGTGTGTGTGTGTGTGTGTGTGTGTGTGTGTGTGTGTAAATACTGAAAATAGCTCCCCGAACAGCAACCTGGTTTTGTTTTATAGGGTGCCTAAGTGGGAGATGTGCTTTCTGTTCTTCGCTCTCTCACTGGCCTGTTGTGTAACTTCACAGTCACTCCACATCATGTTCTCCATGTGTAACATGGGGGCTGTGATATTTTCTCAGCTTTGTTAATTACTTGAAGCTCTGTTGATGGAAGCTTCAGAGGAGCTATGGCCCTAGTTGGGGTAAGCTCCTGTGCCCCAGTCCTGTATCTCACTGACAAAGCCATCCGTAGCTGTTCAGAGCCTTCCGCTTTGGCAGAGCTCTAATTATAAGCTGTGGGTTGTACTTTCTGATAATAGAACTGGACACGTTACATTCCCAATAGCATAGACCCTAAATTAACACTAACTGTTATTGATTGTTATAACCCTCTGCCACTGATCCTATTTACAGGGGATATTTAAAATCCAGGATACTGTCATGCTGTCCTTCTGGGAAAAAACGTACTCTGAAGTGTTGACTGGACATGACATACAGCTCGCCGTGCTTACGCCTCTGGTGAGAGGTGCTCATTAAACCAGAATCCTAATCTGTTTTTACGGGCAAATCCAGTTGTGCTTAAGGTTGAGTAATTGAGTTACACTGCTACAAAAGTTACTTAATTTTTGAGGTAAGTTGGATTGTTGTAACAGATGTTTTATTCAGCATTGTACAAAACCTCAAGTTTACTGTTCCAGTTAGTCTAGAAACAGAAGACAGACTATATTAAAGATTGAGTTGTCTGTAAAGCTTTCAGTTTGTTTCAGGTTCTGTTTTTCCAGGGATAGAGTCTCCGGACTATTGCCATATTCTCTCTTCTACCTCAAACTCTCCATATACTTCGTAAAAGTTCATAAGCATCATTATCCCCATCACATCAAGGAGAATATTAACTTCTGACTCGTTGTGATTTGTCCAAGATCACATGGTGAGTCTATAGCAGAATCTGGGCTAGAATCCAGATCTCTTGATTTCTAATCATTTGATCAGTCTACTGGACTCCTGTGGATCAGCTATTTCAATGTAAGGCAGTAGTCCTGCAGCAATGAAATCACATAGTGTGAGCAAGGCTAACTCTGCTTGAATATTAGCAGATGAGATCTACCATAAAGTGTTCTAGGATAACATGCAGCTCTTGTGCTTTGCCTGTCCATTCAAAATATGAGCTGCTGGAGCCATGACGCTGTTGCCCTTCTGCTTATCGAAGGTAGATTTCAGGGGCCTTGTCACTAGCGATGTTAGGCAGCTGCCCGATAAGTTTAGTCAAGTCAACTCCTCGCTCCCTCTCCCTCTGCTGGCTGTGGGCAAAGATTACTCTGGCAGCAGCCCGTGTCTGTGCGGGGGCTCAGCGCCGCACTGAGACCCACAGCCCCAGACTGGCTGCTGGACCTGGTGCGAGCCAGGAGCGAGCAAGCCCAGCTCTGTCCCAGCTCGCGCTGGTCAGGGACTTAACCCTGCTGCAGCTCTGCAGTTTAAATGTAATAGAAGCCAGCATGCCTGGCTCTTACTACATTTGAACTGCAGAGCCACAGTGGGAGTAGCTCCTGGACTGGAGGAAGCCCGTACAGAGCGCCTTCTGTTATCAACGAATTGTGCAGTAGATAGTTTTTATCGACTACATATTGGCTAATTATCTACCTGTTAGCATCCTTACTTGCCACTTTGTTAAAGAAATCAGTGGTATGGCATAAGGCATAGTCTGTCTGACTTACACACGGACTCCTGCTCTTCCGCTCAGACTGTTTGTAGAAACCTCCAGACATTCGCCATTGCTCTGCAACACGGGCAAAACTGACCCTGTAACTCTCCACATATGTGCAGCGTGCCCTGCCACTTGATAGCATGGTCTGCATCCAGAAGAAGAGCCAGTAGCCAACTGTCAAGGTGAGTCAGTGGACACTTGTCAAGGATCTGTGACTTAGTCTGAAGCTGACCATGTTTACGCCCTCATTTGAAGTGTGGCCACAGACTCAGTAATGTGTTTTGATCACTTAACAATGGTGCAAAGTAATTTTTTTTTATCAGGGGAGTAGACTGTGATCAGCTGTAGGTCAGGATGTAGCTGTTTTATCAGGGCTTGACAGGCTGGGAAGAATCCTGCCTGATATTAAAACTACAGAGAAGCTAAGAATGTAACCGTTAGGATTTGGGCAAAAGGTGTAGGCCAGCACCCTGATCCTCATGGCAAATGATCATTTGTGGACATTACAGATGCCATGACAAACTCCTGTATCGCAGCGACTCGCTGTAAGAATAGGATGCGGGGAGTGAGGTAGCTGGCACAAGAGGCTTAACGAAGTTCCCTAAATCAAAATGGTTGAGTTTACTTCCTGGCTAAGGGGGTGCAGGACTTATTTGGAAGAAGGGATGTGAAAAAAGCGCGGCTTGAACATGATTGACATGGCCAGTGTTCCTCCAAAATGGATGAGCTCACGAGATGCACTTACTTCACAAGGCTTCCTTTCACTGTAGCCTAGTGGTGTGTGTTTATTTTTTTATTTATTTAAAGAGGCTTTAGAACTAGAGCGATGCTTCAGTTTTTCAAAGCAGCCTGTGGGAATTTAGGCCACGTTTTCTCTTAACTTGAGTGAAAGGAAGTTCCCGTCGACAGCTTTGAAAATCTCGGCCTGCATAATTCTGCTTCTCTGCAAGGTTGGCCTGTGCTGGCTCGGAAGCTCTCAAACGCAGGTGCCTCTGAACAAGGGGCACATGTCGATGCCATCAGCTCCGTTGGCCCTGCTAAAAGGTTTTACTTGGCTCCTTTGTGCATCCATTGGAAGATAAAGGACACGCTGTGCATCTCTTCACCTGTGTTGGGCAGAGACCCTCTCTTCTCTCTCTCCAGTGCCAAAATGGTAGGAAAATGCCTGTCTGCCGATGCAGTCAGTGACAGTGTTCCTAACCACATGTTCCTTTGTCTAATCCCTTCCTCTGGTAAGGGCCATGCCCTCCCCCGATCCTATAGCGAGCACATCAGTCTAACTTCACTTGGAGCAGCAGAAGTTCTCGGTGACTGTGTGTGGCTTGGAGCTACATAGATCCCACCGCACCCGTGCCTGGTTTTGGAGTAAGAAAAAAAATCTAGCTATGCCAGCGGTGCACAACCTTTTTTCAACCGCGATCGCCATATTCTCATGTCGCGACCCCAAGATAATTTGAGCCGCGCGGCGCTTAGATCCGGCTGGCCAGGGGCTGGGCTCGGCCATTGGCAGCCTCCCAGGAAGACCTCCGTGACTCCCTCGAGGGTTGCGACCTATGGGTTGCGCACCACTGAGCTATTCAATTGGTGGGTGATTGGTCTCTGTCAACCGAGCTGAATGCTCCTGTAACCTGCGTTCCGGTGACGCTCACTTGCTGTGTGGCTAGTTTGTTCTTTCATCCGTTTCCCTTTTAACTTGACTTAAATTTGGGCTTTGGCCTGCAGTTCTTATGGGTTAGTGAGAGAGAATTACAGATTGGTTGTGCTTTGCAGCTCCAGTGACGGGAAACAAATCTAAGTGACATGCACAGAGCCTGTCCTCCAGTAACTGTTTTTCTTTATACAAAAATATTTCACTCCAGTGGAAAGGACGTAACTGCAGCTGACCATTTTTATTGCTCTAATTTTGTAGATCTCCACCCTCTTACTCTTAATTCACCTTGATAGGTTTTTTGGTTCACAAGGGTGGCTGGCTTATTCTTTATTTTTGCTGTAAGTCCCAAGGGCAGCAGAAAGAGAGCTGTGCCAAAGCAAAGTCCGATTTATTGCTGTCTTCTCAGAGGATGTCTCTGCTCCAAACAGACTTTCCTGGATGCTCTGCCTTTTCCAGGGATGTAACAGTGGAAGGAGGAAGTGAGGAGCCAAGGGAAAAGAACAAGAACATTTCCAATGGCTTGTGATTGTTTGCAGCTGGTGGGTGTTTCGGTATTCAGGGTACAGCATGGAAAACTATCTACCTTTTCCCCAAGAGTTCTGGGCTTATTGTTTACGCTGTCAACCCACTGTGTGATCTTGCACATCTCTGCTTCCATTTCCCCTTCCATCCTCTGAGCTCGCCTCTGTTCAGACTGTAAGCTCTTAAGAGCAGGGATTGTCTTTGACTGCATTTCGGACAGTGCTCAGTACAGTGTGGCCCTGATCTAGTAGCTTTTAAGTGCTCTTATCTTTCAGTAAATAGTAATTGTTTCTCTTTAAACTGTCAAGGATTATTGCAAGGACCCTACTAAGTATTTTGTGGCCAACTGTGTTAGAAGTTGTCCGGATTCCTAAAATCAGTTTCAACAAAGAGTTGTTGGGTCTAGTTTTAAGCAACCCCCTGCAGTGTTTATAACCTAATTATTGCAGCATTGTGCTAAGGCTCTAGAACCAGGGCTGGATTGAGCTCTTCAGAGGCCCTAGACACTCTCATAACTATAGGCCCTTAAATCTGACTACATAGGGCATTTCTCCCTTACCTGTTTCTATCACCGATACACCTAATATCGCCCACTTTCATTTTCACTCTTGACAGTGGCACACCATGTGTGGAATTCATGGGACTTCGTTCTAAAATAACAGTCATTTTGTTGTATGTTACAATTATATTTTAGATTTACCTCCTAGACTGGCCCTGCTCCATGTGGTGCTGCCACTTTGGAGCACTCCTTCGTCTCTCCCCTCTCCCTTCCCCTACCCCTTTCTGATAGGGGCAGGAAGGGGGGGGGGGAAGCGATTAGTCGGCTACTGTGTCGACTGTCCTACAAGCATTTGCATATCGGCTAGTCAACTAATTGTTCACATCCCTATTAATGGGACAAGGACGTTTCCACAGCAGCATGCCCATCTCCCATATTGCTCCCCACCCTGGCATATCAGTATGCCACCCACCCTTCCCCCAGCCCAGGAGACAGTCCTGTGTCTCTTCCTTGCACCAGCAGTTGCAACCCAGACAGGAGCGAGTCAGGACACCCAACAAACTCCCCCTACCTCAGCACACAGATGCCAGCTCCTACCCACCTACTGACCCCATGCCCATCAGGCTGGAGGCTGCTGGGTTTTTCATAGAATACTGCAGCCAACCCCATCTGCTGTAATCACACCAATCCTTTCCCCTCCCTGCCCAGCCAGGATGCCCCAAACTCCCCCATTTGATGCCCCCCACAACCCGCTTATTGCCCCCCTCCTTCATATGTCCCCTCTTCACCAGCCGGAAGAGGCAAACTCCATCTCCAATGTGGTGCTGCTGCTGAGCGAGCAGCCTCTGAGCTCCTGGGCAGGGCTTATTAAGCAGCTGCAAGGCCGTGCTGCTGCCCAGCTTATGGGGAACCTGTATTAGTTGTGTGTGGTGTTTGTTGACTAAAGATTTAATACACCTGCATTTAACTGATCTTCAACATTTGCACATGTATTCTAATAAAAATAGCAAATTAAGTGTTATTTAGCAGTTTTATTATTTTTGGTCAATTATGAATATATTTTTTAGCCCCTAAATGTTTTTGTAGGCCCTAGACACTGTGTGTACTGTGCCTAATGGATAATCTGTCCCTGCCTAGAACCAGACTCTGAGTGGCTTATATCCTGTCTTTCTATGGACTTGTTATTATTTCAAAGTGCAAAAATAATGGAAAGAAATTCTGGGTTTGGATGACCTTTCCAGCATTGACGCTGGAATGGTGGCTGGTACTGGAAAAAGGGAACAGCTTCTAATAATGACTCTTGGCCTGACAAAGGCCCTTTAGGTTGTTGGAGAGATGTAACCATGGCAGCTGATGGTGCATCAGCATGAATTGGAGCGAGGAAGGTCAGCAGAAGAGCGCTGATGGGGGGAGCAGTGCCTTTCTACCTCGGTTTTGGGGTGGATCTATGCTGCCTGCTAAAGAGGTGGGTTCAGAACTCGGCTCTTACACCTCGCAGGCTTGGCCTAGGCCTGGCACCTGTTGGCCTAGGATATCACCTCTCTCTCCATGAAGTGCTGAGCTGAAGGCCTGTTAGTAAAACTAATTTAAGGCCAGCAGAGCAGTCTGTGTTGGGGCCCCTAGAACATGGGGATTTGCTTCCTCTTCGGGGCCATAACAGCCTAAGTTCATCGGCCTTTAGGGCATGCCAGTGGGCCCCCCTTTTCCATCCTATCCATGAGCAGCAGGGTACTGTGTAGTGGAGCGGGGTGGGTGGGCGTGTGTGTGTGTGTGTGTGTGTGTGTGTGTGTGTGTGTGTGGAGAAGTCAGTTTGTTCTTGTCGCTTTCGTTATGTGATTTGATTGGAATGACTTGATGGGTCTGTTTCCTTTGAATGAGGTAGGAGTGTGCGTGTGTGGACTGTGTGCGTGCAGCACACTGGATGGGTGCTTTTGATTTTTTCATCTCCTACAGCAAAAGATCAATTGAATTACTACCAAGTAAGACTCTCTCTGTCTTCCAGAAACCTTGAGAACTCAGGTTGGCGCTTGTTTTCTCTGAATGGTACGTGATGGGCAATGAAAGTAACCAGAGCCCATTGGCTGAGCAGTGTAATTGAGCAAAGAGCTGTGTTAATTAGTGGTGGGTAAATATAGCTCAGCCTAATTCAATAAAAACCACTTGCTGCTGGAAACATAAGATGTCCCCTGCCACTTGTTTGCGCTTCCCCTTCTTTGTATGAAATCCACGTACCAGGCTTGTATTTTATAATAGCCGGGGAGACTGGATTCCTGGGCTGAATTGACTTCAGTGGTGTTGTGATAGACATCAGATTCTCTGCTGAAGTCAGTTTTAGGGATGTAAAGGGTTAACCTTACTGGGTAACTGGTTAACCAGTGGGTTGGAGCAGCCCTTTCCCGATATAGGCAGAGGCTGCTTCGGCCTGGCTGGGCCCACCGCGCTGCATTGGGGAGGGGGGTCACTCCAGCTGGGCTGGAGCAGCCTCCACCCCCCCCTCGCAGGATCCTAATTAAACACAACATTTAACCGGCTAATGTTTCAAACCGGATTTTACATCCCTAGTCTTTCTGGATCTGCCACTGACTCCTTAGGCAAATCACTTCACTCTTCTGGGCCCTTCCCCCATTGTTCAGCTGGGGATAAGCGTCCTGCCTCCCGTTTTACAGCATATGGCTTGAAAGGCACGAAGGGCAAAATCGTGGTTGTCGTCCTAAAATGATACGATTCCCAGGCCAAATTCTAATGCCTCAGGGGTTCTCTATGGCAAATGAGGGAAACAAAATAGGTTTCGTAAATATCCGCTCTTTGGAAAGCACAATGTACAAAGTAAATGGAAGGAGTTGATTAGATCCATATTCAACAAAACTTGCATGGTCGATGGAGGGAACATACTCTGCCAATGACTTTGTGCCTTATAATGTTTTATTTTCCCCATGTGAGCCCATGTGATCAGTTTGGTTGTGGTGGGTAGGAATATTGCACTGGTGCTCTAATGCTTTGTATTGCAAGGTGGTGGTTTTTTCACTGTGAAATTTTTTTTGAGCATAGGAAACTAACCTTTTGAAAATCCAGTGCCCCAAGGCTCCCTCTTCTGAGATCAAAACTTAAAGTAAAACACTTGAAGGAACTTACTGAAGCTCATTTTAGCTCTTCTCTAAACGTAACACCCTAACAACACAGTAAAGATCCCACTAACTAGACAGTGTCGTGAACATGTGTATGTGTGTCGCTGCTCAACTGTGTGCCATACGTCATATATTGCCGCCTTCTGCTCAGATTTAGAGGGCTGGATTTCTGAAGCCTGAGAATCTGGAACACAGAAAGTACAATACTGAATTAAAACTAGTGGTCCCAGCTAGTCCAGTATCTTGCTCTGACAGTGGCCAGCACCACCTGTTTGGGAAGGAGGAGCAAGAAACCCTGAAGCGGATGGCTATGGGGTAATTTGCTCCCAGGGTAACTTTCTTCCTGACCCTTAATTAGCTTAAGCCCTGAAGCATGAAGACTTTGTCCCCCTTTTAAAATCCATGATCTTCTTACTGTTACAGCTCAGGATGATTGTCTTGCTTACCTCCCTGTTGTTGTGGAGTTCTGAGTGACCACAGTGTGTGGTAGCCATGTGGTCCTAGGTAGCCACACTTTTTTTTGGCTCCTAGTCTGTAGTATCAGTGGCCTAATCCTCAGAGCCACCAAACACCCAAAACTCCCATGGAAATGCATGTGTACTCAGCACCTCTGGGAAACTGGGCCATTGTATTCTAATTCTGCTGAGTAACGCTGCTGGAACAAGACTCCACGAAGTCGATTGGAAATGTCTAACTAAAGCTGCGCTGGCTGCTGTCCAGCTGCTCAGTGGCACAGCTCACTTCCTCAGCCTGTTCTGCTGAACAGCATCACTCCTCACTGCAGTTTGAAGCTGCCAGGATAAACTCTCAGCAATCCATTGTGCTGCCCTGTTACTGCCTTTAGTACCTTGCTGAAACAAAACCTGGGGAACGTTTATCGGCCACTCACTGAAAAGCCAAAAGTAACCATGGAAAAAAGAGAAGCCCTTCAAAAACGACTGTTTTTCTGTTAAACTGGTTTATTCCACAGTTGCCAATGAAAGTGTAGGCCAGACCAGGCATCATGTACGCTTGCTAACCTTAAAATGATGCCATTGCAGTACTATTCTTCCCTTGTCCACCTGATGAAACACTCAGATTTTTCTAAATGGCCTTTTTTTAAAAAGGCAAGACCTGCGTTTCAGAGTCCGTTGTCACAGCAAGTGAGGGAAAGTTGGTGTGTTGTTTTCTGGCTAACTGTATTTCTAAGGCGGGCATTTACGAGATGCTGATAACAGAATAGCCCCAACTCAATGCCTCTCCTCTGGAGAAGAGATCTAATATGTAGCGATGGCTTCCTGTTGACAGTCTTAAATGTGCCCATGTCTTACTCTGATTTCAGCCTGCGCGGGGCCGTGCTAGGAGAGTCTAGCTGGAGTGGAAGGCTTTTAGTAAAACCAAAGTGCTGCTGGAAGTGGTGTTCATGACTGGTCAGCTGGCATTCTGCCTTACATGTGGAACCAGTGCCCCAGTCACAATCTCACGATTCTGAATCAAAGCCGCTATCCTGACCATCTCTGATGAACCGCGGCAGCAGTTCAGTGTGGTCACGGCATCTTTCCATCTCCCGGGCAGGGGGGTTAACAGCACCAAGAGCCTGTTTACACCAGCACTTTAACATGCTGAGCTCAGTAGGCGGGTTCTTCTACACTGCTGCCCGTGCAAGAAAGTTACAGCACAATAGCTTGCCAGTGTAGACAAGCCATTGGTCTCCGTCACTTCCTTGTGATGTGCAGGGCTTTGCTGGGAGAGCTGTCACTTGGCTGGGCGATGCGCTCTTGTGTGCTGTTAGTTTGGCTAAAACGGTCCCCTGCCTGGTGGGCATGTCGAGGGGAGACCCCAAACATTGGCCTTAGCCAAGAGAAGAGGCCTAGTTTACACTGGTGCTGACTCGGAGGAGCTGTAATTCATATTGACTTCAGGTGCAATTGCGCTGTTTAGCGCTTGTGAACAGGGAGCTTCTCCGTGACTTAGACCCCTAGAAATGTAGGGCTGGAAGGGACCTTGAAGTTACAAATCCAGCCCTTGGTGGCGAGATAGGACCAAAAAAATTCCGGTCATCTGAAGAAGTGGGCTGTGCCCATGAAAGCTCATGGAACCATCTACAGGTTTTGTTAGTCTATAAAGTACTACCAGACCGATTGTTGTTTTCAAATAAATCTAGACTGTCCCTGACAGGTGTTCATCCAGCCTGGTCTTAAAACCTTTCTGTGATGGGGATGCCACATGGTCCGTTTTGATCCAAGTAGCCTTCCACTCTGGGGTAGCTTTGTTCTGGGGCTTGCAGGTTTTCTGGGGATAGCAGCTGGGCGTGTTGAGGGGAAACCCCAAACATCATCAGTGTTCTACTGCATCGCCATATCTCTGTGCTGTGGTCTATCACCTTTGCTGCCTCTTAGTCTGTGCTTTTCATTCTGAGTCTGCTGGCAGCCAGGTAATGCTCCGGAGCTCTAGATCTCTGCATTCTTGGGATGCTGATGGAGCTTCGTAGTAAACTTGCACTGTGCATGCAACAAGGTGGATGGAAACAACTTTGAAACCTGGGCTGGAAACAAACGCCTTACAACTGCGGGAGCTTTTAGGAGCTCAATATGTTTAGCTTATCCAAAAGCTCGAGATGACAGTGTATAAACTCCTTCCCCAGCAGAAAATACCAGGTACTAAAAGGCTCTTTAATTTAGCAGAGAAAGACACATAACAAAAATGAAAGGCTAAAAGTTAAACCCAGACACATTTAAAATTAGAAACAAGGTACACGTTTTTAACAGTGGATTACGGTTGGAACCAACTGCCCAGGGCATGGTGAAGTCTCCATATTTTGATGTCTCCAAATGGCTTTCTAGACAATATGCGTTTTGCCAAACAAATTAGGCTCAATACACGGCTAATCACATTTTCTGTGGCCTGTGATGTGATGACACTTCTGACCTTAAAATTCATTAAGCCCTTCTGAATGGAGTCTGGCCCGTACATGTTTCTTGACTGATAGCAAGCATAATACGTTCCAATAGTCTATTGAGTTTTAAGATTCTTTCTGCACAGTTTTGAAATCAGAACTAATTTCCTATTGAGAGAAGCTTTCCGCTGTTATGGGTGGCAAGTCCTTCTTCTGGCAACTTACATTATTTGCAAATACACCTAGTCCTTTTGAATTGCTTGAATTTGCAGTCTTGTCAGTTGAAGAGGCTGGAGGAAAGGCTGCAAGAGTATAATTTCACAGCACGTTTTATAAGTTGCGCTGTAAGAAGCATTAATGCTAATTCTAAAAAAACTGTCCATCTTTCTGAACTCAGGCTAGAGAGAGTGCGCCAATCCCACCATACGGACACCAATCCCACCGCTTCGGACAGAAGTCGTTCCCATGCATGAAGCATGGACCATGTTTTTGTGCTACTTGGTCAGAAATTAACTTTCTAATGTATTCTAGACTCCCATTGTCTGCTACCTTTCCACTACTGGGGTCAGTTTAATTGAGGTGGCTTTTCTGTGCTTGTTGGCTTGGTCGCTTCCAGCAAAAAAATGTTTCTGCATATTCTAGAAACCATGCTCTAGGAATGGTTTAGCTTAATAAGCAGGGCAACATGCAGGAATAATTGCATTAGGGGAACGTAGCTGTCTCTGACGGGTATGGTGTGTGTGTGTGTGTGTGTGTACGCGCGCGTTCCACAAACGATCAGCACCTAGAGGGAGAAGAATTATTGATTTGTCTGCTGCCGCTACAGCCCTATCTTTCTACAAGAAGGAATTGCTGACCTGCACTGTGAAGGGTTAGAAATGGGGATAGAGCACCCTTCAGATCTCTAGGGCTCTCAGAGGAGTTGTAGGGCTAGAAATCAGTTTCCTGGGGTACTTTTAACTGATGTCTATTGATGCTTATCTGCCTTCAGCTCTTCACAGTTCCAGATAGTTTTGATGGTGGATCAAATGCCCTCATGTAGGGACGGCAATGTGTAGTCGAGTACGTGATAAGCCTAGGCTTCTTGGTTAATCTTCTTGACTACACGCACAACCCCCCTTGCTGCCTCTGTATCAGTGGGAGCTGGTGTTGTGGGGCACCAGGTTAAAAGCCTTCCCACAAGCAACGGATCTATGGATCTGCCTGCCCTCCACCATCCCCAGCACTGCTGCTTCTGATAGAGGCAGCAGCACAGAGGGGGAGGGGAGAAGCGGGAAGTACACACGGGAAGCTGGCTTTCAAGACCGCTCCCCATGCATATTGGCTCATGCAAACCACCCCTGACCCCTCTTCCCCCACCATGCTGCTGCCTCTACAGCAGTGTGGGGAGGGGGATAGTTGGGAGCTGATATGCACAGGAAACTGGCTTTTAGCCTGGCTCTCCTCACATGCTGGCCCTGTGGATTTTCCTGTCCGTTCCTCCCCCCGCACTGCTGCCTCTATCAGGAGAGGCTGCCTCAGAGCAGCCTCTGTCTGCAGGGAGTTCAGACACATGCTCCATGCAGATGGGGGGCTTCTGCTGCTCCGCACTACTGCCTCTGTGTTAGAGGCAGCAGCACAATGTGGTATGCAGGAGCCAGTCTGTGCAGGAAACTGATTTTTAAACTGGCTCCCCTCGTGGATCAGCTCCCACCTGCCACCTCGTGCTGCTGCCTCGGATACAGATGCAGCAGTGCAGGGTGTCGGGGCTTCCTGGGAGTAGGGCCGGGAGCACACTGGCTGCTGGCACCATCTCCAGGGACTGTTGAATAGTCACGTAACTGCTAAGATTTTGTGTGGTCATGTGACTTCCTTCAGTTAATCGCGGTCTAACATCCCGGCCATCTTGAGATTTGTATCCTGACTTTCTGTGTTTCTGAAATTAAAATAGGACTAGAGCTGGTCACAAATTCTTGTTCAACTATTTTGTGATGGAAAAGTGTGTGTGTGTGTGTGTGTGTGTGTGTGTGTGTGTGTGTGTGTGTGTGTGTGTGTGTGTGTGTGTGTGTGTGAAGTACAATTTTTTTCAGAAAGTGTGTTTGCTTTCTGTGGGAAACAAAAATCTTCTCAACAAAAGAAGCCCAAACTGATTTTCTTAAGGTGTTTCCAATGAAAATGTGCTATTATGGGGTTGCAGGAGAGTTTCTTTTGAGAGCCTAACTTAGTGGGTTGTAACTTCTTGCTTTCTTAGACACTGACATTTGTGGAAATGAAGGCAGCAGGGCCAAAAGTGTTTAAACAAATTCTCCAAAACTGTGCAGCAGCCAAGCAAACTTTGTCAGTGAAGGTCTGAGATTTTCCTTTGTTGCTGGACTTGAGACTTCACAGGGGCTTCATTTTCAGGTGTCTCAACTTGGTCACGCAAAAAATTGAGGCCCCACTTCCCCGGACATTACTACTTAGTTGTGAAAATACTGGCCTTGGTTAGAACCGCATCTGCGGGGCATGCTCCACCTCGGGCTCTTAGCGAAACCTCCAATTGCCATCTGTTCTTCTGGGTCTGCAAGTGATTTAATGCTTAAATGTTACTCCGCAGGTGGCGGGTGCATCTTTATGCAACAATGGAAAAAAACCTGCACCGGTACAATGGGGCCCCCAATACGTGGTTATGACCCATACGCTCACTGCCTAGACCTAGCTCTGAGGCATCTGGTGCCAGCCCCAGTTGTGCTCTATGAAAGCCATTTAATTTTTCATTGACTTCCCCCACCTCCGTATCTGCAGTTAAGGTCACAGATAAGGTTGGTAAGTGATCCCAGGCAAAGATGAATATTTCACAAAGAGCCTGCCTGAGTTAAGTGTTCTGTCTCCCTTTGTATCTGTAAACCTTTTGAAAGCCCTGTAAAGAGAGATGCTTGCTGCTAAATATGTAAAGTGGTGGAATCCATTGTACTGCTTGTTACGAGACAGCGGTGGGCTCGTACCACCGGCTCTTTTTCTCATTTCTCCCTCTACTCCGCGCAAATAGACTCATGACTCTGGAGCTGAAATAGGTTCAGGTTTTGTCGCTTTTGTGAGTGTCTCCAGTTGGCTTCTCCAGCCTTAAAAACTCCATTCTCCTGGGGCTGGTAACTGTGTGTTTCTTCACCTTCTGTCGCCCATTCCCAGCTCCTGACAAACAAGCTAGGGACACCATCCCTATCCGGCCTGGCTAACAGCCATTGGTCTAGCTCTTTTGAAAAACTCTGTTATAGTTGTTGACTTCACAACATCCTCTGGCCATGAGTTCCACAGGTTGACTGTGTGTTGTATGAAGAAGAAATTTCCTTTAGCCGGCCTTCATTATTATGGTAAGATCCTGGGAGCGGGGGAGAAGTCTAAGATAAGTGATTTCACGGGCTTAGTACTTAAGACGCCCACGGCATCAGAACAAAAAGCAAACGTTGCCTTCGTTCTGCTCTCAGGTGTGTTAAAAGAGCTGTCTTAGGCATCTTAGCAATGAATTTCAACGTCTGGCTTCCCCCACAAGATTCCATATTTCTCTCTTGCTGCCATGGAATTTGATTCCATTTCACAAGCTGAACTTTGCTCTTTCCTTAGCCACATTGACTCCTGGGTGCTCCCCCTTGTAGATCTTGGCCCCGGAGGTCATACCAGCATGGTCTCTGTTCGCGAAAGGCTTTCTAATGAGCGTCTGTACAGATCAGGGCTGCATACCTGCAGGGAGATCAGCTCTTGGGCATGCTCAGATCACTAGCTTATCAATAAAGCAGCATGTGTGGGTGAAAACGCCACCTTGGAGCCGGGAGGGTCAGCCCTAGCCGCTGTTCGGAGCCTGCTACAGAGAAGTACATTCCTGCCGATCCCTTCGTGAGGAGCAATGACCAGATGTTTCCCTGCCCAGAAGGAACCTGCAGACTCCATAGCATGAACGGGCCTATGTTTCACAGGACTGGTGCTCCAACTGGAAGATGGGTTGTGCCCTGTGCAAGAACTGAGCAAAGAGTGTTCCTGAGTCCTTCCAGAATGCAGAACACGACTGTTTCTCGTAGTCCCTTTGGCGGGGGTGCACAGCTTTGCTGGGGGTTTATATTACCACCGCTTCTAAAATCCCTGGTCATGAATGAGATCCTCACTGTACTAGGTGCTGTACACACACACAGAGGTGAGGAAACACTTGCTTCTCGGGATTTATGAATTGAGCTTGCAATGGGGATTATTTTTACTTCCTCAGCCCCACCTCCCCCATTAGATTAGATGAGATTTTAATTTTACTTTTGAATTGGTTACCCTCCCAAATGTGTTTAATTTAGAGCCACAGCCATGTGGAGGGATGTTTTCCATACTGGATTGGGAATTTACTAAACAAGGCTGTTCTGTGCCTAAGAATGCATTTTTTAAAAAAATGTTTATACACATTCTGTGCTCAGCATGTCCAGTTGCGTGGTGCCAGGGTCCTAAAAGGCCTGCCTTCTCCTCCTGCCTGCAGACCTGCCACCCCATCACTGCTGTGATCTTGCACTAATTGGTGGGTGCGTTGTTACTCCATTATCGGTATAGCGGGGTGTGACGGTGCATCAGGAAGCCCCCGACCCTGCACCCCCATCTGTAGCCAGATGTGACACTCAGACAGCCAGTAGAGTAGAAGGTTTATTGGTTCCCAGAGACAACATCATAGCTTAGGATCAATGTTAACAACCAGAGCCAGGGTATGCAGCCTTATTCCTCTGGGGGGGTTTACGGGCCCTGAATCCCCTTTCTTGTTCTAAAACATCCCCACTCCTCCTAGCCCAGCTGAGACTGTCTCACCCCCACAGCCACTGCTTTTTCCGCACCAGGCAACCCTGCCTCCTCCATTGTCCTCCTTCCAGGTCCAAGGTGTTCTCTGCTATCCCCTATGCCTCAGGAGGTGAGAGACTGCACATACTTCCCCAGTGAGTCACACCCAGCCTCCCCCTCCTCATGCAGCTAGTGCTACAGGGCCTGGGGAAACTGAGGCACACGCGAGCACACACACACACACAGCGTCATTACAGAGCAGCATAGGATCACATATAACCCCATGAGACCAATGGCGAATTCAAGACCACAGCGAACACAACAGGAGACAGCACCCCCACTACATCACACAGGGTTTTGTGATTGAGGGGGACAGGGTCTGGGTTTGCTTGTGGTTCTGCCTTTAAGTTCTTGAGAAGCCACTTAGGCTGTGACCCAACCAAGCATTTCAGTAGATGCTTAACTTCAGGCTGGTGAGTTACACTTGGCTGCCTTGTTCCCTCAGTTTGTCTGCACAGTAACTAGACATCTGCAGCTCGCAGGGCAGAGGCTGCGAGGCTATATGATCGCTGTGTAGATAGATGTCTGGGCCCAGGCTGTAGGATCCCACAGCATGGAAGGGCCCTGACAGTCTGCTCAGCAATGAAATAGGCCCATGAGTCTAAGTCGGCTGGGATGGGTTTTTCTGTGCTGTACAGACACATCCTTTCTTTCCCCATTCTGTAAAATGGGGTTAATGATAGTCAGTCACCATGCAGCTCACCACACCCCAATAGTAGGAAAGTTACTATTATCCCTATTTGACAGATTGGAATTGAGGTACAGTGAGACCTCCCCAAACCCATGCAATGTGTCAGAACTCCTCGCACTCTAACCATTATACTGTCCTGCCCCTCAATCTGCCTCCCTTTCTGTTTAGATTGTAGTTCTTTGAGACATGGATGATCTCTTCGGGTATGTCTACACTACCACCTAGTTCGAACTAGGGTGGTTAATGTAGGCAACCGGAGTTGCAAATGAAGCCCGGGATTTGAATTTCCCGGGCTTCATTTGCATATTGCCGGGCGCCGCCATTTTTAAATGTCTGCTAGTTCGGACTCCGTGCCCGCGGCTACACGCGGCACGAACTAGGTAGTTCGGACTAGGCTTCCTATTCCGAACTACCGTTACTCCTCGTGGAACCGTTACTCCTTGTCTGAACTAGCGGACATTTAAAAATGGCGGCGCCCGGCTTTACACAAATGAAGCCCGGGAAATTCAAATCCCGGGCTTCATTTGCAACTCCGGTTGCCTACATTAACCACCCTAGTTCGAACTAGGGTGGTAGTGTAGACATACCCTTCAGTACTAAGTATAGCCCCTGACGTGTTGGAGCCTCATCTAAATTGGGGTGGGCTAAAGGAGACACTGAGGCTAGGTCTACACTAAGGGGGCAATGGCCAATTAAGGAATGCAACTCCAGCTATGTGAATATCATAGCTGGAGTCAACATACCTTAGTTGGACTTACCACTTTGTCCTCACTGCAAGGAGGGCTGGGGGGTGGACAGGAAAAACTCTCTCAATGACTCCCCTTATGCTTCTTGCTCTGGTAGCGTACCAGAGTCGATGGGGGTACAAAGAGCGGTCGATTGAGCAAGGCTTTACTAGACCTACTAAATCGATCCCTGGGAGATCGATTCCCACAGCAGTAAATGTAGAGAAGGCCTGAATTACAAAGTCCGGTTGTACATTCTGAGTAGTAGCTCAGATACATTATGCCTCAACTATAGCAGGCATTTCCTTAAAGACATGTCCACAACCTGCTGCTAGGCCCATCATTTGTAGCATGCTGCTGTGTTCCCTTTTGATCATTCTGCATCATTTCAGCAATTGGCCGTCCACGTTTGTTTTGATCCCTAAAAGCCACGTTCAGAATTCTGGTGAGAGAATCCTTTAGTCTTCCTAGTCCCATCCCAGCGTTCCGAGCAAGAAGCATTTGCCTTTCTATTTCTGAGCCCTGGCAGCCAAGATGAAAGGCTTTCCTCAGAAGGCCGCTGTGTATGGTGTAGGGGTTGTGACTTCGCTAATAGTCATGACCACAAAATGAATTGTGTGATCCTTTTCAAAGTGCTGCCGTCAAACAATGCACAGGAGATGTGTTTGTGTTTCCATGTGGCAAGAGCTGGGCTTCTAATGCAATTTGTTAAAGTGCTTTGAAAGCTGGGAATGCACTCAGGTTAAAGCCCT
Source organism: Pelodiscus sinensis (assembly GCF_052426305.1). NCBI lineage: Eukaryota > Metazoa > Chordata > Testudines > Trionychidae > Pelodiscus > Pelodiscus sinensis. Next base: position 16,263,907 of record NC_143079.1, read on the forward strand.
TAGTAAAGGCTGTGAATATTTTGTGGTTCTCATGTCTGTGGTTCTCATGTCTCAAGGTTGCTGTTTATATTCCAGATTTCCTCTCCATAATGGAAACTAATGGCACAGTAACAGACCATGTGGCATGTTAAGTAACTTGAGTAGTTGTTTGTTGGACTTTTCTAATTGAAAATTTGCCTCTTCAGATTCTTATTTCCCCAAAACAACCGTGTAAGTAGAGATAAAATATACTGTCAGCCGCTCTCCTAGCGTGACAGAGAATACCCTCCTTATTCAGCATACATCAGTGAGGCAGTGAAAACAGCCAGAAGCCAAGGGGCAAGGCTTGGAAGTGGGAATCAAGGGGTTTCTCCGTTCCTGAATGAGCTGTTTCATGTCTCTTGCAGGCGGATTTGCTATCGTGTTTCTGGTGAGGACTAATAATGGGATGAAATGTGCCCTGAAACGAATGTACGTCAACAATGAGCACGATCTGCAAGTCTGCAAAAGAGAGATTCAGATCATGGTAAGTCATGTGGCATTAGGAACCCTGATGGAAAGGCATGTCATTTGGGACCATGAGCGGTCAGTGTTCTCCACGCACTCGTAGTTTTATCACAAGTCTTGCAATATTTATTTCCCCCCTTTTTTAGAAATAAATATCTACTGTATATTTTAGAGTTTGTCTGTTTGAGAGGTCCTCCTAAACCAGCGTTTCTTAGTGTGTTCTGCGGCACACCGATGTGCTGCGAGGCAGTGGAGGTGTGCCGCGGAGAACAGAGTTCAAAATGGCCACCCTTAAAAGGGTAATGCCTGCTCTCCTGATAAAAGGGCAAACTGTTCGGGGGTTATTTTTTTCTTAAGTTCTTTTCCCTGTCCTCTTTTTGTTTTGCTCAACAACTTTTCCCTGGGAGGGGGTGTGTGGGGTTGGTCAACAGTTTTTCCTTTGGGAATAGCTGCCCTTAAAGGGGGCAAGCCGCTTCTTTCTCCCCCCCCCCCCCCCCCAAACAAAAAAAAATCCTTCGTGTTTCCCATTTAAAAAAAAATTATTGCTGGGTCAGAAAATGGGATGTGCCTGGAATGGGATTGCTTCTCATAAAAGCAAACAGAAAAGTGGCAAAATCACCAGTGCAAGTACAGTTCTCAACTGCCATAATTGAGCGACTGTTGAGAGAGACTGAACCAAGATGAGCCGGAAAAAGAGGATGAACCTGAAATAGGATTGTGTCTCAATAAACCTTAAAGAAAAGAGATAAAATGGAGAAATTGGGAGTAGTGCTCTGTTTAGGTGCTATCGGGCAAGTGTGTGTGTGTGTGTGTGTGTGTGTGTGTGTGTGGTGTGTGAGAGAAAAATACTTAAAAAAAAAAAACCCCACCTCCTGGAGTCATGCGATTGAGAATTTCCCCTTTCATTCTTTTTCAAAGCAAGTCTCTAGCTCTCGTGGCTGTTGTGGAACAGGAGAACCTTGAAGTCTCAAAATCCAGAGGGTGAATAAAAACAACCCCAAAATATTTCTTATAATCTGACTCCAAAAAATCCATGAGTCTCCTGATTTTGGGGGGAGGGGCTTAACAAATATTGTTTTAAACCCAGGAGGCAACTCTGAGCTTAGCACGGTTGAACTGGATCACCGTGTGAATGGCAAGCATCCAAACAGATGGATCTGAGTCAGAGCAGCCTCTGACCTTCAGAGTGGAGTCGGTGACAGATGTTGATAAGAATGTCTGGTGAACATGTGTCTGCTGAGTAGCTGTTACAAAGGTAACTGCCTGTAATGGCCTCGAACAGTCCTGGAATATTCAAAGTAGCTGGTCATAGTGGAGGCTAACTGCAGGTATATTTTAATTTGGGTTGCTGGTTATTTTTTGCATTCGGTCAACTAGTTCAGAGGGTGTTTCTCAATGCAGGGTGGGGCTGCTTCCAGGGTCCTCCCTCTGGGCCTCTGAACCCTGATTTGAATTTAGCAGCTTGCCCTAAAAGTTGGAGCCTTATCCCACTGTGAATTCCAATGAGGGGCAGCCTTTGGAAAGGATGGAATCCTTTACCGAGAACAACAGCAAGTGCTCTAACTCACCAGCTTCTTGCTGATAACTGGTGAGTTACTTAAAGGCTGTGACACTCTGAACAGGAGTTTCAGGAGTTAGCACATGACTTCTGTGGGGACATGACCTTCGCGTTAGATAATATTTTGTGGGTACTGCTGACAGCTGATCTTGTATTAGATTTTTTTTTTTTTTCAGTTTATACCCAGAAAGTGTGTTCACTTGCATTTTATTTGTCCACTTCCTTTTGTTGCCTGTGGAACAAAACTATCTGCACGATCTCCTCTTAATGTGGTCAGACCTGAAAAGCCAGTGTAAAAGTGGTAACGCCTTATTCAGCAGGTCTGATCCTTGTCTGTGTTTTTATCTGTTTATGTGAAACTCTTGCTTCCCATCTGACCTGCAGAACTGATGCAGCCCTGGGAGAGCTAACTGAGTTCTCTTCTAGCTTAAACTTCATGCATTGACGACTTAACTGCAGGGCAACCGTGCATTACCTTTGGCTCCAAATTCTGCCTTGTTTACACCTGTGCTTACCCTTGGAAGGCGATGGCTATAGCTGAGGGTAATAAAGTTGGGTGGTGGCAAGTGTAGGTGGAAGCTGATGTGAAGAGTCTGTTACTGATGAGCTTGTGCGGAAGGAAAGAACACACTTTGGTAGTTGTAGCTTAGCATGTTTGCAAACCTGGGTGCTAGAAAGGGGCAGTTCTTGGAAGGTGATGAGCGTATGTAATGCAAAAATAGCTAAATATAGAACCCGTGAAGCCATTTTAATGAAGTCTCCCCACAGGAGTGAGCTGCGTTATAAACGGGTTAGTTTTATAACCTGTGCCCTCCCCCGATCAAAGAGGAAATGGAGCTTGTCCTATACAAGGCTACTGCTGGCTCCATCTGCCTTGCGCAGAGGTAAGTGCTGCTCTAGGTTATTCACCCCGGAGCACTCAATCGGCAAGATGAGAAAACTGGATCAAGCTATTATCATGGGCAGAGGCACAGCACATTATTCAGGGAGCTGGGTGGCTTGTTGTTCAAGACTTCTTGCCCTCAGTCTCGCTGGCCTGGAAACCCAACGAAGGCTGAACTGAAATCTCACCAACTTCCTCTCTGTGATGGCTAATGCCAAGTGACCTGTTCCTTAACACAGCAACTAGACGCGCTGGGAAGTCTGTGCTGTGCAGATCGACCTGTTAAAATGTGACACTGCTGTGATGTGAACATGTCTTTGCTTGCAGAGGGATCTCTCAGGACACAAGAACATTGTGGGGTACATTGATTCTAGTATAAACTCGGTGAGCAGCGGTGACGTGTGGGAAGTCTTGATCCTGATGGACTTCTGCCGAGGTGAGTGTTTAGCTCCGTTTGTTGCTCATGGAGACAAGTAACCCCCTTAGAAACTCTCAAAGCACTTCTGTAGTTTTCTTTTTAGGAAAATTACTCCTGGGCCCCACCCTTCCTTGGCATCGGCGAATAATTCGTAACCACGCCAGTCGACAATCCTGGCCCACAATAAAAGGAACAATTTTCCCTGGCACACAAGAATAACAATATGGAAGCACAGCCCAGCACCTTCCCTTGGCTAGGAGCAGGTGTGAAGGGCTGGATCACAGAAATCTCCTTGGGATTGTCCCCCCGAGGGCTGAGCAAGCCACTAACCCACCTTCCTGCTCTCTGGGGCTCCTTACCACCCTGTCCTGCTGGGCCAGAAACTCTGGTCTCCCCCAGCCAAGGCACAGAGCTGGAGACCAAGACCTGATTGCTTTCCACTCCTTAAATAGACTTTCCCCCAGGGTGGGGACGCTTGGTGCTGCCTCCCCATCCCCATCAAGAAGTACGAGATTCAAGGTGGAGTCCAGTACAAGGTTGCAGGCTCACCTGTCTAAGATCAGCTGCAGTTTGGGCTCACGGGAAACATAAAGCCATTCACGGGTCTGAGTGCTACGTTCCTGAAGTATCACTAATGGCCCCCATGAGCACATCTAGAATGGAAAACCAGAGTCACATGAATTTTGCATAAATCTTTATGTATATTCATAAGCCAATTTGCATAAGGGGGAGGGGCCTCTGTTCCCGCTTAGCTGCGCAGCTGCCTAATAAGCCTCACACCAGGTCTCAGGGCTGCCGCACGTGACGCTGCCATGGCTGGGGGAGAGGCCTCTCTGGGGCCAGAGGAGTGAGTCTCTTCCCCGGCTGTGGCAGAGGAGAGGGGCTGGATTAAGCAAGGAGCTTGTGGGGCTGCAGCTCAGGACCTCTGGCGTTGGCCCATAAATCCCCGGTGTTCTAGGCCAGCTCTTCCTGGCGGGGGAGGCGGCTCCCTGCGCTGCCATTCCTCCCTCCCTCGGCTGGCGCCACAAGCACCGGGAAGCTCTGTCCTCATGCTGACCTTGCCTGGAAATAGCATGTCCCCACTACGGAGGAGCCTCAAAATGAGTCCGAGGCAGGCGCCGTTGTTGTGCACGCTCTACCTTGACGTAGCGCTCCGGGACGCGCTGGGCGGTAACCACTTGGACTGACTCTGGGAAGTCGTTATTTCAATAGCAGCAGCAGAGCGTCCACACTGCCGCTCTTTCCAAATCAGCCTTATTCCTTGTGGAAAGCAGGAGCACAGATTTCGAAATAACGGGCTTAGTAGTGTGGGGTTATTTTGAAATCGCGCCCGTGTGTAGACCAGGCTCCAGAGCCCCATCCCTGAACCTGCTCCACAACCCTGAGCCCCCTCCTGCCTGCTAACATCTGCCCAGACCCTGCACTCCCACTCCAGCCTCCGGCCTGGAGCCAGCTTCTCCACTCCAAATCCTTGAGTCCAGCCTGGAGCTTCAGCCCCACCTCAAAGCCTGCCACAACTCTCCAACTCTGAGCCCTTCCCCCCCACACTGACACCTTCAGTCCCACCCTGCCGCAGACCATCCATGTGCAGAATGAATTGTATTATGTGCACCAACAGGGAGGTAATGCCTTGCACATCATCTCCATACTGGTGCACAGAACAAAATTCATTCCGCACATGGAAATAAAAAATTAGAGGGGACACTGCTAAGGACGTCCCTTGCTTAGGTCTCTGTGCTTAATGATTCTTCATATTTTATTTCCGTTTGGTGCTTCCATCTGAATTAACCTCTTGAGGCCACCAGTCTAAACAGTGACATTCTCCTTTGCTCAATGTTATGGTATGAATCTTCCATTTGAATACATTATACAGGACTATATAGCACTTTAAAGACTAACAAGATGGTTTATTAGGTGATGAGCTTTCGTGGGCCAGACCCACTTCCTCAGATCAAATAGTGGATGAAAATAGTCACAGCCATATATACCAAAGGATACAATTAAAAAAAATGAACACATATGAAAAGGACAAATCACATTTCAGAACAGAAGGGGGATGCGGGGGGGAGAGGGGTGAATGCCTGTGAGTTAATGATATTAGAGGTGGGGAAGGGGAGATGTCTGAGTTAATGTGTTCACTTTTTTTAATTGTATCCTTTGGTATATATGGTTGTGACTATTTTCTTCCACTATTCGATCTGAGGAAGTGGGTCTGGCCCACGAAAGCTCATCACCTAATAAACCATCTTGTTAGTCTTGAAAGTGCTACATAGTCCTGTCTTTTGTTTTAGCTACACCAGACTAACACGGCTACATTTCTATCACTATTCTTGAATACATTATGTGAGTCAGTTTCTAAATTACCAGAGTTGAAATGATTCTAACCACAGATAGCCCAAAACCTCTAGTGGGCTGGACGTTGTTCAAGCTAAGTGCCAGGTGGGGGGGTAAGGGACTGAATAGAGTAACTTCTGGCTAAACGATATTGATTTCAGGACTCCGGAATAACCCCCAGGTCAGACTGATACATGAGCATTGTCAAGCAGTGAGGCTCTGATGAGGACTTGATTGCCACAAGCCTGAAAGGAATCTGCCAGGGAGCTATTCAGGGGAAAGATGGATGCAATTTCCACATCTGTTAGCTGTGTAGAGACATCTGTTAGAGGGAAGGGTGAGGGTTTGCTTCCAACAATGATGAAGGGACAGAAGACCCTCAACCAGCTGCCCCCCAGTGTCATGAAAACAGTGGTATTGAACATGTCTGTCTCGATCGCCTCTGTGGAAAATGCTTCTAAGCTTTTTAGAGACAATTCTATTAAAAACATTTCCAATTTCCTGCTATCACTGCTTTCCTCCTTGGCAAAGAGAGCTCACGACTCCATCATTCTGCCTGTGTATGTAGGGGTCATCTCTGATGCAAGCGCATGAACCCTTTAAAACTGAGCATAACATACGGTGCAGCAGTGGGTTTAACACCTTCTGGTGTTTGACGTACACGACTTTCCTCCTTTGCTCAGGTTTTATGTCTGAGATTTTCAAAAGTAACTAGTGATTTTTGGGTGCTCAGCTCAACACACCTGGATGTGCCTTTTTGAGGTACCAAAAATCACCCGTCACTCTAACTTGTAACACTGTTTTCTGACTAAGCTCCCCCTCCCCATTTACATCACAAAATAATTCATGGTTTAGACATATTTCTTGTCAGACGATCTGGATGGGGTGTGTGTGTGTCTTGTTCTGCCTATATATGGACAAAAATAGTTGGTGGACTATGATTCGCCCAGTGGATTTCAACCGGGGTTACACATACCCTTGTGGGTATGCAGAGGTCTTCTCAGGGGTACATCAGCTCATCTAGATATTTCCCTAGTTTTACAACAGGTTACATTAAAAAAAAACCATAGCAAAGTCAGTACGGACTCAACTTTCAGTAAATAGTTCATTCAGCAGTATAAACAATTCATGGTCTGTATGAAAGGTAACTAAATATTTATATTCCAGTTGATTTATAATTTTATGGCAAAAATGAGTAAGTGAGCAGTTTTTCAGAAATAGAGAGGTGACATTTGAATTATGTCTGGTTTTGTAAGCAAGTAGTCTTTTTAAGTTAGGTGAAACTTGGGAGTATGAGAGTAAATTGAACTCTTGAAAGGGGTACAGTAGACTGGAGATTGAGAACTCCTGGTTTAGCTTGTTTAAAACTGACTTCTTTAATCCGGTGGGGGTTGTATGTCTACAGGGGACAATACAAGAACATTGTTTCATCAGAAACATGTTTGAACGTTGCAGTTATTTTTCCTAGTGCAGATGTGGAGAGGGACACTTAGTGAACACTTAAGAGCGTTAAGAATAGATATTGATTTTAATCTCTGAACACTTTCCAAACATAAATTCTCCATGTGGCACCTCCTGACAGGTAGGTACATAAGATGCTTGATTTTACAGATAAGGCAGGAGGTGAAGTTGGATGCTGAAGTGAGATGCCAGAGGCCGCAGGGAGAGAATTTCTAGTTCCCAGGATTAGGCTTGGACCATGAGGTCATACATCCTCCAATACCAGTCAGTTGAAAACCAAGCATGTTGGGTCCCTTTGGAAAACACTGCTCCTTTTGACTACTGCGTGCTTTAGCAGTAGGTGTAGATCTAATTTGTGTTGCTTTCTCCTTTCAGGAGGCCAGGTGGTGAACCTGATGAACCAGCGCTTGCAAACGGGATTCACGGAGAACGAAGTCTTGCAGATCTTCTGTGACACCTGTGAAGCCGTGGCCAGGTTACACCAGTGTAAAACCCCCATAGTCCACAGGGATCTGAAGGTAACTGGTGGCTAGCAATGGCATCAGGTGAAGCTGTCTGAATACCATACTCGACTGTCAATTCTTCTGGGCAAGCACCGTGTCTCCCCTCTTTACAACGCCTCGCACAATGGCTCCTCGCTCCCCATCTGGGACTCCATGTATTACCGTAACATTTATATGGATAATGAGAGAATTTATTCATGAATACATTTTCTGCATATTAACAGAAAAGTCACATTGTTTGCCAGCTGTTCAACCATCATTCAGTCTGCTCAAATTATACAGCCATTTGTGAGCAACCGTGTCGCAGGGAGCCTGCCAAATTTCATTAGATAAATGGTTCACAAAGAATGCCAGCCACCTTTTGTGTGGTGACTTCAGCCCGGGGGTGTCTGTAGGACAGCCCTTGCCTAGCACGTCACTCTGACCCGTGTCTAGACTCTGCACAACACTGCAGGGCAAGAGGGAAAATTTTCCAGAAGCAGACACCTGGCTCTGCTGCCTATTGAGAACGTGGGTCCAAAAGGAGCCTCCTGCATTGTGGAGAGGCCGGTCCTCTGCTGCCTTTACAGGAAGGATGTGGATGCATTGGAGAGGGTCCAGCGGAGGGCAACCAAAATGATTAGGGGGCTGGAGCATATGACCTACGAGGAGAGGCTGAGGGACTTGGGTCTGTTTAGTCTGCAGAAGTGAAGAGTGAGGAGGGATTTGTTAGCAGCCTTCAGCTTCCTGAAGGGAGATTCCAAAGAGGATGGAGAGAGGCTGTTCTCAGTAGTGACAGATGCAGAACAAGGAGCAATGGGCTCAGGTTGCGGTGGGAGAGGTCCAGGTTGGATATTAGGAAAAACTATTTCCCTAGGAGGGTGGTGAAGCACTGGGATGGGTTCCCTAGGGAAGTAGTGGAGTCTCCATCCCTAGAGGTGTTTAAGTCCCGGCTTGACAAAGCCCTGGCTGGGTTGATTTAATTGGGCAGGGGTCTGGACTTGATGGCCTTCTGAGGTCTCTTCCAGCTCTATGGTTCTAAGAACATGGGTCCAGAAGGAGTCTCCTGCATCCTGAAGAGGCTGGTCCCCTGCTGGCCCAGGGCACCTGCCATATCCTGCTGATGAACTTATCAGGCTCCAGCTGAAAACCAGTTCTCTCCCCCCGCCCAGTTCCTACTGAAAGGCTACTCCAGAACCTTATTCTGGAACTTGGTTTCAGGCAGCAATTCCAGGCTCCGGGCAGAGTGGTCAGTGGCCCCCAGGCGCGCACAAGCCCCGCAGGCGCAGTAGGAATGTTGAAAATCGCGCATTTGTGTCCGTGTGTAACCGCTGACATTTTTAGCAGTTACGTGCAGGGGGGCAGGCGGGACCTGGTGCTCGCAGGGAGCTCCCCCACCCCACTGCCTTCAGAGAGGCAGCTGTGTGGGGGGTAGGTGGCACCATGGGAGCCGGCACATGCAGGGAGCTGGCCCCACGCATACCGGCTCTTGCCTGCTCCCCCCACCCCTCATGCTGCCTCTTTATCAGAGGCAGTGTGGGGGAGGGGGAGGCAGCTTGCAGGAGCTGGTGCTTGTGGGGAACCAGCTTTTAAGCACTGCTTCCACCTTTTCCCCCACCCCGCACACTGCTACCTCTGTGAGAGGCACCGGGAGGGAGGGGGCAGGAGGCTTCACAGGAGCCAGTACACATGGGAAGACAACTTAAAAACCCATGGACACCAGCTTCCACCTCCCCTCCTTGCTGCCTCTGATACAGTAAGGGGCGGGGTACGTGTGACCATTAAGATTAACCGAAAACCTGCTGTCCTTTAGCTTAAATAGCTCTCCCCTGGTATTTACCTCCCTGATGTATTTATAGAGAGCAGCCAGATCACTTCTTAGCTTTTGTTTTTGCTAGGCTAAGACTGTTGAAGACCATAGTCAAATACCTGCTTCCCCGATTTTGGCAGGAGTAGAGTCAGGCCAATGCTTTCAAAGTTGTCACCCTTGAGATCATGAATCCAGAAATGCATTCCTTATTCCTCTCCACCAGCTCTTAAAATGCCTGAGCCCTGGGTTCAGCCAAGAAGCAGAATCACGAGTATGTTTGAAATTCAAATCTACTTCACGGCTCAGGCTTTGCTTTCTGAGCTCTAAGCAGATGTTTGTTCTATGCTACGGGCCACTTTCGTAAAGAAGCAAAACAAAACACATGCATCCAAAGGAGCCAGATAACAAGACTGAGCCCGCTAAGTGTGTGGTTGTGCTTCAGGGCACTTAACATATTTGCGAGCATGGTGCAGTTGGCTGGCCGGCAATCTGCCATAACACGTATATTTTAGAAATGTGTATCTGTGTCTGTCTGCATGTGAGTCTTGTTCCTCTTCTCCTAACTTAAAAGCCAGGTTGGGATTTGGTTGTGCCAGGACAACTGGAAGTGCCAGGAATGGAAATGTTTTCCAGAACATGGAGAGGGAGGGGCTGTTCAGTGGGATGTGATAGGAGTGGCCACTGGGGGGCTATCCTGCAGGGTGATCACTAGGGGTAGCTGTACCACCAAGGGATTGGCCAGGAGGACTGGGCTCCACCATCTTGCCTGCCAGCAGACCAGGTAAGTGGGGCTCCCTGCCTGGGGAACGGCCCCTGTTGTCCCCATCCCTGCCCTCTGAGGGAGCAGAGAGGAGGGAGAGAGCCCCCATCCCAGGAGGGTGTGCAGTCCCTGCTGCCCTGGGCCACCTACAGGGAGAAGCCAGCGGCCACTCCCTGCCCTGAGTTTCCCCCCTCCCCACCCCAGCTTCTCCCAACCTTCGCTTTCTCACCCTCCCACATATCCAACCTTCTGCCCTGAGCTCCCCCCATCTTCAAAGCCCTGCCCTGACTCCTTCACCCCCACACAGCCAACCCTCTGCCCTGAAGGACCCAGGCCATGCTGGGTAAGTGTTCTAGTAGGCCGTATGCATACAAAGAGGTTACAGAGGGAAACTTGTTAGATCATTGCCAACTTCACACCTGTTATATGATGCTAGAGGCAAAATGTAACTGTTTACAAACAAACTCTTTATCTGTATGTAGCACAGGAATAAATGCTGAGACATCTGTGATGGATTATTGAATTAATCCTCTCTGTATACTCTCCATTATATACAGAGAGCTGCAATTGAAACGGACTGCTATCGTCTGGCGCCTAGACTAATACCACTAGATCATCAATGAGGTTTCTGCACAAGAAACCTTGCATGTCTTGAATGATTATGCTCAGGTGTGGGGAAAACCATTTGTATTCATGCTTCCAAGGCAGAGGATGGCAAAGCTGAATATTTTTGCTCTAGCCCCAAGAAGCTCCAATCATAGTTCGGGGGCCCAGGGCCAGGAGTACATCCAATAACAAAGCCACAGTCCTTGCCCCAAGAAGCTTGCAACACATCACACGCTGAGAAATCTAGATTGTATAGGTTTTGAAATAATGCAAGTAAACTTAAGGCTTCAGTTTAGAAAACCATATGTTCATTGCGGATTCTGCACATCCACCGGGTCACCATGGCGCTTGGGGATTTCCATTAAAAATACTGTTTGTTTAATTTTCGGAACAATGAGCATGTGGAAGTGTCTCGATACACCCCTGTCGCTAAGGCGGTCAGAAACCAGTGAAAGGGACATGGCCGTACATCACAAGTTCAGATTTGAGCTTTTTGACACAGGAACCATCTCTGTTCCATTTGCAGCACATGGCACAGTGGGACCTCAGCTCCCCACCGAGCCCTTATGTCATAGCGCACTGCAAATAAATACAATATTCAGTAAAAGCATTTTCCATATTCACTTTCTCCACACCACTCATGATTTTATAGACCTCTGTCATATCCCCCCTTAGTCTCCTCTTTTTTCCAAGCTGAAAAGTCCTAGTCTCTTTAATCTCTCCTCATATCGGACCCGTTCCAAACCCCTAATCATTTTAGTTGCTCTTCTCTGAACCTTTTCTAATACCAGTATATCTTTTTGGAGATGAGGAGACCACATCTGTACCCAGTAGTCAAGACATGGGCGTACCATGGATTTATATAAGGGCAATAAGATATTCTCCATCTTATTCTCGATCTTTTTTTTTATTTTTTTTTAAATGATTCCTGACATCCTGTTTGCTTTTTTTGACTGCCCCTGCACACTGAGTGGATGTCTTCAGAGAACTATCCACGATGACTCCAAGATCTCTTTCCTGATTAACTGTAGCTAAATTAGCCCCCATCCATATAGATATAGATATAGATATAGATATAGATGGGGTTATTTTTCCCAATGTGCATTACTTTACATTTATGCACATTAAATTTCATTTGCCATTTTGTTGCCCAATCACTTAGTTTGGTGAGATCTTTTTGAAGTTCTTCACAGTCTGCTTTGGTCTTAAGTACCTTGAGCAGTTTAGTATCGTCTGCAAACTTTGCAACCTCACTGTTTACCCCTTTCTCCAGATGACTTGTGAATAAGTTGAATGGGATTGGTCCTGGGACTGACCCTTGGGGGGAACACCACTAGTTACCCCTCTCCATTCTGAAAATGTACCATTTATTCTTACCCTTTGTATCCAGTCTTTTAACCAGTTCTCAGTCCATGAAAGGATCTTCCCTCTTATCCCATGGCAATGTAATTTACATAAGAGCCTTTGGTGAGGGACCTTGTCAAAGGCTTTCTGGAAATCTAAGTACGCTATATTCACTGGATTCCCCCTTGTCCACCTGTTTGTTGACCCCTTCAAAGAACTCTAATAGATTAGTAAGACATGATTTCCCTTTACAGAAACCATGCTGACTTTTGCCCAACAAATTATGTTCTTCTACGTGCCTGACAATTTTATTCTTTACTATTGTTTCGACTAATTTGCCTGGTACTGACGTTAGATTTACTGGTCTGTAATTGCTGGGATCGCCTCTAGAGCCCTTTTAAAATATTGGCATTACATTAGCTATCTTCCAGTCATTGGGTACAGAAGCTGATTTAAAGGATAGGTTACAAACCATAGTTAATAGTTCCACAATTTCACATTGTAGTTCTTTCACTCTTGGGTGAAAGCCATCTGGTCCCAGTGACTTGTTACTGTTAAATTTATCAGTAATTCCAAAACCTCCTCTAATGACACTTCAATCTGTGACAAGTCCTCAGATTTGTCACCTACAAAGGATGGGTCAGGTTTGGGAATCTCCCTAACATCCTCAGCCATGAAGACTGAAGCAAAGAATTCTTTTAGTTTCTCCACAATGACTTTATCATCTTTAAGTGTCCTTTTGTATCTCGATTGTCCAGGGGCCCCACTGGTTGTTTAGTAGGCTTCCTTCTTCTGATGTACTTAAACATTTTGTTATTACCTTTTGAGTTTTTGGCTCGCTGTTCTTCAAACTCCTTTTTGGCTTTTCTTATTATATTTTTACACTTAATTTGGCAGTGTTTATGTTGCTCTCTATTTACCTCACTAGGATTTGACTTCTACTTTTTAAAAGATGCCTTTTTATCTCTCGCTGCTTCTTTTACGTGGTTAAGCCACGGTGGCTCTTTTAGTTCTTCTATGTTTTTTAATTTGGGGTATACATTTAAATTGGGCTTCTTTTATGGTATCTTTGAAAAGTGTTCATGCAGCTTGCAGGGATTTTACTTTACTGACTGTACCTTTTAATTTCTGTTTAACCTCATTTTTGCATAGTTCCCTTTTTGAAATTAAATGCCGTAATCTTGGGCTGCTGCGGTGTTCTTCCCACCACAGGAATTTTAAATGTTATGATATTATGGTCCCTATTTCCAAGCAGTCCTGTTATAGTTACCTCTTGGACTAGATCCTGCACTCCCCTCAGGACTAAATCGAAAATTGCCTCTCCCCTTGTGGGTTCCTGTACCAGCTGCTCCAAGAAGCAGTTGTTTAAGTTATCAAGAAATTTTGTTTCTGCATCTCATCGTGAGATGACATGTACCCAGTGAATATGGGGATAGCTGAAATCCCCCACTATCATTGAGTTATTTATTTTGATAGCATCTGTAATCTCCCTTAGCATTTTATAGTCACTATTACTGTCCTGGTCAGGTGGTCGATAATAGATCCCTACTGTTTTATTCTTAATAGAGCAGGGAATTACTATCCATAGTGATTCTATGGAACATGTTGATTCATTTAAGATTTTTACTTCATTTGATTCTACATTTTCTTTCACATATAGTGCCACTTCCTGACCTGCATGACCTGTTCTGTCCTTCCGATATATTTTGTACCCGGAATGATTGTGTCCCATTGATTGTCATCACTGCACCAGGTTTCTGTGATGCTTATTATATCAGTATCCTCCTTTAACACGAGGTACTCTAGTTCACCCATCTTATCTTTTAGATTTCTAGCATTTGTGTACAAGCACTTTAAAAACTTGTCACTGTTTATTTGTCTGCTCTTTTCTGATGTCAGATTCTTTTTTATGTGAATGTTTTTTGTCTGATCTGGCCCATACTTTATGCTCTTCCATCCTCTCCTCCTGACTAAAACCTAGAGAATCTCTATCAATAGACTTTCCTCTAAGAGATGACTGTCCAATCTATGTGCTCCTCTCCACCAATTAGCTTTCCCCCATCTCTTACTTTAAAAACTGCTCTGTGATCTGCGACCTTTTTAATGTTAAGTGCCATCAGTCTGGATCCACTGTGGTTTAGGTGGACCCATCCTTCCTGTATAGGCTCCCTCTATCCCCAAAGTTCCCCCAGTTACTTATAAAGCTAAACCCCTTCTCCCTACACCATTATCTCATCCACGCATTGAGACTCTGAAGCTCTGCCTGCCTACCTGGCCCTGCGCGTGGAACTGGAAGCATTTCCGAGAATGCCACCATAGAGGTCCTGGATTTCAGTCTCTTTCCTAGCAGCCTAAATTTTGCTTCCAGGACATCTTTGCTACCCTTCCCTATGTCATTGGTACCTACATGTTCCACGACCCCCGGCTCCTCCCCAGCACTACACATGAGTCGATCTAGATGCTTCAAGAGATCCACAACCTTCGCACCAGGCAGGCAAGTCACCATATGGTTCTCCCGGTCATCGCAAACCCAGCTATCTACATTTCTAATGATCGAATCTCCCATTACTAACAACTGCCTTTTCCTACTGACTGGAGTTCCCAGAGAGGTAACCTCAGTGCAAGAGGATACACCAACATCTGGAAGGAGGGTCTGCTCCTGTTGACTGCTCTCCTTCCCTGAGCCTTTCATCCTCCTTAACAGTGCAAGGGCTGTCTGACCGGAGGTGGGACAATTCTACAGTGTCCTGGAAAGCCTCATCTACGTACCTCTCGGACTCCCTCAGCTCCTCCAGTTCAGCCACCCTGGCCTCCACAGCCCGTACGCGGTCTCTGAGGGCCAGGAGCTCTTTGCACCAAATGCACACATACGCCACCCGCCCATAGGGCAAGTAATCCTACAAAGACTGGCAAGTGTACCTTGGCCCATTCCCAACTCCCTCTCAAAATTCCCTGTTCCTGTTCGCAAAGCTCCCTGGTCATTGACTCACTGCTTGATAAGCCCAGGCCTTCCTGATAGCCCCGCCCTCTGACTAAGGCTCAGCCGATTAACAGAGGCTTCTAGATTTCAAACCTTTAGGTGCATGCTTAATACTGCAGGGCATTTCAAAACCGGTTTAAACTTTCCATTGGAGTGTGAATGCCTCAGGGCCAGGCTGGAGATGTTTCTTCAAATCAAGCTCCCATGTAGACTGGATTGGATGACCTCTGATGCTTTCTGTTTTCTTAATGCCTCTCTGCTGCAGGCTCCCTGGTGTTTATATTGAAACCTGCCTAGGGTAAATGCGGTCTCCATGCCTAAAAGAGAGCGTGCCTTTCCTGAGCTGTTGAGCTTCAGGCACTCCAGGAGGCGAGCGGGAGGACACTCCTAGCAAGTATTGTCCAGGAGAACATCACGGGTGCTAGCTGCTCTGTGCAGGGGTTCTTAAGACTCCCAATTTGGTGACCCCAGAGTGTGGCTGCCAGCACTTGCTGGTGGTTGCGTTCCCACCTTTTTCCTAAAATATTTAATTAGTGTTTGTAAAGACAAATATGCCCACGTGCACGTCGAAATCGTTGGCATTTAGTTCTCGCTGGCTAGTCTGTTGTGAAACGTGATGCACAAATATTGTTTTTCACAGAAGAGTTACTCGGCTCTACTAAGTCTGGGGACAAACTACTCCCTGCATGGGAGTTCGGGGGAAGACGTGGGGGGCTGTAGCCTGAAACCTTGTGGCTGGAGAACAAAGCCCAAAGCTGGTGCATGATGGCAGGGCCCAGGCTCCTAGAGTCGGGGAATGGAGCCAAAATCCCCACGGTCAGAGCCCAGCACCCCAGGCTGATATCCAAAGCCCGAGTCCCACCGCCCTTAGGGAAGTGGGGAGTCACTGACTACCAGCTCCTCCAGTGCTGTGCCCAGCAGCCTGTGCCTGCAAGAAAAGGCTGCATTTGAGAAATGCTGCTCTACGCAGTGCCTGGCCAGGCAATGGTTTGTCTAACTTGTCTACATTCAGCCTCCCCCTCCCACTCCATCCCACGTGACTCATTTGCTAAAGCACAGGCCCGTTCCAAGCTCCCAGTGATGGTGAACCACGTGCTCCCTCCAATGCTGTCTCTGTTTTGTCCAAACCCATCAGGCTATCTACTCCTGCATCTGGCAAAGGAGACTGGATTCCCAGGGGCTCTCTTGCATCTGTTCTAGCAGAGATGCAGCAGGTGACCCTAAAACTCTGTTCAGGTCAATGCAGATGATTGAAACGCAGGCTCTCTTGGCCTTAGATCATGACTATTCCACAGCCCAATATTTGCTGGCATGCTAACGTTTATGGATTTCTGTGCTTTTGTTGTTGTTGTTAATAGTAACACTAATCCTCCGAGTGTCGTACTTGCGATGCAGTGGGACTAGGCAGTCTGTCGCTGCTGGACAGCAGTTCATCTGATTGTATTCCATCACCACATTTCTACCCTTCTCCTCCCCCCGCAGATCCTCCGCTCATCACCTATAAACATTTGTCTCAGGATTTTTTTCATGGCTTCTGTGTTTAGCCTAGTGATGTGCATATTTGTTGGAACTTGACTATAATATTAAGCAGTGTCTTGGCCTTGGTGATGCTCCATCGTATGCTGAAATTCCTGAAACTTCCAGTCGCTGTGGCCAGACTGAAGTTCTTTTGCTATAAAATACCACAGTTAAATTAGTTAGTCCTGCATGGGATACAAAATTTGGTATCTGCAACTGCAAAAATGAGCTGCGGATATCTGTAGCCACATCTGCAGGATATAAAGAGGATATCCACGGATTCCTGGGGCTGTCACTACGGTGATTTTTCCCCCCCTCCCCTCCTTGGGGGGAAAGCACCTACATTTTTGGGTGCCTAGCCTAAGATACCTTATAGTGTTGGAAGGCCTGAGTCCCCATTTTCTTTCAAGATGCCTTGGTCAAGTACCCCAAAATGGAAGCACCCCAAATCAGTTAATCTTGAAAATGTTAAGCCATGTTAAGTGCAACATGCAAGGTCTGAAGCTGTGACTGTCTTTAGGGATGTGGCTGCTATAGATGCCCCTTACCAGTTAATGAAAACTCTGTCCCACTTCATCCACTCCATTAATGTTCCTCTTAATGTGTTGGCAGGGAGCAGTAGCTGTCTCTGGGTCCAAAGTCAGAGGCCGGTCCCTTGGCTAGTGGGGCCAAAACAACCTATTGCTTTTCCCCGTCTTTCTGCATTTCAGGCTGTACGTGTCTGTAGACTGGTGCACGCTGAGCTCTCATTGATTTCGTGTAGAGTTCAGTGCCCAGCATCTGAACTCGCCTGGCCCTGGTTGTTGAGAGCCTCACAAAGCGTTTCCTGCCTGTGGTGAAACAGCCTCCAGTCTGTTGGCCTATCCGCCACAAACAGAAATTTGTTCCTCACCTGAATCACTGTATTTCCCTTGGAAGTTACTGGGAGGGGTTAGGAAGAAACTAGCCTGTTCAGAGCCTGCTGCCACCATAGTGAACCCTGTGAGATGTGTCGGTGCCCAACAGCGTGGGACTTCTGGACAAGCTAGAGCGGAGAGGCTCTCGAGGAAATGGTTACAGCATATTTGCCTGCACAAAGGATTAGCTCTGTAGATCTCCTAGGTAGAACAGCTGTGTACAGGGCATTACTCAAGACAGACGGATGTCAGTGGAAAGGGAGGGGTGTTACAACATGAATTAAGCAAGCCAGCACTTTCTTTCCTAGATGCAATTGTTTTAGGCTTTATTTTCTTTGTCTTCTGTTGCTTAACGTGCTCCATTTTCTCTGAAGGGAAGGCCCTTTTTAAAAACGGGTTTTTTAGCTAATATTTGTGCAGTTGTTTTGGACATCGAAAGCAATGAAGTTTATGTATCCCACCATCCTCCAGTCTCATAGAATCTGCGCATCTCCCAGGACTTTGATAGATTTATCCTCCCAACCACCTATGAGATGATGCAGTGCTACCTTCCCCATTGGTACTGAGGCTAAGTGAGTGTCCCAAGGTCACGCAGTCTGTGGCGGATTGGAGATTTGCACTGATCTCTCCTAAACCTAGGTTAGTGCCCAAACCACTAGTCTAGCCTGCTTCTCCCTCCGTATTACTCTGTCTCCATCTGTGTGGAAATGGCTAAGTGTGAATATTGAGCGGGAGGGCAATAACTTATATAGGAATTATTACAAGCCAGTCAATACTAGTGCTTTTGGCAATGTTTACGTAGTTGGAGTAGCCAGAGAAACAACCGGTGCGTCCTAGGTGTTTCCATACCCAGTTGTATGGATCTGGCTGTCAAACAGCTGTAAGGGCTAAGCCTTTTGATTGTTTGGATGAAGATCAACTGGATAAGATTCAGTGACAATCTTCAACTTCTAGCTCCATTGATCCCAGAAGGAAATTGAGGAACAGGGCTTAACCTAGTGGGCTTAGTTCTGCAAGCTATTTTCTGGAGAAGGCCTTGCTCGGGAGGGCTGGATTCCTTTTCCACTGTCTGATACTGTCTGATAGTAGGTATAAAGCACGTGTTGTATGCTCAGACCGTATGTTGTCTTTGTGTGCTGGAGACCCCGTCTCTTCTATGTAGAATTTGTCTATGCAAAGAGGTGGGGTTTTTTTGTGTTTTTTTGTGTTTTTGTTTTAAATAACTAGTTATTTGTGGGGGCACAACTTGAGTCACCTCTTAAATCGTGGTGATTTTTTTCGTTCTTTCCTACAGACAGACATCAGGTGCTCAGCACCTCCTGAAAATCAGGCCCCTTTTAGGCATCTCTTGTTGGGTGCATCAAATTAAAATTCACTATTGAAAATATAGATGATAGCAATTGGAATATATTTAGGCGTTTGACATTATTAATGAGTCGCTGTCCAGAAGAATTGACAGACTTAATGGAGACAAGATAATCTGTTGGGTTTTTTTCCAGGGGGAGCGAATGAAAAGAGATCCGTAGGGAAAGCCATGTTTTAACAATATTCATGAGAGTTCTCCCTCCACCTTACTCAATCCTCCCGAGGTGTGGTGGGGTCTTGGCAGTTTCTATGGCTGTTCTTTCCCTCTTTATTACAAGACTGTGTTTGTGTTTCAAACTTATCCATCACTTCTGCTGGGGACTCTAAAGAAAACAATATTCACATTGCTGGGGCTATAGAAAATGAGGCGAAATCTTATTTAATGCAAACAAATGGCTGCGTATTGTGTGCATTACTTCTAGGTTGAAAATATCTTGCTACATGATCGTGGCCATTATGTCCTGTGTGACTTCGGCAGCGCCACCAACAAATTCCAGAACCCCCAGATGGAGGGAGTGAATGCAGTCGAAGAGGAGATCAAGAAGTGCGTGCCTCTGTCTCTCTTTTTACCCATTGCTGCTAATGTCGGTACATGAGCCCTCCGGTCTCTGTCGTCTTTCACTTACAGCCAATATGCCCCCTCTGATTGGTCCATGAGGCCAACCTCCGTTGCCACCTGCTAAAGTTTCTAACAAACCCTGTTTTGCTTGTTCTCCTGCTGCCCCTCACACTTCTCAACCTCCACACAGCTACCTTGTTCTCCCTCGGAGCCCCCGGAAAACTCTCCTTTGTCACCAGGCAGAAAACCATGACAACGGTTAGGTGCTGGTGTGTGGGGGCTGCTGTCTATCGTGCATTGTCGCATTGTTTCCCCCAACAGTTTCTGTATCCATCTGTTGTCTCTGGTCTTAAACTAGACTAAGCTATTTGGGGTAGGGCCTCTCTCTTTGCTCTGTGCTCATGCAGCAGCAAGCACAACATGACCCTGATGTTGGCCCTGCTGTGGTTGATGCTAAACCAAGGGATGGTGCCCTGGCGATTGACTCTAAGCGCCGCGCATTGGAGGGCAGGGAGTGAGGGACTTAGCGCTTTCCCCTTTCCCAGACCGACTGGGGGAAGTACGCGCCGCAAGCTCCTTGCAGGGCAGGGCAGGGTGGTAGGAGACTTCATGCACTCCCCTCGCCCCAAGCCCTGCTCAGCTGGCAAGTGACTCTAAACGCAGCACACTCTTGCAGGGCAGGGGCAGACTTTGCGTGCTCTCCCCGCCCCCAGACCCTGATTGACCTGCGGGTGGGATGGGGGGGACGGACATGCAGAGTTGTCTCCTACCACCAGGAGCATGGGCGCCTAGAGGGAACCCCAGCTGTTCAGAACAGCTGGTGATTCTCTGGGGGGTGGAGGGGCATGAGCAAAGACTTCACGTGCTCTCCCACTCAGACCAATCAGGGTGTGTGAGTGGGGAAGCATAGAAGTGTCCTGGTCCCATCACTTCTGCCTGAGGCCCTGCCCCTTTTGGGAGGCCACTTCAAAAATTTCTGAAGTGGCCCCCGGTTAAAAATGATTGCCCACCCCTGTGCTAAACTGTGCCTAGATTTAGCATGATGGCTTGGATGCTCTGGGGGACAGGGAAACAAATTCTCCCAGGAAGCCAGGAAATTGCTTTGAGAGGAGCAGAACCCTTGTAGGACAGACACTGGCCACTCAGCAGTCTGTATTGTGGAAGCTGTTCTGCACTGCTGGGCAATGAATGTGACCAATCCCTGACCTAAATCGTTCAGCAGTGCCTCTCGTGGCTGCCTTTAAAAGTGCAGCACTGGGCACTGAAAAGACTCCCGAGTGCTTATCTGCTGTTTGAAATGGATGGCTGCAAAGTGGGGTCCCGAGGAAGCTTTTAAATGGGGAGAAAAGTTGGGTGATCCTGCAGCAGAGTCAGGGTTGAGTTGGGGGATGTGTGGGAGGGGAAAAGGAAGAGAACGGGAAACCTGAGGGCTCATATGGCTTTAAATGTGTCAAACTCTTTGATTACGCTAACCCTGCCTGACTATAAGATCACACATTCGGAGTTGTATGTGAATGACTAAGCCCTATGAAAAGGTGCATCCTTCCTGCATCTTGTATATACAGCTGTGTGACTTAGGGTTTGTAGTGCTCCTAGTCTGGCTGTACACTTCTTGCTAAGCTTGGAAAAGAAGCTAGCCCTTCCATGATCCCGGGAAATAGCACGCAAGACCCCTGCATCCTTAAATCAAAATATCCACCCTGATATGAAACCTCGTTATTAGGGAGCTTTGAGATGGTGTCTGCCTCTTGCTGGTGCTTAGTTAAAAATGCAGTTTGTCAATTACCATTTGTTTTGCAAAAGTAACTTTCCTCCGGTGTGCAACACCTCTGAGCAGGACTCCCATCATGGAAGCCTGTTTATTAGAAGCTACGCGTTCCTTACTGTGACTGGCGTTTGTCCAAAGTCTCATGAGTGTGGCGTGTCTCTTGCACGGTCCTCAAACAATTTATGTGGAATAACAAATTACCCTTCTGAATTTTTGAATGTTACTAACTCCAGTTTTTAAGAGGATTGGATTTTTTGTGAGCAAACTCTGAGCTGTTCAAAGGATCTTGCAATAGCTCTTGTTTTCCTGGAAAGTTTTAGGGAGTTTAATTTGTTTCCTTTATAACCAGCTTTACTCCAAAGGGTTTGATATTTTACCAGAGAAAGGGCATTAGGAATAATTTTGCTGGTTTAAAAATTCAGCAGAACTGTTACAACAAGGGGAAGTTGGAATTGTTGGGGAGCAGGGAAGGAATTCAGTGTCCTATAAAAGGACTGGATTTCCTTCTCCAACTCCCGATCCTGTGAGTTCAATGAACTAACAAACTTTTCTGTTGTAGGTACACCACACTTTCCTATAGAGCTCCAGAAATGGTCAATCTGTATAGTGGCAAACTTATTACTACAAAAGCAGATATATGGGTATGTATGAAACCCACTCAAGACTCACATCCCTGACCTCGACACCTAACTAAAATACTTTGATTACCTTGAAGCTTTTGTGTGCGCGCGTGCGTGCAGTGCAGCGCAGCGCAGCGCAAACAACTAGAAACTTTCCACTGGTGTGGGAATACCAGCGCAGTATGCTCCGGACTGTACCAATAATGGGAGCAGGGGAGAGGACATGGACAGCATTTGCATAACTGGGCATTCAGGTGATCAAGAAGGCAGGAGCCATTCTGCAGCTGGAAACCTCTTTGTGCCTGGGGATGTGTTCTCCTCGCAGTCCTGGCTGGCTGGCGCTGCTCTGCCCTGCTCATTCGTCCTGGCGACAGCGGAGCGGCAGCAGGGCCAGTGGTACAGGCCAGAGCAGAGACCCCAGCCAGGACTACAGGCCTGCCTGCACCTTGGGTCTGCAGGGCTCCAGGTCGGGCTCCGCTGTCCCAGCCCCGCTCGCTCACTCCTGGGGCTGCAGAGGGTTCCCTGAGCTGCCATTGGAGCCTTCAGCAGCAGGATGGGTCCTCGTCCACTGTGCAGTCCGGCCTGGGGTCTGCGCGAGGGGTCACTCCTCCCCATTACCTGAGGGGAAGCCTTTTAGAGTGGCCAACAAGCCCTCACTGGCTGCAGGTGTCTGATCAGCCTGCTGCTGCAGGCCGGCTCGCACGGAGTCTCAGGTACCCGCAGCCAATTCAGGGAACAGGAAACCACTCGCCCATCACTCAGTGCACCTGCCCTCCACCAAACTCCTGCTTCACCGCGGCCTCAGGAAATGGAGCGAGCCGGCCCCTGAGCTCGGGGGAGGGGGGGGGTAGAGCAGACTGGGGCCAGGTCGCTCCAATTCCCACTGCTGTGGAGAGAGCCAGGGGCCTGGACTCCTGCTGCCAGCGCCAGGCATCCTCTAACTCCCAGGTCGCATCGCTTGGGGGAGGCGGCTGAGGGAGAGGGCGGAGTTTGGGGGAAGGAGTTAAGAGGGGGCACAGCAGGGGTGGGAAGAGGCAGGGCAGGGGCAGGACCTGAGGCGAGGGGGAGTTGCCCTGGGCCCCACACCTCCCTAGGGACGGCCCTGCCTGTGACAGAAGAGGGAATTGAACTTGGTTTTCCAGAGTCCTAGATTAGTGCTCTATTCATTGCCCCCCCCCCCCCCCCCTTCCTTTGCTGCTGTGGCTGGGCGGCTACTGCTGTCTAAACACGTCCTACTGTTCTCTCCTTTCTCTAGGCACTTGGTTGTTTACTGTACAAATTGTGTTACTTCACATTACCATTTGGGGAGAGTCAAGTGGCAATTTGTGATGGAAACTTCACCATTCCGGACAACTCTCGCTACTCCCAAGACATGCATTGTCTCATACGTGAGTATAATCGTTTCCGTAGCACTGCATAGTTCCATGTTAGAAATAAAGCCCTCTCCTCTTTTGTCATTCCCAGTTGTTTGAGCTGAGAACCTGGAGAGTGTCCTCTCTTTTTGGAAGAAAAAGATCTATTCACATGCACAGATGAGCCAAATGAGTGTACAGGACTTTGACCATTTCTATGTAGATGATCATAGTCCAGCCATGTGGAAAACTAGGCAAATAGACAATCGTTTGGTTTAAGATCACTACAGAAACTCCATTACTGTCTCTTTGCATAAGGAGTTGAAAAGCGTCACAGTGGCTTAGACTAGTGATACGACTTCATCTTCTGCGAACTGAGAAACAGAACTAAAATGTTTATAAATAACCCACTGACTAAAGTGAATGCATAATTAAGGGTACAATGCCTTACTCTCTGCAAAGCAGGAATATCTTGCCTGCTTTCAGTACAGCATTTGGTTGTGCCAGCCATGAGTGAGTATTGCAAATTCAGATGTGTTTTCAAAATAGCCTGCTTAGTTCTCCACAGCTCTACGTGCCCTGGGTTTGAGCAGATAGTAAAACTTAGTTAGTGCTTGAAGTCCAGGTCCCATGCATGGGAAAGTCAGTGCAGATGTCCTTCCCCTACTCTCTATTGGGTAGAGCATTAGGAACGTCTAAACCTTTCTGGTATTGTAGGGACTAAGAGCCTCAGCTGAGATCAGGGCTCCATTGTGCCAGGCGCTGTACATACACATAGCCACAGCTGGTCCTTGCTCCAAACCACTTTCTATCTAAATAGACAAAGCAAAGGATGGGAGAAAGTATTGGTGTCCCTTACTTACAGTTGCAGAACTAAACTAGTGTTATAGGGGAAATAACTTGGCCTAAGTGTACACACAAATTCTGCCAACTCTCACTTTAAATGGTGATTTGTGGATGGATGTGCTTGTCTTGGCTTGCTTAGGAAAGTAAACCAACTTCATATTTTAGTTAACGAACTGCTATTGCCCCTGCTGCCATTGATGTCGTGAATAACTTTGTGATTGACTTCAGTGGGAGGTACAACGGGCTTCCATCCTTGCAGTTAAAAACTTCTTGTATACCCTGGGAAATGACCATGTACTCTGTAAAATCCCAGCGGGTCCAGTGCAAGATCTGGTCCTTTGGTCTGTATGGGTAACATACGTATAACGGCAGCAAACCAAGTACAGTCTCCTGATGTGTGTTAGAAAGTCACTGCCTTGCAATCCACACTTGAGCTGGAAGATGTGGCTTCTGCACCATGTGCAAATCTGGTATAAGGCCTTGTCAACACTAACCCCGCCATCTCATCTACATGACTTCAGCTGTGCAAATAGTGTCGCTGAAGTTGATTTTCTTACATGTATGCGGTAAGGTCAGGAGGCTGCTACTCTTCTCGTCTTGGCGGAGTATTGGATTTGACAGGAGAGTGCTCTGAGATCAATCTCTTGCATCTAAGCAGACATGATAAATTGACGGCTGACGGATTGATCGCAACAGCTTTGATCCACTGCATAGTGGAGACAAGCCTTAAATGAGCTCCATGATTATCCATTAATCTTCTAATATTTAGCACCCAAGTCTTCTGATCCTTTTTTTTTTTTTTTTTTTTTTTTTAAATAAAGGGTATATGCTTGAACCAGATCCTGATAAGAGACCTGATATTTACCAAGTTTCCTACTTTGCATTCAAGTTGACCAAGAGGGAGTGCCCTGTCCCGAATGTACAGGTAAGTAGCCTGTAGATCCCTTCAGAGGAAGTGGGACCAGACTGCATCTGACGTTCCTTTGCACTATTATTCCCTATCTACATTTAACTTCAGCTGCTGGAGAAACCCATGGCTTCAATTTAGCTTGTGCCTTTGGGGTATACAAATAGCAGATTCCTTGTCTAGACAGTTAGGAGTCTGTGCTTGCACCAGCACCAGGTCCCATCCAGTGAGTAATACTGGATTACAGCACCAGGTCCCATCCAGTGAGATGGTAGATATAAAGCATTCTGGGGAAGAGCACTAGCAAAGTGCAGGGAAGGACGTAATGTTTGCTGTCTTCATGGTGGCATCCATCCATCACCATGTCTAAAAGCAGCAGCAGAAGCAGTGATGGGATTTGACAGCATTTTAAATGATGTGACAATGCAGGGAGCTAGGCAAGATAAATCTCTGGAGGTTTGGTTGTACGGGCCCAAGAAAAATCAACACCCACTCTGGCTGAGTGTCCTCCAGAGGAGGGAGTGAAACCCTGTCTCTAGGAAGGGGGGAATGTGTTTAATTGCCCTTCTTTTATGTTCACTTCGATGTTGGTAGAGAAGCAAAGGCAGGTAGCTGTGATGTAACCCAGAGAGAGGACAGCTCATGGGATTCCACGAATGTTGCAATAAAGTACAATGGGCTGGTGTTTGGAGCGGGGAGATGAGAGCAGTTTCTGTGTATTGCACTACACCAGTATTGGGAGGTGGCGGGGGGGAGGGTAAGAAGTGAGGTGGTGGGGGGAGGGGAAGGAGGAGGGCTGGGTTGTTTTCTGTGCTTTGTTGTGTGGATATTGGAGCCCTGTTGATTTGCGTGTGTGAGGGGAGTGAGAGAGTTGGCAGTATAGATACACTTTAGCATCGATTCTCACACACACATTTAGGTTGAAACTTTTGAAAATGATTAATCAGATGCATTGGAAGTAGCTGATTAGGGTCCTCCCGAAATCAGAACTTTCTCTTGAAAATGTAGGCCCTCTCTTTCTCACTGATACTTGAGCAACATTACATGACTGTGTCTGCATGATATTTACGTGCAGTAGAAATTTAGCTGGGCTGGTATGCAAACGATACGTGGTTTATGTGAAAAATAGGGTTGCAGGAGATGCTGAATGTTAGGCAAATGAGCCTATTATGTCAGTGGGTTTCCAGGCCTATAATTAATAGACGCATATGCTGGTTGTTTGGTTTGGCTCCTCGCTCCCACAGTAAAATCAGTCTGAGCAAATAACTAGAGCTCTGCACGGATACAAACTTGTATCCGCATCCACGTTCGTGTCTGCAAAAACAAGCTGCAGATACTCACGGATGTAAAGCAGAGAGCCATGGATTGGCAGGGCTCTACAAACAACTTATTTACTGCCATGCTCAGTTTACTGATCTGAGGTTGTCTAGGGGAATTCTGACGAGGTGTATGTGCACGTGGCATCTGGACCAGTCTTGTGAAACTGATTACCAGGCAGATTTGTTATAGCATATGTTATCTGTACTGCAGCTGAGTTTGTGGCTCATGATTAGCCAAATTCCATTTAAAACATATAGCAAATCTAATAGTCATCTGATGTTATTTAAAGTGCGGTATTAGAATCCAATTCAAAACACGGATTCACAGGTGCTTTATACTGTATTAGGGATATTTCAGGGGTACAAAACAGGGTTGATGCAGTTGTCTGAAGAGAACTGTTTGGAGACTTACCTAATTTTTCCAGTCAGCTTCTGGTTCCATCTCTCTCTTGTTTTGCCATCAGAGTTAACGTATGTGAATATTCCATACAAATCTTATCTCTCATCTATATTTGTTTTTCTTTACAATGCCCATTTGTCGTGTCAATCGCCTGTCTATGTATTTATTGGTTCAAAGTCCAAAAATGAGCTAGCTTGACTTAATGGGATTTAGGATCCTAAATAACTTTTCTCAGGCTTTTATGCAAATTTGGCCCATGATCCTGCATGATTTCTACTTCGTGTGTAATAAACCCAATGGTTTTTGGATTTGCAGAACTCTCAGATCCCTGCTAAGCTCCCAGACCCAGTAAAAGCTAGTGAAGCAGCTGCGAAAAAGAGCCAGCCAAAGGCCAGGTAAGAGCCTCTATGATTAACACATTTCTCTTTTCATCGGTCTCTTTTCAGATTTTGAACTCTTTCTAGTTAAAAACCACTGGTATTCTCTTTTGGCTTTCACTGTAGAAAATAGATGGAGGCTTATACTGTGATCCTGGGACTTGTAATTTAAATGTAAAATGCCCATTAAAATAAAAGGCAGCAAATGGTAAGACGAAAGAGTTCCTTCCTTGTGCTGCATCCGAGTCAGTTGCTAGGTTTTGTAAACCAATAGCACCCTTTGAATAGAACAGCTCGAAGTCCATAAGTTAGGGTGGGCAAGATAGGATCCGACAAGCTGTGGCCACCCTGCCAATCCCTCACACCGGGGGTGCATGGCACCCGAGGGAACCGCCAGATATTCAAAATGGCTGGCAATTCCCTTTAGGTGCTGTGCAACCTGGCAGGGTGGGAGCGGGGGGCAAAGTTCATGTGTTTTCCCCACCCCCAGGCCATTCAGGGTCTGGAGATGGGGGAGCAGGTGAAGTCTCCTTCCTCTGACAGGTATGAGCCGCACCTAGAGGGAACAGACAGACCTCTTCTGTCTGAGGCTCCGCCTCTTCCTCTTGAGACTTCACCCCATTGGGGTAGCCCACGACCACTTCCAAAATTCAGGAAGTGGCCCCCCTTCAGAAATTATTGCCCCCCTCACCTCTGCCATAAGCTAAAGCTTTATTAGTCTGCACGGTAGCATGCCTACTAAGGGCCTTCTCCAGAGCTATTGACATGAG
Organism: Pelodiscus sinensis; assembly: GCF_052426305.1. Classification (NCBI taxonomy): domain Eukaryota; kingdom Metazoa; phylum Chordata; order Testudines; family Trionychidae; genus Pelodiscus; species Pelodiscus sinensis. Next base: position 16,291,726 of record NC_143079.1, read on the forward strand.
TAGAAAGACTCCCACTTACTTCAGTGGGCTTTGGGTCAGGCCCCCAGGGTACAAACATGCAGAGGAACCACAGCAGTGTTACAGGACCCAGGGTGATCTAGTCTGACCTGCAAAACACAGGCCTGAGAACCTCTCCCAGAGCATCTGCTGGAGCTAAAACATCTCTCTTGGCGCCACAGGAAGCCGAGATTGGCAGCAGTGATGGGCAGTCTGTGGCCCGGGAGACATTTTGTTACCCTTGCCCAAGTGCAGGCTGCCAGATTCCCCTGGTTTCTGTCCATGAAGGGTTTTTTCTACCAGTGTTACTCAAGTGACGCACCTAAAGCCGGGGTCCGGGAAATGAGGGGCGTGCGCATTGCACACAGCACTGCCTGTGAGAGCCGGGCACTCCCTCTGCAGCCAATCACAGCGCTGCTACGGTTCAATCAGCATCCCCACAAATTCGAGGTATGTAAATTCAGTGGGCGAAATGACCCTCTCCCAGGGGACTGTCTTTGTTATAACAGTCTAGCGGCCACTGAGTGGAAGGCGGCCACTCACGAGGTCCACTCGCTACTCTAGGTTGCCCATCGCTGCTCTGGAGGCTGCCGTCAACAGAGCATATTGTTGTCATGGTGACTCAGGGCAGACTGTACAGTTTTCAGGGTACTAAGTACATCTTTGATGTTTACTGCCTAGTGACTAGTATATTCATGGAGCTTATGTAAATAACTGTCCTCTCCAGATCTAAAGAATGCTACTTGTGATGCCTTCTACCTAGTGCCAATTAGCCCCAGAAGTTTCCCTTAATATTATTTTTATACCTGAGCTTCAGTAATAAGAGTAACTTCTAATCTAGCTCAGCGAGCAAACATACTGAAGGGCATTAAGAGGTCTCGAGCATTGCATGGCACAGGAATGCCCTGCAGGTTTGCATTATTATGGGATGATAAATATAAAGCAAAATTGGCTCGAAAGGAAAAGTACAAGTACCTGATGCTTTGGCAGAGGCCAGCTCAGCTCGTTAAGAGTACTTTTTAGACTGCCAATCTATACAGTTCTGCTGAAGGATGCCAGCTGCCATAAAGCTAATTCCTTACACCCTTCATCTGCTCTTCTGGAAATCCATAAAAAGTCCAGATTTGAATAGTCTGTTGTGTCAAACATTTGAATGCATTAAGCCCTTTTGACAAGTTCCAGCTGTCCAGCAAGCTGAAAAGCAATAATCATAAGAGAAGGCAAAATGAACGTGCTGGATTAATTTTGCAAGTGCATTTGTTTCAACTTCCAAATGACTTGCAGTAGGCTGCGTAGGAATGACTCATGTATATTTGCTCCAGTGTCTCTCCCACATCCATTATTCACTTGCTACTTAAGCGCTGTTGGCATCAGTTGGAGCAATGCCATGTGCTACTCTCCCCAGTTTTGCATTGTCATGGAGGGAGTTCCACAAACCAGATACAGCAGCAGATTGGGAATTGGGAAGTATTCTCTGCCACTGTCTGGCTTGGTGGCCTTGGGCAAGTCCCTTCATTTGTCTGCCTCAGTTACTTTCCCCTTTAAAATGGCAACGAGGACTCTGAACTTGGTAAAATACTTGGCCATATACTGATAAAAGTACTTGAAGTATTAAGTAATCATGTTTTTACAGAATAAACTTGAGACTGGCCTCTGGGCCATATTTTGGTTTGCCTGAACTTTGCAGGCAAATCTTAGTTCTTTGTCCTTTAGCATTACTTAATGGGACTCTAAATGGGCTTTTGATCTAGATGGCTCTGACTACAGTTACCTTAGGTCGGCCAGAGCTGTGTAGCCACATCACCTTCCTGCCTTGGGAATCATTGTCCATTGTGTTCAGTAGCCCAGGAAATGGCTTTTCATTTAAGCAGCCAACTTGGAAGCCACTTACCTTTTTCTACCCATGTTTGGTTCCCCCCATCCAGGCTGACTGATCCCATTCCTACAATGGAAACCTCCATAGCTCCCCGCCAGAGACCTAAAGCAGGACAGACGCAGCCCAACCCTGGAATTCTGCCTATTCAGCCAGCCCTCACCCCCAGGAAGAGGCCCAGTGCCCAGGCAGCCGTCCAAGCACAAGGTGAGGTGATTTCCATGGTGTTGGTGCCTCCTGAAAATACACAGGGCAGCACTTCAGCATGGTCAAAAGCTCCTGGAATTTGCCAAATAAATTCAATCCCGTGCTCCACTCCTATTGGAAAGGCCGGGAGAACTGAGCCCAGACAGAACCAATGGTCTTCCAGAAGCTGAACAGGCTTCAGAAGAGTCCAGGCTCAGAACGAGTGGGAGTTGGTACTTTTTTTTTCCTTCCCTTGAAGTGTTTTGAGGGGGAATTTTTGTTGTTTTTTCAGCCACCAAAATACTTTGATCAGGATGAAATATTTCTGCAGCGTTTTCTAGTTTGGGGTTTTTTGGTTTGATTTTTCTGACTTTTTTTAATGGAAAAATTGAAATCCTATGGTAAAGGTAAAGGTTTTCAAGTCACAATAAGATTAAAAATTTAAACTTTAGGGGGCGCTTTTTTTTTTTTTTTGCACATTTGTTTTGAACATTTTTTTTCAATTGTTTTTGTCAAATGGAATTTTTCACAGGAAACTCCTGTGGAAAATCATTGGTGCAGTTCGACCTGCTCTGAGAACCTGGACAGTCTAGCTGAGAACCTATGGATCTTTTGGGTGGGGGGACCCATCCTAAAGAACTCTGTAGCCAGGGGCGTAATTCCCTATCCAGTCCTCTGGGATGCTCTCAGAGGCTGACAGGCTGGTCCCTCTCTATGGGGCCCTTCCCTAAGGGGAGTATAAGCATTGTGCTGGAGCTCTGCTGAGCAGGGGGACAATTGTCTACTCTGATCTCTCGGCCCATCGTCCTCTTTCCCCTCTTAGGTGCAGGGCCTGCTGCATTGAGTGGCTCCCAGCCCTCGCTTCCTGCAGGCGTTCAGCAGCCGAAAGCGCCACCCCCGCAAGCCACGTCACAGCCTCCGCCCCAGCCCAAGCAGCCGCCTGCTCCTCAGCCGACCCCAGCCGCCCAGCCGCCAGCCCCTTCTACTCAGCCACAGGCCACACCGCAGCATCAGCAGCAGCAGCAGCTCTTCCTGAAGCAGCAGCTACTGCAGCAGCAACAGCAGCTGATGCAAGCCCAGCAGGTAAGCATGGCCGCGTCTCAGCACGCCTAGCGCACGTCCGAGGCCGCGGAGCTCCCAGGTAGAGGAGACAAGGTCTCGAGCCCTTGCTCAGCAGAGGCACAGGAAAGCGAGAGTGGCGTGGTGTGGGGGGGGCGGGGGGAGGCGGACGGGGGGCATTCTTTACTCTCTTCTGTTATGCTAGCTCCTTGGGCCGTCAGCTCTGGCTGTGCTGTGTAACGGGCGGGAACAGCCCTGCAGAGTGTACAGCTTGACTAGGCAAAGGGTAGAAAGCAGGATGAGGAGAAGCGAGCTGTCCAGGGTGTGGCAGCAATGACCAAGCTGGGAACAGAACCTAGCTCTCCTGGCTCCTAGGCCTGAGCCTTCCCCAGCAGGCCAGGGCATTTAAATAGGCTGCTTGGAATTAGTGGAGCTGGAATGCTGCCCGTAAAATGCTGTGATGGCCTTCAGGCCACACTGGCAGGGCTCTGCCTTGGCCTGACGTGCCAGCACAGCAACAGCAAACGCTGCATGCTGCTGTGCTGGTCCAAGAACACGCCCCGGCAGTCAACTGATTGCACCACTTTGGGAAAGTCTCTTCTCCCCGCCGCCCTAGAGAGGAGGTAGGTGAGGTCACACCTTGTATTGGACCAGCTTTTGCTGGTGAGAGACAAGCTCTCTTCCTCAGGTCTGTGTGAAGCGCCGGGCAAATTCAAACGCCTGCCCCTCACCAGCAGACGCTGGGCCACTGAAAAATATTACCCCAGCCACCGTTTGTCTCTAACGTCCTGGGCCCAGTGTGGCTAACGCACAGCAAACCACAGTGGAACCCACTCGGTCGCCCACTTCCATAGCTGGTCAGAAGCTGTTAACGGATCTACTGCTACTTGCTGTCGAGCTGTGTGTTGTATTCCACTCTCATAGAGGGGCCTTGGTAGTCCCCTCCGTTGTGGCATCAAGGAGCGTCACTGCAGTACCGATGTGAGCAGCCAGAACAGGCACTCCCCAAGTTACAAATCCCGACTTACAAGCTTCCGCATGCACAAGCAGCGGCTCCCCTGCAGCCTCCAGCAGGGCTGTCCTTAGGATGTACGGGGCTTCACGATGGCAGGGGGGACGTGATGGTTTTTGGAGCTGTGATTTTATGATCTTCAGCAACACACAAACGAAATCTTTTAAAAGCAAATTTTAAACTAAGGTCCTGTCGACTCACCCAGTAACACAAACTGACAGTATGGACCTGGGGTTGGCAAATGCCTCTTGTCTGCAGTACCTCTTGACTGGCTCTTTCCCAGGTTCTGCTAACAGGTCAGGCCGGATTTGCCACTTGTAAGGCCACGAGCGCCTCTCGGAAGCAAGCAGAACTAGAGAGCAGGAATAGGAAGGGGCACGGCACTAAGACCCAGTGGTGCCCCAGACTTTCAGGTGCCCTACACAGCTGAGTATTCTGCATGTGTGTCATGAGGATCTGACCTCAGGGAGCAGGCAGGAGACACAGGTGGAGGGGAGCTGTGCCAAGTGCTGGCTGGAGGACTCTGGAGGAGCAGGGGGAGGTCTCTCAACCAGCAGCGGGAGAGAAGCGGCCTTTGAAGCGGAACCGCCGGTCTCTCCAGGTGCACCGCTGTCCCGGGCTCCTCTAGAGTCCTCCGACCCACCCTCGCACTGCTCGCTGCCTCCTGGTCAGAGGGGCTGGGTGCAGCCGGCGGGGCAGTGGCTGTACGGTGGGGCTGGCCTCAGGAGTCACTGAAACAATCCCACAGCCTGAGCCTTGCAAGCCCACCAGCTGCTGAGCAGCCATACCCAGCATGAACTAGGGATGTAAAAGCCTGGTCAGTTAACCGATTAAATGTTAGGTTAATGTAACAGTTCACTGGTTAACTGACTAAAGAAGGATCCAGGCTAGTCTGTGGGGCTGGCTACCAGCTCCTGGCTCCGCATGGACAGAGACAGCTCTAGATGCCGAAACAACCTCTGTGGGGCTGGAGCAGCCACTTGCCCACAGCAGGTGGGAAGCTGCTGCAGTCCCCACCGGTTAACCAGGACTGGTAATCACCACCTGTTTAGGGCAATGCTTGCCGGTTAACCACTCACATCCCTCTTTTCCCCTTCCACCTGCTTAGCAGTGAGGCCCAGTTTAAAAGAGGAGGTTTGCTGCACTGGCCCCCATTTGACGTTGGGATACTGGGTCTATCGCACAACCCCCCTCACACTTCGCCCGAGTGCGAAGCCAATGCAGGAAGTCCACAGCTTACGAATGGGTTGTGTTCCAAAAGTTCGCTTGTAAGTCGGCTGTTTGGAACTTGGAACGCATTTTCCCATTGGAGCAATGTTATAAATGGTAGTTAGGTTCCCAGGGTAGCCCACAAAAGCTGATGTAACCCCCAGTGTAGCTGAAATACTGTAGATTTGCAATGAAAACGACTAGAAATCGTTTATTTAACCTTGGAGGCTGGTGCTTGAGGAAAGGCAGGTTTGCTTAGAGGAGGATCAGGAGGTAGGTGGAGATTCTAAAAAGGGAACTTCTGGGTATCCCCCGGCTGCTGTCTATCTCCCCCCCCCCCCCCCCACCCGCCCGGCAGGCTCTGCTAGGTAGAGAGGGCCCAGGTGTCAGGCTGGAGCGTGTCTGGAAGCCTGCACAGCAGTGGCACTGGCAGGCTGAGCACGGGGAGCCCAAGGTCTGTCCTGACTGTGCAGCGTCCACACAAGTCCAATGCCCCGCGGATGGTTGGGAGGGGGAAGCCTTTGCTCAGCTTGAGCAGGGAGGCGCATTAACTCAAGGCTGGGCCGCGGAGCGAGCCAGGGAAGTGGCCGAACAGGAGACTTGTCCTTTCCAGTGCTTGACAAAGGTGGAAAAGAACCGAGAAGGTTTCTAGGCGTCAGGGCCCACGTCCAGTTTTTGAGCAGCCTGTGGCAGGTGGCCTGCCAGGCCTCTCAGCTTGTGTTTCACCAATTGCCCTGCCTGTCTCTCTGTCTGCCCCGGCCGCAGTTCCAAGCCCTGCCGCAGTTCCCAGTGATGCAGCAGGGAGCGCCGGCGCAGCAGCCGCTCATGCAGAGCTATTACCAGCAGCAGCAGCACTTGGGCGCCCAGCAGAAGACCGCGGTGGCGGCAGTTCAGTCAAAGCCGCAGGCTGCAGTCCAACCAGCAGCTGCGCAGGAGCAAGTGGTAAGAACTAGCAAGGCCTTGAAAGCTGCAGGGAGGGGCTGGACAGCATGGGCGGGATCAGTGCGCACAAACGTCCCAGGCACAAACCGAGCTCGCAGCCTGCCCGGCTAGTTGTGTGCGGGACACGGCCTGGGAGTAAGGGAGACTCAGGGGGGCCTCCAGTGTTTGGGGCCAAGCTTTTCCTGTCAGCCATTTTTCCTGCTCCCCCGGTGCTTTCCAAGAGTCTGCTCTTGTCTGGGCTCTCTGCAGAAACTCCCTCTTGCTATGCTGTCTACTGGAGTTTGGCCTTCTGTAGCAGAGCAGGGCAGGCTGAAGTGAGAGGAGAGAGGAAAAGTTACTCTCCTCCTTGCTACAGAATATATTTCACCTCCAAAGGGGTCCCTGAAGGCACATGGCAGAGCTGCTCAGTCCTGCATGAGGGAAACATTGCAGTGATGTGTCAGATGCAGGGGGAGGAACCGAGGCACACAGATGGATACAGCAAGTCAGGGAGGAAGAATGGTCCAGTGGTTAGAGCACTGCCCTCGGACATGGGAAACCGGAGCTCAGCCCCTTGCTGTGCCACAGACTCTGTGACTTCAGCAAGTCACTTAACTCTCCGTGCCTCGGCTCTCCCTCTGTGACATGGAGATAATAGCACGGCCCTGCCTCGCAGGAGTGTGTGAGGAAACGGCCATTGCAGCTCTGTGTGGTGTGGCCATCTCGTCTAAGACTGGAGTAGAGCCCAGAACTCCAGACTCTGAAAATCTGGTAGAATGTGCCCGATGTAGGAGCCTGCAACCTCCTCTTGAAACGCTGGTGCAGAAGAAATGCTAACCAATGGCATAAGAGTGGCGTGTCCTCTCCTGCAACGGGCTGACCAGATTCAGTAGTATTGTCCCCGACTCTGTGTGCCAGCATTAGTGTCCTGGGCAAAGATTGTCCAGAGTGACTAGAAATGTTGAGTGCCCGAAGCAGTGCGTTAGGCGACTGGGGCGCAGGGGTTTGGGTCGTGTTTTTCGCTAGATGGCGGGTGCCCTGAAAATCAGTCCCTCAAAGCCATTGTGGACATTGCTAGATTGCAGGGCAGGAAGGGACCATCGTGGTCCAGTCCGACCACCTAGATAACTCAGGCCGTCAACTTGGGCATCTGCCAACCGAAATCAGGGTCCAAGAATCCTGACCCAAGTTTTCTTGACCCCGGTAGGAAAAAGCGGGTACAAAAAGAGCAGCCTTCCACTCTGCCTTGATTGTGGTGGGCTGGGTTTTTCCTGCTCTGTCGTAAAGAGGATTTTTACAACACGTTGTACAAAAAAGAAATCTGCTATTAATCATCTGAGCATGTGTCCAAATCAATTCGACTTGCAGCAGCAGAGCGGATGACTGTCCGCTGCATTAGACAGGGGAGATGTGCCAGAGAGCACGAGTCCCCGCTACCAAAATCCTCTGCAGTTGCAGAGGAAAGGAAGTGACAGTCCTTCATTGCTTCCAGAGCCGATTCATGCTTGTTTCTCTTGGTAAGTGGGGGGCCCTTCACTTCAGTTTCATTTGTGCATGACAAGGGCTTGCGCTCGGTTTTTGCACTGTATCCTGTACCCATGCAAAGGAAGGGGGCATTGTGCAAATCTCTTCAGCTACAGAATATTTGCTTCTAAATTAAGAGGCAGCCCCTGCTTGGCTTGCTTAGAACTCTTCCTGGGCCTAGTCCCTATGAAGCTGCAGGAGCAAAGCTGCCCTAGGTTGAGTACTAGCTGCCCCAGCCTGCCTCTTCCAGGAGCACCAGGAGTAATTTGGCCAAGGCATTTGGCAGAATGACGTATGTGCCTAAAGGCTGGGGCAGGGGAGAATTATTATTATTATTATTATTTTTTCCACCCCTTTTATGACTAGAGCCCTGCAAATCCACAGATATCCTGCAGGTATCTGCATCCACAGCTCTCTTTTGCAGATGTGGATGCAAATGCACATTTTGTATGTAGAACCCTGCAAATTTGCTGATGTCCGTGGGCCCCTGCAGATGTGGATACGTTTATCTGCAGCTCATCGTTGCGAATAGGGATGCGGATCCAGATAAAAGTTTATTTCCGACGGTGTCTTATCGGTCTCTGTTACCTGTTGTGTGGAATATTCCTCTGTAGCTGGTGAGCAGGGGAGGGAGTCGCAGACCTTGGGTTCCTACAGTCGCTAGGTGATCCTGGGCAAGGCGTATTAGCTCTGAGACGCCGGAATGGGTCTGATCCAAAGTCACTGGGAAGTTTGACCATTGAAAGGTACAACACGACCCAATGGCTTGAAGTTGAACAAATTCAGGCTGCAAATAAAGCTCCATTTTCCCATTCTGAGTCATGGGAACAACTTACCCAGAATCAGGCCCACTGATTTGGGGGGGGGGGCAGACAAAGGGGGCAGTTGCCCCAGGGCCCAGCAATTCTGGCAGCCCTCGGAGCCCTAACCCTGATGCCAGAGCCCCATGACACACACTCCAGGTGGCTGTAAGGGCTAGCAGGGGTGGTGCGGTGCACTGGGGGCTCACTGCCCCGGCCCCCCCCCGCCCCTTCCAGGAGTGCCGATGCAGCCCCACCCACTTTGCCCCGGGGTCCAGCATGGCTGTTTGCTCCCCCACCCGGGGACCTGGTGGATTCCCCACCACTGGCAACTTTTAAATCGAGGTTGGGATTATTTTTGTTGAAGTCTGCTCTAGGGATTATTTGGGGAAGTTCCTGCGACTTGTGTGACACAGGAGGTCCTGGCAGATGGTCACCGGGGTCCCTTCTGGCCTGGAATCTGTGAATGACCCCACCGGGGTCCCTTCTGGCCTGGAATCTGTGAATGACCCCACCCCGCTTCCAGGAGAAAATTCCTGAGACTTATTTAAAGAGCCTTTGTGAAGGTACCTGGAGACCCTTCACACACGTCAATTACATGAAAATCTTCTTAACGGGAATAAAACAACCCAGTGTGAAAATCCCCCCCCTCCATCTTCCCTGAAGAGTAACCTGTGCAGAGCCCTTCCCATTCCTGCAGCAACCAGGAAGAGCATTGATGGTCTCATTTTAAAAAGGCGTCGTGAGGCGGCATCTCTCTGTGGCAGGCTCTCAGGAGAGAACGCTCGGCTTAGCCCTGTCAAAACCTTTCCATGTTGCGAAACTTCATTGACATGCTGAGCCCTCTGCGTTCCTGCGGAGATCCCGGTACAACCCTTCCCTGCCCGAACACCATGTTGTACTGTGACCTACATAGAACGCCACATGGTGGGTGCATGGGACGTGCTCAAGACCAACTCCCTGCTTCCTGCAGCGCAATGTGAGGCTTAAAATGCAGCCGGTGAAAAGAAGAGCTCTTGATCGCCTCCCCTGCCATTCTGAGCATGTGACCCTGCAGCCACTGGACACCCGGCTGGGGTTGTGGTTTTGGTGGTGGTGGTCTGAAGGACACTGGGAAGTGTCTCTTTCCTGGCTCAAGATGGACCAAACTGCTGCCGCTTACTGGAGCAGAGGCAGAACGCTGTGGCAGTACCATAGACAGACTGCTCGTCTCTTCCCCCTGCTTTTACCTTTTAAAATCAGCATTAAGTGCTAGCCAGATTGCGAAGTCACACTTAGCAGGCTGACTAGAAACCAAGTGGTGACAAACCCTGTGATTTTTTTTTTTTTCACACCGGAATCGTTTTAGTGGTGGGGGGGGGGCATAACGAGCTCACATTAGTTTCACTTTCTGAGCACGTCCCTCCTTTTGTGAAACATTTTGAACTTCTTGTTCAAGGGCTACAAAATTGGAGCAGGAGGGGTCAATTGTGTCTCAAGACCGGCAGTATGACCTCCATGTGCTGTTCATACTGAGTTACACTGCTCCCCTCTGCAGCCCGCCTTGGTCACTAATGGTTAATAGCTCTGGTTCCCACAGCCCTGGATAGGTTTGCCGTGCCAGCTGGGTCCCATGTCCCCCTAATGGAGTCGTTCTTTTAGCTCAAGGGCTGGGCTCTGCGCTTTGGCGCTGGAGGTTCTGGGTTCTGTACTCATTGGACACCAGTCCAAATCAAACGATCACCGGGATACGTTTGTACCCTGAGTTGTGAAGAAACCATTAGATAAAAGGTTTCTGTGGCAATCCCTGGAAATCCAACCCCTGTTAAACAGCTCGCACTCACCGATATTTTGCTCCTTAGCCCTGTCCCGCTGTAACTTCAACCCATGTGCCCACCCGACGTGGCCTCTCCAATGTGATCTTTCTTGCCCAGGTTGTGAACCATGGCGCCCAGGGGGGTGGCGGTTGCCATTTCTCTGTTAGGGACACGTTCCTTCCCAGAGCTGTACCGGTGAAGGAGAGCGGTGTCGCTGGGATTACGTCTCAATGGGACCCTAATACTCATTGTTGAGGCTCGTTCGGTTTTGCCCTGCTCCTTTAGGCTGTGTGAGGCCAGGGCCCAGGGGGACTCTCACATGCGCCAGTAGCTTTGACGTTTGCTTCCTTCCAGAAGCAGGCTCCGATACGGCAACAGCAAAAGCCTCAAACTACGCCACCGTCCGCTATCCAGGGCCAAAAGCTGGGCTCCCTCACGCCTCCGTCCTCCCCCAAGACGCAGCGCGCAGGGCACAGGAGGATTCTGAGCGACGTGACGCACAGCGCTGTGTTCGGGGTCCCGGCCAGCAAGTCCACCCAGCTCCTGCAGGCGGCCGCTGCCGAGGCCAGTCTCAACAAGTCCAAGTAGGTGGCCGGTGGCTCTGACGGGTACGGGGGGTGGAGAAGCTGTTTGTGCCCTGCTCTTGAGGGGAATACCCTTAAGTCAGCCCACCTCATCTTGGTACCCACCAGGCTCGAAAGCCTCCCCCTCACTCCAAAGCAGCGTCCTTGCTCAGGGCGGGGGGAACTCCCAACTGTGTTTCCTCTCCCAACATGCCAAGCAAACTGAGTCCCCACCCACTGGACTACCCGGTGGGCAAGAAGGTGCCTCAGTAGCCCTTGGATCCTGCTTCGCCCGGGACCCCAGCAATCCTCTGGCCCGTATTCTGAGCCTGGCAGGTGCAGCGAAGCGTTCCCCAAAGAGTCCGTGCCATTTCACCCACACTATCAAACCCATAAAGTCGGGAGGCTGCCGCCCGGCATATTCCATACAGCTCTTCATGGCACGGGGCAGGGCGGCCTTTCCACAGGTTCCCTAACTCAGCAGGTGGCAAACTCCTTGAGAGCGCCCCTCTTGAGTTACGATTTGGGTTGCGCTCCTCCCCCAACCAGAGCCAAACAGCCACGTGCAGGGTCGCCTGCTTACAAACTGAACCAAGACCATAACGCAGCTGTAGTTACATTACGTTACCCACACTTGGAAATGTCAAGTACACGGACACTGCCTGCCCCCTGACTCTTCCACCCCACCGTTTGAAAGCCATTGCCCCAGCTGCTCTAAGGCCCTTGTGCATCTCGGTTTGTGCCCCCGTGCAAGAAGTGCATCAGGCACTCCAGGGACAGGCCAGGACTCGGGCGCAGCATCGCTGAGCTCTAAATAGAGCTGTGTATGTGCCACCAATGCCGCCCAGCGGTGGAAATGAGACCAATGAGATTAGGCTGGGCCGTGCCACAGGAAGAGAATAGGGAGGATCGAGGTGCCCCCTTCCATGAGGCCCTCAGTGGCAGGGAAGGAATGGAAGGAGACATACCCAGGGGATCCTGGCAGTGAGCCGCCCCAGACACAGCAGAAGAAATCCAGAGACTCCTAAGATCACTACCATTGGACCTGGCGGGGAAGAGGAGATTTTCCTTCCCAACAGTATGTGATAATGAGGGCCCTACCAGTTTCATAGCCATGAAAAAGTCACAGACTGTGAAATCTGATCACCCTGTGCTGCTAGGAGCCTGGGCTTCCCAGCCGCTGGGCTGGCCAGGCTGGGGAGGGACAGCAGTTCTCTTCACCCTCCCCAGCCACTCTCGGTGGGGGTACCAGACCCGCTTTGAGAGGTCTTGCAAGAATGAGGGTGGTACCACCGCACTTCTGCTCTGGAGAAGCCTGGAGAGATCTGGGCTCCCGTCTTCTGCCCCCCTCCCCTCCATACACACACCCTAGGGCTCCTGCTTCCGCTTTGGGCATCCTCCCCCCCAGCAGTTCTAGCCGGGGCTGTAACTTGTGCTCCCGGTGGCTATAGCTGGGACAAGTTGGGTTCTGGCCTCCCTCTGCAGCTTCTGTGTGGCTCTGGAATTGGAGCGCAGGGCTGCTTCCCCCAGGAGTTAATATCAGGCTTGAGGCTTGCAGGTCCTATTGCCAGGGCTCCTGCCAGGGATCGAGGTGACTGGGTAGCAAGGGCTACTGACTTGGGGTTTTTTCCTAGGGCTGGAGACACCCGTTTTCTGAGGGGCCCAAAAATTGGTTATCTCCAGGACCTGCTCTAGCCTTGTCCTGAAGGCTGTACAGAAGTGACCTCCCTCCCCATGACAACTTTGCAGACTTCCCCCCCCCCCCTTGCTCCCTGCACATGATCCCATTTGGAGGCAGGGACCCCCATTTAGAACACTGTGAAATTAGGGATGGAATCATGGAAAATTGTGAAACTGACCAACTTGAAAAACCACTGGCCATGAAACTGACCAGAATGCCTAGTGAATTTGGTAGGTCTCCAGAGATGATCCATTGAGACCCCGAGCATGTGAGGAAGAACCAGCCAGCCATCTCCTGAGAGACCAAATGCCACCGCAGAGACCAAGCCACCCCACACAATGGCCCACCCTGATCCTTCACTCACAAGAGATAAATTTCCCAGAATACACCAGGGGCAAAAAATCCCTTCTTGGCTCCTATAATAACATAAGACATAAACTGGAAGTGAGCCTCAGGGCTGCTGAGCCCTTCCCCCACCATCTCAAGCAACCACGTCATCTGATTGACTTACCTGGTTACTAATGTTCATGTCTTTGGTTGGGGGGGTGCTTTCAGGTCTGCTTCCACAACACCCTCTGGCTCCCCCAGGACCTCACAGCAAAATGTCTACAACCCACCGGATGTCTCCACATGGAACCCCTTCGATGACGATAACTTCTCGAAACTCACGGCGGAGGAGCTGCTGAACAAGGACTTCGCAAAACTGAGCGACGGTGAGTTTACCGAGCGCGTTAGCTAGGTGCTGGCGGAGGTCCCTCCTGCACCTGGGAAACGGGACTGGCATCACGGTGGAACATGACAGTAGCTACAGAGTCCTGGTGGGAACTTGCAGAACTGACTTGCTTAACATCTTATACATCCTAGAATCCCAGGGCTGGCAGAGACCTCAGGAGTCATCGAGTCCAGCCCCCTGCCCAAAGCAGGACCAACCCAACTCAATCAACCCAGCCAGGGCTTTGTCAAGCTGGGACTTAGAAACCTCGAGGGATGGAGATTCCACCCCCTCCCTGGGGAACCCAGCCCAGCGCTTCCCCACCCGCCTAGGGAAATGGTTTTTCCTTATGTCCAACCTTGACCTCCCCCACTGCAACTTGAGACCATTGCTCCTTGTTCTGCCACCACTGAGAACAGCCTCTTTGGAACCCCCCTTCAGGTAGTTGAAGGCTGCTACCAAATCCTCCCCCCCCCCCCCCCAAACTATTCTCTTCTTCAGCTGGCAGCTTTGTGTCTCACTTTCACTGGGCTTGTGACATCCTGGGCAAGGGCAGTGTTTGTCTGTCTCTGATAGTGCCTTCCTTTCAATGAGGTCACAGAGATGGCTCAAGGTGTAAAATTGTTCTCTGGCCCTGATGAGTCTTGTGGTCAGAAGTCACCAGTGTGGCGTCCTGACAAGTATCTTGCTCCGGCTAGTGATGAGAACCATTTGGCTGCGTGTGCATGCACCCCCTGTGTGTTGTACTGGCTCTGCAGACTTTGAGAGAGCCCCAAATACCCCAAAATCAGATCTGGATTGAAGCCATCCAGCCAGGTTTATGCTTAAATGAAACGCCGTAATAGTTGTCAGCAGACTACACTGAACCACTGGATCAGTTAACGGCAGGGTTCTCCATTGCCCCCTAGAATGAACAAGGACAGCCCCTTAGGTACATTTTATACATAGGTACAAACACGTTACACATCACTCCTGACATATCAGGTTGCTACTCCCTGATGTTACCTAGATACCATCCCTTCCTTTGTTTTGATCGAACCACCGTGTACGTTTCTATTCATCAGCCTGTCGTTTCAGACCCTCTCCTGAACCTGGGTCAGTCTGTCCCTGTTACCTGTAGAGAATGTGGAGGTACCAACCTGTTTTTTAACAAGGTGCTTGTTAGTCCTGTTTGTGCCAGGTTCTGTGAGCAGGGCCTGCTTCTTGCTCACAGCTTAGCTTGGCTTTATATTAGCAAAGTCTTGACCACAGCTGCCCCCACACCAGGCCCCGGGCTAATATTTTAGGCCCTCTTCCCTCTCCGAGTCTACCACCGTCTATCTGCTCCACAGCTGCCTGCAGACCTGCTGCATGCAGATTGAGTTACTTTGTTTCATCCGGGAAAGATGGCTTGCAAGGTGGAAGTGTGAAAATAATGTTCTGCCATGGGATTTTAAAGCTGTTTACATAGTGCCAAGAGATCCCCTTCCAAAGGGGCGCAATCTACCATCGAGCGTAACCCGACATTCTGGAATTTCAGGTAAACCTCCAGAGAAGCTTAGCAGCTCCACAGAGAACTTGATTCCAGGCTTCCAGGCAGCTCCATCGACCACACAGGCAGATGCTTTCAGTTCCTCCTCCTTTGCAGCTGGATCAGGTAAGCCTGGGAACACGGCCTGAGAGAGCCTCCTCCTCAGATCACACCAAGTGGTTGGTTTTTCTGTAGCCCAGGGAGGCCCAGCTCCATTTGACCTGACCTTGTTTCTTCAGCCAGTTGCCTCTTTGGGCATCTCACTAGCAAATATCGGGCCATCACTGAAAGACTGTCAAAGGGATACGTGTCCCAAGAGATGCCTGGTAACAAAAGACCTCAGCCTGGGAAACCTGTTCAGTTCATCTCAGGCCTTGTCTCCATTTGAGATTATTGATCTCCCTGGGATTGATGTAGTGGGTCTAATAAGGACGTGCTAAACTGACTTGAAAGTAGGAATAAGGGATCCTCCGGAAAAGGGCTTATTTTCCGGAAAATCGTGTCTAGACTGGCGCTTTTCTCTGGCAAAAACCCCGAGCCGGAAAAAAGCGGCAGCCATGTAAATGGAAATGCCGCGGGGGATATTTAAATCCCCCGCGGATTTGCAATTCCGAAGTGTCTAATCTGCATCCCTTTTCCGGAAAAGGGGTGCAGTGTAGACACAGCCCTAGTGTAGGCCTAGGCCTCGGTTGGCTCATGGACACAGTGAGGTAACTCCTTGGGGAAGTTAGATATTGAATAAACCCCTGAAGTCCATAGGAAAATCTGAGCCTGTCCCTGCTAACCATCATGCATTAGCTATTCTGTGCTTAAAGAGTTCCCTGGAAGGGAGGGGGCCAGGGGTCACTTGTTGGTCCAGACTTGCCTGTCTACTTGAGAGAAATTGGCCAGATGTGCCAGGCGATTCCACTTCTTTGAGTAGCTGTGATGGGATATAGAATCGCAGAGATGTCGGGCAAGAAGGAACCTCAGAGAGAATCTAGCCCATCCCCCTCCATGTTGAGGGACTAAAATTTCCCGGATCATCCCAAGGTGTGTGTTCTTAAAAACCTCAGATGACTGTGTGTCTCCCCTGGTAACCTGCATCTCCCCTGGTAACCTGCTCCATTGCTTTTATACTCGTCGTTAGTTTCCTCATATTGGACCTCAATCTCCCTTGCTGCAAATTAAGCCAATTGTCCCTTGTCCTGCCCTCAGTGGACTTGGAGAACAGTTGATCACTGTCCATGTTCGAAGACTGTTAGTATTTCTCCTTCCCCCTTCGCCCCCCGCAACCCCCCACCAGTCTTCTCTTGTGTAGACGGTAAAGGAGGCCGGGCTGGCAGAATCAGTCTGCCATGGGAGGAAGAGAAAGCCGGCTGATTATACTAGCGAAGATGAAGAAAAGTATGTGGGTGGGGAAGTCTTTCCTAAGTACACAATATAAATTACGTGGTGGATGCAGAAAGTGGGAACAGACGGAAGAGCATGAGTTCCACAGAGCTGCCATTCATTAGGACGCTCTAAAGGACCCGGTCCTGCAACTGTATCTGGGTGTGTGGACCCTGGTGTGGCGAGCCAGTGGACTGAGCACAGGTGCCCAAATGGATGCCCTTGCAGGATCAGGACCTTGTTAAAATCTCATTTCTCTTGCTCTCAAGTGGAACCTAGCACAGCTTCTTCAAGCTCCGAAATCTCCGGCTGAATGCTGGAAAATGCCAGGCCTCTGGAAATACTCACAGCAACCCCAAACAAAATGTTTAGAGCCGCCCTTGAGCCTCCCTTCCTTCCCCGGACCTCCATTCTGGCCTTTTTACCATTTAAAAATGGGATTTGTTGGGTTAAAATGTCCCCAGGGGTCAGCAAGCTTCAAGGAGAACAGGGCATCTTTCTGCACCATAAATTAGCTGTGAGCAAGTGCTAATGAGAGAACAGGCTCTAGGGCTGGGTCAGATTTTGGATCATCCAAGAATCTTAATTACTCAGAAGAAAAAACTGAAGACATCCATTTGAAGCTGACTTCTAAATATAACTGAACTTCGGCTTGTAATTGAGCTCAGTGGAGTGCTAGCTCCAGGGCTGTGGAATTAACTGGGAGACAGTTGAGCGAGTTGCTGTGCTGCAGACAACTCTTTCTAGCCACTCAACACCTAGGTCGTAAACACTTTGTGCGTGTCCAGCCCTGATTTGGGCTGCTGCAGTACAAATAAATCATTAGCATCGTTGGACAACATTGTTCTTGGTTTCCTATCTCTGTAGACTCTTCCCTGCACTAAGATCAGTTTTGTTTTGGGCAGAAGTTTTGTTGGTGCTTCCATAGGGATTGGAAATGCCCCTCACTTCTCCTTTCTTCACAAATACGTGCAAAGGCAGGAGTGCTTGTGAATTGACTTGTGTTAGTCAGTGTGTGAGAATTTTAGCTCTGCATGATGCATAATAGTGTGTGCTCTGTGGGGAAGTCAAGTACAATGGTTGTGACACTGCAGTGTCTGTTCGTTGGTCTCCCCATCTGTAAAATGGGGATAATAGAACCTCCTTTGTAAAGCACTTTGAGAGTTATGGATTCAAAGCACAAAGGATCTGCTCCATGGTGGTCCGATTACTAGCTTTTCCATAACAAAATAAACTTGTTTCCCCCAGGCACCGTTTGAAATCGTTTTAAAATCTGTCAATATCTCAGAGCTGTACCTTTTCTGTTTGACTTTTTTCCTCTCGCCCCCCCCTCCCCCTTTCTCTTTGCCTGTCTAGCTGAAAAAACAAAAGACATTCTGAGTCTGGACACTAACCCTCCACTTCTGACTGTGCCTGATCCTTTCATTCCTCTTCCGTTATCCGACACACCAGGTAACCACAACAAAGTGCAGAGTTTTAATATTAATATTTGTGACTTCTGATTAATTCCTGGTGAAGCATGAAAATTGGGGGCCCTATATCAAAAGCCTGCAGGATTTATTGAAGTCACGGGGAGTGAAGATACTCCTCACCTTTTGGAAATGGGTCCTACTGGGGGAAAGTGGGTCAGTGTGGGGGGAGAAGGATGTTCGTTACCTAATACAATTGTGTACTCATTCCTGATTTCAGTCCTTGTGTGCTATGGAATTATTACTATAATCTAATCTGTAATGTATTTTAAGGGTTCATCTCATACAAGAACACCTTCTCCACAGTCGATTTTCTTTTTAGCTCCTTGGTTAGTGTGGTTCTAGTATAAAAATGTGCTGCCATCCTGACGTGCAGAAAGCCTTGCGACCTTCACTGGTTTGGCAGAGCCTTCAAGAACAGGTGGTAACTAATTCCGTTTGCTTCCCAACACTTAGAAAATTAATGCTGTCTTTGCCGTTCAAGGCTGCAGCCAATGGCTTAGGGATGGGATGTTCCAATGTGCCTAAGCCACGTATGCATGCTTGAGAACGTTACGCTTGGTTTCTGTGTAACACTGGACAATATATATTATAGGTCTCTTTCGCTGCCAATCCACAAAAAGTGTGAGGCCGTTACAGTGCTCAGCTACAGAACCTGGCTCTACAGCTCAAGCTTCTAGCTCTGGAGGTCACCGGTTCGATCCCTGGTATTGGCCAAGATGGTGGCTGTTGCACACCCACTTCTGCACCTCGGTAAAGGGGCCCTGACTCTTTTGGATGTGCTGAGCACTCTCAACTCCAGCTGAGAACAAATGGGAGTGACAACTGCTCAGGGCTTCCAAAAATTAGGCACTTTTAGGGCTTAAATTTTGGGAAATTCTAGCCATGCAACTTAAATTCTGAAACAGAAGTACAGGTTGAACCTCTCTAGTCCAGCACCTCCAGGACCGGGCCAGTGCCGAGCCAGAGAATTTGCCGAACCACAGGAGGTCGATACTGTCTAGCAGCATTGCCAACCTCCCACTGCTTATGGGGCTCTTAGAAGACATTTAGGGGCGAATTAGGGCTAAACAGCAGCACAGATCGCCGAGAGCCAGGACTGGTGGCTGTAAAACTTTATGGGACAGTGGGAAACTTCGCTACCTTTATGAGAAGCGAACATCCGGCAAACTGAAATCATGCCGACCACTGATGTTGCCGAACTGGAGAGTGCCGGAATAGAGAGGTTCAGCCTGTAGATACTTTCCCAAACTCGGCCTCCCCTAAATGAGCACAGCTCAGGTGCCGATACCCCGTTCAGTGGATCCCCTGGTGTTTTCCTTTTTTCAAATGCTCCTGGCAGCATTTTGTTTTCTTGGCCTGTCAGGCAGAAGCCGTTGCTAAACTCCCTTGTTCAGGGCGCACAACACAAATGGCAGGAGCTGTCCTTTTCCTCTTGCTTATTGAATGTCCACGCAGCTGCCAGCATTGATGGACAGCTCTGAAGTCTTTACAGAAAAACCATTAAGAGGAAGTTGCCTTTCAGCCCTGCCCGTTGGCTGAGAATCATCAAAGGCTGGATAGCCTGTAGTTCTTGAATTGATGGACTGTGCTTGCCCCCGACAGGGCATGTATTAAAGCTCTAGAGCCCACCCTGCCTTCCCTCGTGCATTGCAGGCAGGCATGGAGTGACCGGTGTCCCTGTTTGCAGGATGCGTGTGCCGATCTACACCCGACACTGGAGCTACTGGCGTGGTTATGTGCAGCCAACAGCAGCTCCTTCTCTCACTGTGGTAGCAGTTTGGTGCTTCTGGCCCGGGCTCCTCCTGTACTTTGGAAATGGAGGCGGCTGCCTGTTCCTCTCAAGCCTGCTATGACGAGTGCTGGAGTGACGCTTGGCTGACAGTCTCGCAAATCCGTCAGGCAGGACATGCCCTGCTTGCTCTCCCAGGGCTGCACTGATGGCCGGGCTCCCTGCAAAAACCTGTCTGCAAAGCAAGCGTGGGCCAGAGGGGAGTGGCTCCATCTAGCTTGAAGGCAGCCCTTTTATAGAGGCCCCTTTGTCGTGTAGAGCCAGACGTGAGCCTCCCACAGGCACCTGCACATGTAAAAACGTCTCTCTAAATGCGCCTGGACAGATGGCCTTAGAACTCCTTATCTTATCGCAGGAGATGTTGGTTATTTGCTTTTTGTACTAGACTGGTATCGCTTCTCTGGCCACGGTCAGTTGGAGAGCATAGCCACTTGATAAATATTTGCTTTAAATTAATGCCTGCTATTTTCCCAAAGGAGGGGCAGGACAGCAAATACTGATCAGCTGTCGAGTATTTGTTAACCACCTTGCTTGCTTGAAATTTCCTTCTCTCCCCCCTCCCCCGGTAGATCTTTGGTAGAAGGTAGAAATTTCCTCCCCCCCAGGCCCTTTAGCATGAGCATATCTCTGGAGCTGCAGGAGTAACTCTTAGGGCATCTTCATTTCAGAGATAATTTCATCTCTTTAGGTATGGCCCATCCACTCCCCAAACCTTCTGCCCTGAGTTTGGTGGTGCTGTAACTCAGACCAGTTGGTTTGGCTGGTGCGTCTCTACTGTATCTGGGAATGAGCCTTCAGCTCAGGTCCACTTGTGTTGATGGGTCTCATGCCGGGCTCTAGAATGGAGAGGGGCTGGGCTTGTGATCACACGCTCTAGCCCATAATGTAACATCCCTTCTGCAGCTGTTTTTAACAAGCTAGCACAGGTCTGCAGGCGCGGGCTGGGGACCTTGCTCCCAGCTGCAGAGTAGACCTATCCACGGAGGGTTAGTCCTTGGGAGCTGCTCTCACGAGGGCGGGAATGTGCCCACCTTGCAATGAGGGAGTAGGCTGAACTGCTTGAGTCCTTACAGTCCCCCAATACCTTCCCACAATTTGTCCTCCTGGGGACACACAAGTTCTCCCGCAATTCACAGGGAAAGAGATCCAGGAACTTGGGAAATGCTTTCCAGGGCGGCCGCTTCACCTGGGCTCAGTTAATCAGGGCTCTGCTCCTCTGAGTTAACTCTGCAGTGAAGACCTAGCCTTAAATGGTCTCTAATCTTCTCACCTGGATCAGCTGCTGAATCCTAGAACTGGGAGGGACATGGAACGGTCATCAACACCAGTCCTCTGCACTCATGGCAGGACCAAGCACCATGAAGATGTGCAGTCTCCTAGTGGAGGGATTATGATTTCATTTAAATAACTCCATATCCTTAATGTTTCCTCAAACTCATTTCTAAAATGAGGTACAGTGTCCAATGGAGAAATTGAAATAAAAATTAAAGCATCAGTCAGTGGAAATTGGATATTTTTTAGCATGTCCCTTTTTATTCTATGCAATCACCAATGGAAATGTAACTGGCAAGAGAGGTATAAAAATACGGCACACATCTGTTAAAATATTGGAAAATGAAATATTCATGCTGAAAACATTTTGCTTTGTGCCTGTGTAGGGAAGTGAGCCAAGTTTTTCTTAATAAGCTTATCCCAGAGTTCACTGCTGATTAATCATAATGGAGCAGCTGATCAGAATGCTAATTTTTCTGCAGCGTGTGGCTATTTGATTCATGTCAGTCCAAATGGAGCTTACAGTGAACAAATAGTTACTGTATTATTGGAAGTGAAATTTGGCCCAAGATAGTCTGGAAGTCATAAATTAAACTAAGTTATGAAATTTAAAGGCAAATTTTGCTTCATTGAGTAAAATTCCTCCCCTGTAATAAACTTATCGGTATTTTATACATGTGACCTGTACATACAGTTTGAGTTTATGCATCTTTCTCTTTTGCTTAGGGCCTGTTATGAAAGTCATTAGTGCCAACAAGCTTTGGATCCTGCACAGAACTCGCTTTAGCAAAGTCCTTACGCCATGCTTTATTTCAAGCATGTGAAAAGTCTTGTTAAGCACAAGTGCTTTGCTGGATAGGGACAGACTTCTTGACATGCTCAAATTAAAGCACTTGAATGAGAGCCGTAGTATGTCAGCCACACAATATTGGGGCGTATTGGAACGTTTCCCTGGGTTTTTTTTCTTTCTTTTTTTTTTTTTCCACTGAATTCACATACTCGGACGTACATGCATTTACGAGTATCGGAAACATGGAGCTATTGAAATACTCTTTCAGGTTTTGTTCATTTTTGTCTCCTTTCTCTAGTTCCACACTTTCCTTCTCTCCCCCTCCCGACCCCATTTTGGTGCTGAAAAAAGTGGGGGGATAGAAGGGAGTGTCGGGGTAGGAGGAGAAACAATGACCAATAAAGTGGAAATTGAAGACTCTTCAGATTTCTTATCAGAGGGGTAGCTGTGTTAGTCTGAATCTGCAAGAACAATGGGAAGTCCTGTGGCATCTTATAGACTAACAGATTTATTGGAGCATGAGCTTTCGTGGGCAAAGACCCACTTCATCAGATGCCCACGAAAGCTTATGCTCCAATAAATCTGTTAGTCTATAAGGTGCCACAGGACTTCCCATTGTTCTTTCAGATTTCTTGTTTGTCATCAAAATAATGAAGCAAAATCTGGGGGGAAACTATTTTTAAGGCTAGTTTCATTGCAAGGGAGAGCAGCAGTTTAAATAAAACACTTTGACTGGTCATATTAATCACTGTAAGAGATTCAGTGTTCCGGGTCACACTGACACAAGCCAAGCTGCTATAATTCAGGAATGCAATTCAGTCCCTTGAATATCAGTGGCATCCTGCAGACATGAATGGGACTAGAAATTGAGCCAGGGTAATTCTTAGGAGCGGAATCACATTTCTCCTCGGAAATGAATTTCTCACCCTTTGCCCTGGCAGGGATCCTGGCTTCTTTTCTCCTTCCTCAGAGGAACTGAATGATCCGGGAGGGGCAAGTCCGTGGTTCCAGTCCCTTTGAAGGAGGAACAATCTGTTAGGGGAGAGCAAGGGAAGCATACCTGTGCTCGAAGCAGGGAAGAGGCAGCTGCAGGCCTGTTCCTGATTCTGCTTCTGGCAAACTTCTTGTGACTGCAAGACAGAGACCTTTGATGGCGCTCGGCCTTCCCTTGTCGTTGGAAACCGTTCAGAAAAGGGCAACAAAATGAGGGGTTTGGAATGGGTGCCATTTGGAGAAATTAAAAAGACTTGCACTTTTCAGCTTAGAAAAAAGGAGCGTAAGGAGGTATATGATGGAGGTCTATAAAATCAAGAGTGGTATGGGAAACGTGAATAAGGAAAAGTTATTTACTTGTTTCCATAAATAAGAAGTAGGGGTCACCAGATGAAACGAATAGGCAGCAGGTTTTAAACAAAGAAAAGAAAGTTTTTATTCACTCAGCGCACAACCTGTGGAACTCCTTGCCAGAGGATGTTTTAATGGACAGGACTTTTTAACAGGGTTCAAAAAGGAACTAGATAGATTCATGGAGGATGGGCCCATCACAGCCATTGTCCAGGATGGGCAGGAATGGTGTCCCTAGCCTCTGTTTGTCGGAAGCTGGGAATGGGAGATGGATCACTTGATTCCTCCTTCTGTTCATTTCCTCTGGGGGCACCTGGCATTGGCCACTGTTGGAAGACAGGACATTGGGCAAGATCTGACCTTTGTCTTCAGGTACCATGCCTCTCTCTCTAGGAACAGAGGAATATTGTCCATCCAGGAAGGATAATATGGTTTTAAATTATTTTTTCAAACATGGCACTCTTTTTTTTTTTTTTTTTTTTTTTTTTTTTTTTAGGGCATAGCTTTATTTCATACACTCACCCACCACCCCTCAAAATAACATAGGACCAAATTCTGCCCTTAGATAATCAGTTATTTATTTGCATTATAGTACTGCCTAGAGGCCCACCTGCTCTCAGGGCCCTGTTCCAGTGGGGGCTCTAGAAAGCATAGTAGGAGAGAGCCCCTGCCCCAAAGAGCTTACAATCTAAATAGACGAGTGGTAGAGGAAAGGCAGGCCAGAGAGAGAGAATATTTATGCCATCTGTATCCAGGAGCAGAACTCAATTGGATCCCCAGTGTTTAAGTTTCCCAAGTAGTGTTGCTTTTTAAAGAGGAATTACCTAGTGTGTTTATCTTTGAGGCTTTCAGCCAATTCTTCACAAAACGGGCTCTTCCCCCTTGGATGCTTGTTTTTCCCTCTTCAGGTGTGTGTCAAAGCACCAGTATCCCTGTTCTTATCAGCACTGCCGTGAGTGGATACAGCTAGCCAGAAGCTGGACTGCAAAACGCAACGTGAGCGTTTCTGCAACCCCAGTGTTGCCAACCCTACTATGGAAAAATCGAGAGTTGTGTGCACACACGCACACGAACAGGATTGGGTTTTAAATCGGGAGATTCTTTAACAACTTGGGGTTCTTCTTATTTGGCTTCTGGGTTTTGAGCCTTGAGCTGAGATACCCATAAGGACAAGACTCTGGCAGCTTGAAAAAACTCCAAGAATCATGAGATTTGCCAGAGTTGGCAAAACAGGAGCCAAACGCGCAGAGGCAGACTTTCGAAGCAGCTGAAGCTTTCTAACGCAGGGGTGGCAGTGCTTCAGCTCTCCTGGAACGAGACGGCCATGCAGCCTCCCTGGCGTGGGCAGAGTTCTCTACAGATGCTTTGCTATTGGTACAGATGGGGTATGTCTAAACTACATGGCTCCGTCAACGGAGCCATGTAGATTTGTTTGTTGGGCAAAGGGAAATGAAGCCGCGATTTAAATAATTGCGGCTTCATTTACATTTAAATGGCTGCCGCGCTGAGCCGACAAACAGCTGATCAGCTGTTTGTCGGCTCAGCACGCTAGTCTGGACGCTCCTGTGCTGACATGAAAGCCCTTTGTCGACCTCCCCAGGA
Source organism: Pelodiscus sinensis (assembly GCF_052426305.1). Taxonomy (NCBI): domain Eukaryota; kingdom Metazoa; phylum Chordata; order Testudines; family Trionychidae; genus Pelodiscus; species Pelodiscus sinensis. The sequence continues at coordinate 16,316,209 of NC_143079.1, forward strand.
AACCTCATCCTACGAGGCATAACGGGGAGGTCGATAAAGGGCTTTCATGTCGGCGCGGGAGCGTCCAGACTAGCGTGCTGAGCCGACAAACAGCTGATCAGCTGTTTGTCGGCTCAGCGCGGCAGCCATTTAAATTTAAATGAAACCACGATTATTTAAATCGCGGCTTCATTTCCCTTTGCCGATCAGTCTAATCTACATGGCTCCATTGATGGAGCCATGTAGTTTAGACACACCCATGTTTCCCCTTCCTCTTTGGGAAGAGGCTGGACTGATGTCCCCTTCCTACTGGTGTCAGTGCATTTACACTGGGGTTGTACCCAGTAACTTTTTTTGTGGAAAAAAATGCACCACCAATCAACATGGTTTTACCCATACGGAAACTGTGTGTAGGTCTAACGGATTTGGATGCTCCATTCCCGTTACAAATCTTAATGACTTACCCCAAGCCCCCTTGGAGACTGAAAACCCCACCCTCCATAGGTCTTCTTTTGGCTGGTGGCTTTATACTTCCCGATACTGAATGATTGTATCTGAGGGTTTTTAAACAAAATGGAGCCACTTGTGTTTACATCCAGAGCTAACTGAGCACTGGGAGGGAGGGGAGAGGGAAACAAAACAAAACTTCATCCAATAATTTACAGCAACATTATTCAGCGAGGGAGAAATGGCTCCTACACAGGGAACCAGCTGAAGGCCTATGGACCACTTTACCTCCAGGATATTGAGAGCATGAAAAGTGCTTTGTGCAGGCTCCAGTGCACAGAGGTGAATTTCACCCCCAACTTGTGTGATTTTACAAGTTCTATTAAACCTGTTTTAAGAAATGTGACGCTAATATGACTTGCTCTTGCTCTTCTAAGGAATTGCCTCCTAGTTATTAAACATCACTCTGCTAATTTCTTGTTACATAAAAAAAAATTTTTTTTTTTTTTGAAAATGTCACCGAATTTCCCTTCTTGCTCTGCAATATTAAATGTATATCAATTCAGGACTGCAGAATCTCCGTTCGGAGCATGAAAGTTCAGAGCCATCCTTTGATTAGTCAGAGCCTAGTAGAGCCTTCTGAGACTAAATAATGAGAAGTTTTCCTTTAATCTTGGGTTAATCAATAGGAAGAAATCTTCCTGAATGGCTAATCTATATTCACTTCAGTTATTGGCCCACCGACCTTTGTCACGGTTGACTTGGTAGGATTTTCACAACCTTGTTTTTCTTTCTCAGTTGACATAGGAAGAAAAGGACTCTGCTGTGTGCTCTATTGAATTCTCTTTCTTTTTACTTTTCCTCCATGGTACGAGAGTGAGTAACGTTCCTGTAGTGTGCAGTGCCTGGCTGTAGAGATCTTGGCTTTGAGATGTTGCAGCTTAATTGATTGTTCAGAGTTGTGTTGAAATATTGGGGACCATAAAGAAGTGTGGTTTGATTTTAATTCCTTGCCTGCTTAATTTGAAAGTATTAGGAAAACCCCTTTACTGTCTCTCTCATGGACTGCTCCAGTTAAAGGCCCATCGGCCTCTCAAATTCCTCAAGCTTTACAACAGTGCCCTTTAAAACTCACTGCTAGAGCCTTCAGGGTCATGTTATCAAACATGGATGCAATACAAGCCTGAAAAAGAAATTGCCCTCAGCTGTTGCAGAAGGAAAATCGCCGAGTCGAGCCATCGTACTAATTGCAGACTGAACTATCTGATTTGCATACATGTGATGTGATACAGGTTTTGGGAGCAGAAGCTAACTGTTCAGTCTGGATTGTCTGTTACATTCCTGAATCCATATCTAGTGCCTGATTCTGCCCTGGTACACTGATGTAAGTCAAGTGTAACTCTGCAACAACTTTGGACTCCAGTATCCATTTTACACTGATGTAAGTGAGAGGAGAAGGTGATGTTTTAGCTCCTGAATGAGTGGATTTTAAAGAGATTGAGCAACAAACATTGCCCATGGATCTCAGTGCACAGCACCTTGAAAATGCAGTGCCAGGGTCATCCACGGCAGGTGGATGCTTGCTTGCGCCTCACCCCAAAAGGAAACTGATCGTAGCTTTTTTTCTTGAACCCTTTATTGTCACTAGCTTATGTTCTCATTGGTACTCTGGTGTGGTACTTAAATTTTCTTTGGTACTCTGGCAAGATGTGTTAAGACTTGCCGATGAAATTTGCTTCTCCAGCCAGCAAGCCTTGATCAGGTAAAGCAGGGCCGCCAGCAGCAGTAACATTCAGACTCATCCTGGCAACACGGAAGCCAAGAGAAGATAAATCTGTTGGGCCCAAGCTGAAGCGAATCAGAATCGCTTGGGGCGGGGATTCCTGAGAGGAGCACGCAGCCGTGAATACCAGAGTGCTCAGCTCTTGGAAAGACAGCAGAAGCTAAATGGGAACAGCCAGTTACTGTAGTAAACATTCAAGGAGCTCTGTGACATAGGAACCCTCAGCAACCTTAGCCAGAAAACGGGCCTACCCTAGAGGGTCCAGTTAAGATTTGCCCACCTTGTTTGTCCTTGGATTAATCTGTGCCCTCATCAAATGTTAATTTCCATAGTGGAATATGGGGCAAAAGACTGTTTGTGAGAGCTCAGCCATTATCACCAGTTCCTTGCATTCCACCCATAAATAAGGCCGTTATATGCCGCTCCAGTGTCAGCTCTAGGTGTGCGCTCACTGGAGCCTCTGGGTTGTGTTGGGCAAGCAGAGTGCGCTGCCGTGACAGCCTGAGGAGTGACACAGCACAGATGTACCACAGCATGTGAGTTACACTAGTGCTGGCTGTAATGGAAACGTCCCCACTACATTATCGGCTAAAAACCAGAATTGAACACCGCTTGGTTATGATGATGAGCCTTGATTCTACAACACAAATTTCAGTGACTTCTGTTTTTGTATTAACCGCCTATTACTCATGTAACTTAACTTAGCCTTTTTGACCCCCAGCATAAGAATGAGTTTAACCCTTTAGCGTAAACAGTTAGATAACTTATTTAAGTTTGATCAAACCTTACATAGAATCCCCCCCCCCTTCCTCCCCGTTGTAGAGATTTTGGGGTAGGTTTTTTTTCCAAAGCACAGATGGCACTGACCTACTAAATTCCCTCTGAAAGTCAGCAGAAGTCTCGTCTGACTGCTATTTGCAGCTTTGAAAAATCTCTCCCTTATTTATATTCTACTAGAAGAGTTTATTAGCTAGGGGGTGACGGATCTGTTATTCTCCTATCCTATAGGAAACCAAAGTCCAAATCTGGCAATATAACAGAAGATGCAGCTACCACTAAGTATCATGTGTTGGGGGAATGTGTTTGGCAATTGATTGTCACGTCACGTGTGGAAGGCAAAGTATATGTAAGGGTTGATGATGACATTTGCTTACACAACAAGCAGCTTTATGAATGTATGTAGTAGACTGGGTGTACGTCAGCTACCATGTTTGTACTGCTAATATAGGATGAAACCCTGAGATCTTAACTTTTTTTCCTGCCGATGTCTCTCTTCACGCACAATTTCAGCCAAGTTATCAGGTCACACTAGTTTCTTCCCAATCAAGAAGAGACCTCAGATCTGCTCCAGTGACGCAGTTTTCTTGTGACACACAACTAGCATTTAGCTTGAATTGTTTTATTGCTTGGACAGAGGGTAGCGTGATATCGCTAGAGAGGCTGAATGACCAGACAGCTCGGCCCACCACTGAACTGCAGCTGCCCAAGATCAGTGCCTGGGAAGCAGTCTAAACAAAACGAGCCTTCCCTTCTGTTGAATGTACCTTTGCCATCCGGGCTCAAAAATGCATCTTGGTGAAGGTAGGCTGAAGAGTTTGAACGCACGAACCTGTCTGTGCTTTGGCCAAGGCATGTCTTGTGACTGGATGATGCTGGTCTCCTGCAGCTGAGCGGTGGGTTACGCAGATACATGCTGCCTTGAAGGATCTCTTCTAATCTAACCATCAGAGAAGCACTTCTTGAATAATGCAGCATTTCCTGCTGCCTAAAGCAGAACCACAGATCAGTCTCCAGAGCAGTCACTGAGCACTTAATGTACTAAGCAGCCCTCACTTCATCCCAAACAGCAGGGATTCGTTTCGCCACTAGGCCCCTGCTGCCATTAACATGCTTCATCTCAGGAGCCTTAAATTTAGGCCACGGTACAACAGAAAATAGAAACTGTGGGCAGGAGTAAATGCACCCACATGCTTGGAAGCGACTGGGATTTGGATGCTTAAGTCACTCAGTGAGATTTTTCAAAAGCTTCCATGCAATGTTCCCGCTAACTTTTTCCATCCATGTGCAGAATAAATTCTGTTATGTGCACCGAAGCATGTGCAGATGTCCATCTCCAGTAGACACCCAGACTGTGTGCGGGCTGTGAGCACTCCGTTAATCTGCTGGGCGGCATTTGAATCTCTCCTGGATGGCCGCCCAAGCACTCAGCGTCCAGGGAACACTGCTCTTATGCATATGTTCTCAATGAGAACAAACAAGACTATGTGATCATGTTACTTTTGAACTTCCTTTCCCCGCTTCCTACTGCGTGTGTTTGGTCTAGCTGAGATTATTAGCCCCCCTCTTGATGGACAGAGTCTTCTCCTTAGCAATATGTCAAAAGCTAAGAAACAAGAGCTTAAAAACAGGCAATGCAGCATGGCAAAGAACCTATGAAGTTTTTCATCAAATCTACATTGAAAATTTTGAAAACTTGATGGGAGATGGGAGGGGATCAGAACAGATGCACGTTTTCTGCAGCAGGAAAAAGCTTTTTCTTCTCCATTTAAAAAAAAAAAGTTTTAGGTTTGAAAAAAGTCCATTTCTCTGCAGCTCAAAGTGTTTTCTCTGGGGGTAGCTGCCCAGGGACTAGAGACTCACTAACACGGTGGTCACCAAGTAGATTGGGATATACTGGCAGATCTTGGAGCCTTTGGCAGGTGATCCTGCGAGGTTTGGCTGGGAGGCTCTCAAGTGCTGGCACTTCATCTGCTCCTGCCCTCTGCCTTGGAGCTGCCCCCCAGCCCTGGAAGCCTCTTGCTTGCTGTTCAGGGCACAGGAAGAATAGAAGGGGGTGCTGATGGCATGGTGCCCATCCTTCCACTCTGTACCCCATGTCCACAGAACAGAGGGGGACAGGGATGGAGAGAGATTGCTGGCTGCTTTGGGAGTGGTGCAGGGCCAGAGGAGGGTTGAGCCTGCCTTAGCCCCCTCCACCACCACCCAGAAGCCACCTGTGGTAAGTGGTGCCCAGGTGGAGCCCACATTCTGAACCCTGGCCACAGTCCTAAACCTCTCCTGCACCCTGAGTCCCTGCCCCCAGCCTGCTAAAAGTGAATGAGGATGGGGAGGGAGGATGGAGTGAGCAGGGGCAGGGCCTCAGAGAAGGGGCGGGAAGGAGGCAGAGCAAGGGTGTTTGGGTTTGAGGTAGATCCTGGATTGCACTTAAAAATGTGATCTTATGTGGAGACCACCGCACTAACAATACTCACCCCTCTCAATTATCACAGAAGATGGTTTCAGTGAGTCAGTTTGTGGTTGTGTCTCTAAAATTGTTGCCATATGACTGACAAAAGAGAGCGCCTTTTGCATGTGAGGGTTAAATGGATGCTCTCTTTTCGGTGGGGGGAGAAGGCGGAGGGAGGAAATGGAGGAACATATTTCACTGAAGAAAGCCTGGAATGAAGCGGAGATGCACGAAGAGGTTGGGATGCTGATGGAACAGAATGCTTTCAATCCATCAAGGTGCCTTTTCAGACAGTTTGGGTGTCCAACTACCCCTTTGCAAAGGGGTGAGTTTCTGAGAGCAGGTGCTCCACTGAAGGTGTCTCCAATATGAATAACAAAAACGAAAGATCTAACAGCAATTAAGAAAATGAGCCAAATTTTACAGGAAATGTAAAAGCTAAAACAGTTAGAGATGTAAAATCCCTGTTTAAAATGTTAATCAGTTAAACAATTTATTTAACCAGTTAACTGCCCTCTGTGGCACAGGTGGGCAACAGCGTGAGCCAGGCAGGGCCCACCATGCCACAGATGAAGAGCTGCTCCAGCCCAAGTGGACTGGAGCGACCCCCTGCAGCACGTGGCATTTTGGGCCTGGCCAGGTTGCTCAGGCATCACCGTTATCTCTTTATATCCCTAAAACAATGGGGCACAGGCCCCAGATCTGAACACCAAAAATGGAGCCGGATCCATAATTCTCCACTGTTTGGTATTCCAGGTTGATTTCTAGGTAAATGCAACTTAAGCCAGCCGTACTGTCTTCCTATGCTAATCTGTTACTTCTGCACTGCCTCTGGCCGCTGCCAAAAAAAGCATTATGCCGCAGTGGAAATAGCAGGCATACCATTGCCAAGAACTCAGTGTCTGATTTTAAAATGTATTTGGTATCTGAAAAAAAATAGTGGTAACTGAATAGCGGGATAAGCCAAAGTTACATCTGTGAGGCTTGGCTGCATAGTCTCTTAATATTTTTACTTTGTCATTTTAAAGTATTTGGATATACAGTTTGCATGAAAATCAATAGCAATAGCTTGCCATGCTTCCTAAGGTGGGTTGAAAGGTGGGTTTGAAGAGCTATGTGCCTGTAAACGATGACTCTAATTTAACCAAAGACCATTCTAATACAGGAGAGTTGGGGGATGGCTGGCAAGCTTTAAACTGGTTCATGGGTTCATAGCTGTCAATGCTATCGGAGGACTTGGCTTGTATTTGTTATGCTGACATCCTGAGGGCCACATGGTCGGGTGTTCTAACCCCCACTGCACCACTCTAGAATAACTCCTTCACTGAATTCATGTGTGACCTTGGTTGAGTCCTTTAGAGCCTCAGTTCAGCAGCGTACTTAAGCACGTGCTTACGTACTTACTGAATTAGGCCTCGGGTCAGCTGTGCTATAAGTAAAACGGGTCACTGAGATGCTTCAGTGAAGTGCTTTGAGATCTTGTTTGGAAGGTGCTGTATAAGGGCGGGTGTTGGGTCACATGAGCATGGCTGGAACAAAGAGTCTATAATGTAAGGATGAGCAGCTGTTTAATGTCTTTGCTTTTTTCTTCCTTTTGATTTCTTTCTGCTTCCTTCCTCGCCTTCGTTTCTGCTTAACCCAGAAAAACTGATTGAGGGTCTCAAGTCTCCTGAGACTGCGCTTCTGCTCCCCGATATCCTGCCTCTCGCTGACCCCTTCGGTTGCACCTCTGATGCGGTGAATGGTAAAATAATGCACTGTGATTTCTGTGGCATGTTCTGTTCCTGCATGTGAGCACAATGATGGTGCATGTGTGTGTTGCTGGGCTAGGAGAGGCGAAAGGCAGGCCAGCAGCGATCACAGGACACACCTTGCTTAGAGTGTGCACAAAGGGCCGGATTTGCCTTTCAAGGCTCCGTGCCCTTTGAGTCCAGTGGGAGTTTCAGCTAAGGGCAGAACCTGCTTTTAAACTCTTGATTTTACCTTACTGTCATGGGTAATGTGGCGGCAGCATGGTGTCTGGGGAGAGGTTCTCGGAGCCTGGTGTATAGGGAGTGTGGGGTGCAGGGCTGGCCTTGCCACGAGGTGAACTGAGGCAGCCGCCTCCGGTGCCAGACTGTGGGGAGGCGCCACTAGGATCCAAAGTGTTGAAAATTGTCTGCTGCTGGTGCAGCGAGGAGTCATGGAGGAGTCATTTGAGCTGCCCGCCTCCAGTGCCAAAATATTGTGGGCTGACCCTGGTGGGTGAGGGCAATGGATGTAGGGTCTCTCTAGAGGATGGGCAGTTAGAGAACTAGCCATGGATTGGGCAGATCTGCGTTCAAGTCCCAGCCTGCCACAGAGTTCTCTGTGACCTAGGGCAAGTCACTTTGCCTCTCTGGGTCTCAGTACCCACTCTGTGATATGGGGATAATAGCACTACCCGGCTTCTAGGGGAGAGGGAGGATAAATGCATTAATTGAGAGGCACTTGGACACTTAAGGTGTGTCTACACAGCAGGGCTAAACTCAAAATAAGCTACACAACTTGGGCTACATCAATTGCGTAGCTTATTTTGAAATAGCTTATTTCAAAATTGGGAGCATCTACACAGCATTTATTTCAAAACCGAGCACTCTTCCTCCGACTTCCCTTACTCCACGTACAATGAGGGTTACAGGAGTCGGGGTAAGAAGTCCTCCAGCTTGACAGTATTTCGACATTATTTCGAAATAACTGCCTGCTGTGTAGATGCAGACTAAGTTATTTCAAAATAAGGGTAAATCTACACAGCAATTGGCCCCATTACCAATGAGAGATGGAATTTTAATGGATGATTTCTTGGCAAAAACTTGAGACTAATAACTGTCAGGCTCTGGGTTAGTCACGAGTGGTCTATTTCAGTGACAGTGGCCTATGTATTAGAGATACGTAAAGACTCAAACAGTTGCCTTCTCGGCTTCTCCTGTGCCTCCGTGGTAAACTAACGTCTCGCTTCTCTCTGCTCTGCTCTCGTGTGTGTTCGGAAAGGAAAAGATGACATAGCTGTTGAGAGTCTCATACCTGGCCTGGAGGCTTTGCTGCCCCAGCATCTGGCCTCCCAGACCGACTCAGTTGCTTCCAACAGAACAGGTTGGTGAGATGGGCGTTAGCGTGTGTGGCCTGTAGGACCCCTTTCTAGCAAATAGGAAGACCTGATCCACTTGACTAAATGGTTCTCACTCTCCTTCCTCTACCCACGCCTCTTGTTTAAATCGGTCGTGTGTTTTATGAAGCTAACTAGAAAACAGTGGTTCCCAACCTGTGGTCCGTGGACCCCTGGTGGTTCCCAGTGGTACTGGGGGGGGGGGGTCTGTGGAAAGTTTAAAAATACTTTTTCTTTTCTCCCCCAGGGATGGGGGGGGCTATGAAATATTAATAGATTGAGAAGGGGGTAGTATGCTTGAAAAGGTTGGGAACCACTGAACTAGAAGACTTACCTGGTGTGTTCCTCAGGTCCTTAACTCCTATACGTTTTAAAGGGATAGCTGTCTGTAACTTTAAAAACCATGAGTATCCTGTGGCACCTTAGAGACTAACACAAATAAATAGGCTCACGAGCTTTCAGATGATGGAAGTGGGTTTTGCCTCCTGAGCCGATATATTTGTTAGTCTCTAAGATGCCACGTGACTGCTTTTTTCAGATAAGTTTTGTTTTTCTTTGTTTAAATCATTGTGCTGGGGTAGGGCTGGGGCGGAGGGGTTCAGGATGCAAGCTGCCCCAGGGAGAGAGGACAACCCCAGCCCTCTTTCACCTCAGCAGCTTGGGGTCAGGTGAGAAGCACCAGTCCATGACTGCTGCGGTGAGCACAGCTGGGGGAGGGGTGCCTGTCTCTCTGCAATACACAGTAGAATAGCTCTGGCCCCCTCCTTGCCCCATTGTCATTCTACAGTATAACTGTCCCTCCTACCAAATCCCTCCCTTTCCATTTTATGAGAAACAATCCCAGTTGAGGCACATCCCATTGTCCTGGCATGACCGAACCCTGCCCTTGTTTTAATTTAGAAGAGGAAGCTGCCTAGCTCTTCCCAGTTGGGAGGCATTCTTGAGCAGACAGATGCATGCACATTTCTAAAATCTATGGCCCGTTCCTTGCAGTCCAGTGTTAGCATGCTGGAGGAGGAGTGTGGGGAAGCCTTTGGATATTCATCCAGCGCTCTGTCTGCATTGCAGAGCAGTTGTCACATGCTTCTTGAAAATGATACAATTTTGTTGTTGTTCCTGTGCATAGGGACAGAGAGGCCCCTAGATCTGTAGGGCCCGGCAGCATGCTCAGAATACGCTGCAGGCAGGGACATGAGCTTTGTGTGTGGGCGTCCTCCAGAGTCGCTAGCAGTTGGCCGTGGGGAGCCAGGCTAGTTGAGGGCAAGCCCACTTAGGACCCTGTCTGTGTACTGGAGCAGCTCGCGTCTGCTGGCAGGCTAACGAGATCCAAGCTGCATGAGCCTACGCATGTAGCAGCCACTTGCACCCAATTGCTGAGTAGACAGACCATGTCTTGACATGGCTTAACCCACTAAGGTCTCTCACCTTAAAAACAAAGGCCCCCAGAATTTGCCCCCCTTGGAATCATGTGTCTCTAGTTACCGACACTTTCTAGTGATGTGTTGCTAATATGAATATGACATTTCCCTGGTAACGTCCAGTTTCCTGCTGAGATCTCCTGTGGCTGTTGTGAATGCCAGTCTTCAGTGTCACCTGCATTGCTCATGTGTTCTGTACTTGGCAATTCATCCCTCTTCCTTACCCCATAAGCCCTGACAATTACTCCAATGGGTGGATCCTTTCCCAGAGCCCCACTGACTTCAACGTGGCATTTTGGTACTTTGTGGGGTAGGCCCCAGCTGACAATCACAATGTGCCACGGTAGATCAGTAGTGTTAGGACAACTGAAACATTACTTTTAATAGAAATGAATGAGATCTAGTCTGCCAAGCCTCTATTCGCAAGGTTTAACTTAGCTACTTATTTATCTTGCAAAGACTGTCAGCTGCATCTAAAATATCATGTTTACAGTTCCTAACGTCCCTGAAACATGGATTCAAATTCCCTTACAAGCAGTTCGCTCCTTAGTAAAGTTAAAATTAAACCTACCCTGAGTACCTCTTGCTATTCCCTTGGCTACTGTCTAGTTCATCCCACTATGCAAGATTCTGACTTGACGGTGCTCTCACGGCTCCAGGAGGGCTGCTCTCTGGGGGTGAATCTGTTTTGCTTCATGTGGGTTGTTAAAACATATTGGGATCCTTCAAAGCTCTCTGACAAGGGGGAAGTTTCCCCATCAGACTGATGTTAGCTGTGGCTCAGTGCAGACTGCTCTTGCGGTACTAACTGGGTGGTAAGAGTGGGACAGGATTCACCTAACAGTCTTGTATGTGCTGTTTAATGCTGTCGTTGCTGTGGCCTGGCGGCTGTTAATCTGGATTCAGACTCTCTCACTGGGGAAGATTCTCTACTTGACTGCTCTCTACTTTCCAACCCCGCTGCTGATCTCTTGGATGAATTTGCTCCTCTAGCTATTTCTGCTCCGGCTCACAAAGGTAACCTGCTGTTGGGTGTAGTTTGTTATCCTGGGACCTGATGATCTAACTTGTTGTAAGAACAAATCCTCAGAAGGAGTAAATAGAAATAAACGGGGCAATGCTGATTTACACCAACTGATGATCTGGCCTATAATCTTTATCCCGTTGCCTTCTTTCCTGAGTTGGTGACACTTGTAACATATAATGTGGCCTTTAATATGGGGTGGGAGGGCATCAAATTGCCAACAAAAAATATGAAAACAGTTTTCAGAATGATTCTGCAAATGAAGCACATGCTGCATGTTCTGTGTGTACATGTATGTAACAGTATTTGCCTTAATGTGCCAATAGACATGGGTTTTTTTCAGGCCAGAAAGGACTGCTGTATTACAATCATCTTCTCTGACCGTGTGTGCTTTTAAACCCTTGTTCCCCTCTTGAAGAGCTAGAGTTGGATTGTCTGTAGTGTAAATTCCCTGGGGCTTGGTATTGCCAGATTTGGGAACCATACTCTGTGCTCTGTGCTGAAGAGATCACTGTAACATCTGTGTCTTCTCTAAGCACTATTAGAAAAATGCCAAGTAATGAGTAATATGCAAATAAAATGTGGAGCATATCTTGGATGATAAATCTCTCTACTGGGAATTTTCCTTCATTTCTTGCATTGAAAAGACAAGAAAGCAAACCTGGATTAGACCTCTGGATGTTTGTTCACACTGAGTTTTGTTTAGCTCAGCTGATATGGTAACAGCAGATGTTCAGTCTTTAGCAGAAGTGCAGCAGATATTGTCTGTAATCAATTTTTACCATCAGTGGCATTTGAAAATGAGATTGCATTTTTCATAGAGCTTTTGGTTTAAACCAGCCAGTCTCATAATTATTCATTGCAACAAGAAATTTCCATGAGTAAATGGCTCGAAATGTATGTTCAGCGGCGGCTGTTCTGTGTGTGGAAATCAACAAAAAGAAAGCTCAAAATATTGGGCTTCAGTAAGAAATGAGAGAATGAATTAACCTAATTCTGCTTGATTCCCCACAGAATATACTATTTCCTCTTTCCCTGTTGAGCTTTTTTGATACATGAGGGTGTACATTCTTTCCAAAACTTCTCTGCTGCTTTTTTCCATCTTAAGCTCTGGATGATCTCATTCGCCATCTAGCTGTCCCTTCCAAGTTCTTGGCTTCAGTGAAGCCTGTGGCAATAAGTTGCACAGACTGTGCAAAAGCATAATCCGCCTGTGGAACTCAATGCCACTAGATACTACTGATAACACAAACATGCCTTAATCACATCAAACTCAAGAAAATTTTGACTAACTTAGATTTTTTTTTAAATGTTGTGGACTCTTACATGAATAACAATATTCAGAGATGGGATGATCTCTCTAAACCACTGTCTCATTCAGCTGGAGAATTAATATGTGCTGCTTAGTTATATTGTGTTTCTTGGACTATTAATAAAAACCCCTTAAATCTTGGTTGTCATTACTTTGCATTTACCCAACAAACACTGAACGTGCAGGACGGGAATGACTGTAACAAAATGACTGCGTGTTATTTCTATGTATAGATGAAACAGTGAACTGAAGAAAAAACACCTCTCATAATGAAACCAGTCCAAAAGTACATATTGTTCATTGCTTGCATTTCTTTCTCCTTAACAACATGCTTGAATGAATGCACATTTCAACCATATTCCCCTAATGGCTACAGAAGTTTACAAAACTTCATCTGGCTTAGTTATCGATAGAGCAGAAAAAAAACTCTGACTCAAAACAATGCCTAGCTGTGATAGCCAAAGGACACAAGATTTCTTAGCCAAGCCACAAAATCCACTGGCATTATTCTGGCTCTTCTGCATAGGCTTTCTTCTATCCGCAAAAATGAGCTGCAGCTATCCGCATCCACATCTCCAGATATAAAGCAGATATCTGCACATTTGCAGGGCTCTCTACTTATTCTGTAGAAATGTGTGGTGGTTGTTAGGAGAATAAGAAAAGAATATATTTTCACAGGGTTTCCTTTACCAGTACAGTCAAACCCTTGTAGGAGAGCTATCTACTTCATCTAACGGGTTTTTTTTATTCTATTTTGGGGAATGCGTCTAGTCAACAGAACCTATTGACTCCTCTTCTCTGAGCCATAGCCAGGAAATACACTTCTCAAAGGGTCTGAGGACCAGATTCTTTAAGGGATTTAATTGCCTAAAGAAGGAGAGAGACATTTAGTGGGATTTTGAGAGAATCCCTAAGAAGTACGGGCACGTAACTCCCACTGATGTCATACCACTGTTTGCCACCTTTTCTCCTCTGACAAGTTGGTCTTGGGTCCTTTGTACCCCTGCCTTGTGCCAGGCTACCATCGTCCTCCTTGAAACCCCGTGAGTCTAGGAAAATCTCCCTTTGTATGTGGCTCCATGGCAGACTGTTCTCTGGCACTGTGCTGGTGTTCTAGAGGGCCATTTGGGTGATGCAAAAGAACATTTTTATTCCTCTTAGCGCACACGTGTGCGCACGCACGCGCCCACACACACGTCCTTGCTGGCTGTATGGTGGGCCATTGTAGCCTCAAACCCATGTTTCTAGCACAGCTAGGAGAAATACACTAATTGCTGCACCATTTTATTTTATTCTTGTTAATTGGCTTTGCTGAGTGTGTGGGTTTTTGTTGTCATTTGGTTTTGGATGGGCTTTTTTTAATTTGGGGATTTTTTTTTCTTTTGAGTTTAATTGACTCTTTCCACCGACTGTCATCTTATACTTACCAACATATTTCAACTTTTTATTTAAATTCCTGCTTTTTAAACCACTTTTTTAAAAAAAAACCCTAACATTTTTTTGGCAATTCTAACATGCTTTTTCTGCTATCTTTGCTTCTTTACCTGCGTTTCATCTGTACGCTGCAGAAGATACTAATCTGATATCAGGCTTTGATGTTCCTGAAGGCCCTGAAAAGGTGGCAGAAGATGAATTTGACCCCATCCCAGTGTTGATATCCAAAAATTCACAAGGTAAGCCAGGATTTTTAAAAAAAGAACACATGCTGGCAACCAGTTTCTTGGACAATCATGCTATGTCGTACACCTACATTACATGCAAACTCTATCTCCTTAATGGTCAGTGAGCCTCATTCTCCTCTGGTGTGCACCAGTTTCTGCCTGCATTGTCTCTTAAACTACTCCTGATTTTCAAATATTCGAGAGGAGCATCAGGCTCACTGAGACAAGGCAATACAATAGCGAGAAGAATTAATTCGCCACTCACTCTCTGCCATGCCTCACGGATTGAAAACTGCTGAGAAAGGGCAATGAGGTTCATTAATTCAAACATCTAGTCATCCCAGGAGTCAGCCAGACATCTCTTGCCCTGCCACAAGACTCTAGCAACCAGCTCACCTATCCATTTATATGTATCAATTATATGGCATAACTTTGCTCAGTTAGGCCCTGATCTAGTGCCCCTTAAATGGTAAGGCACCCACGGATGTTAGTGGGCCCATGAAAGAATGGGCAATTGATTTGTCTTCAAACCCCTTCAAAAGTGAGTTCATTGCTTCTGGCTGGGATTTGTGACAGCACTTAGGAGAGTTAGATGCTTAGCTTCCAAAGAATTCCCCTGGCACACAGGCACCAGAAGCTATATGGCACATCTGAAAATTCCAGCCTCTGCCCGTTGAGTTCCTGCCATGTATGTCCATGTTATCATCCTGTCTACAAACCATTGTTCAGCCTTATGGAAGGGTGTAGCTATTAAGAAGCATTGTCTCTCTTTCAGAATAAAATCAAGTGAATGATGCTTCGTTAATGGGCATGGCAGGCTGGATTTTTTTTTTTTTAACAACTCCTGACAAATGTGACTTGTTTCTGAAGTTTGACTGCGGTGAAAATGTTTCTGAAGTTCAGAAACAAACACAGATTTTTATAATCTGATCCATTGTTCTCTCTTTGGCAGTAGAACCCTTGCCTTTTGTAGTTACCATATATTCTGTCTTTCATCGCATAGTGTGTGCTGCGTGCCTGCTCTGCGGCTAATATTAGCCTTGACAGAATGACCCCCGTTAGGAAAAATCCCAAGTAATTGAGGGTGGGGTTTTTCAATACAGCTCTGCTGACAGCTCTGCTCCCATGTGAAGTTAAGTCAAAAGGGAAGTTTTACCACTGACTGAATTTAAGCAGAGGTGGGCCAATGCTGATTACTTTTTGCAATGCCCACCTAATTAGAGAGAGAGTCTTTCTAGAGAGAGTGACATAAATGCTGTGGAGTTTTTACAGGAAATCTTTAAAAGTCTCTGAAATGGCTGTACATTACTTAATAGTGTCTTGTAGAAATTATCCTTCAAGTTCTAGAATTACTCCTAAAGACACAGAAAAACAGGGTACAACATCCTTTCTGTAGAACTGTTAACCCATCCTTTAGAAAAATCTAATTGCTAAAAATCCTATAGAATCCCATTGATTGGAACCCGGTAAAGTTCTGTTACTTTTCCATGAAGACCCTATTGTATGTGAAGCTTGTCTCTTCTCCCGCCTTCCCCCTCCCGAAGTCAGTGTAATAAAAGATACATTAGCTGACTCACCTAATCTTCTCTAATACCCTTGGTACTAGCACAGCTACCACAACACTGCGTATCAAGGTACCTATAACATAGAATAGCTCAGCCCCAGCTAAAGTCGTGTTCTCTGGTTATTCTTTCTTTGCTTGTGCTTGAACATCTGAAACTAACCTTTGTGTGTACTGAATTCCTATTCCTATCTCTCACCCTTCCAGGTGGGCATTCTAGAAACAACAGTGGAAGCTCTGAATCAAGTCTTCCCAACCTAGCCAGGTCTTTACTGCTGGTGGATCAGCTCATAGACCTGTAGCAGTGACCCAGTAGCAGACGCAGTTTCTGTAACGTACCTAATCTACGTTTCATTTCCAGAGGAGTTAACCTTCAGGTTTTTGGGGGGTTTTATTTAAAAAAAAAAATCTGCAAACAGAAGGAGACTCAGACAACCCTGTATGTTCCCAGCTCCCCAACCAGGAATGGATTATATTTCTGTCCCACCTACCCCATAATCCTTTCTTCAGTTCATCCCTGCTGCAACCTGCTATGATTCCTTGTGCACCTGTCTTGACTAGCATACGTCTAACGGAAACACTATTCACCATTATCCACTCTGCTGAGATTTACACATAGCTCCACTGACAGCTTAACTGTAAATGAGTTAGTTAATTGTAGTCTATGTATGATCCTTGCTAGAAATGGCATACAACAGAAATTTCTTTTTCCTTAGGTTAGAGCGCTAACGTGTTTTACCTTTTTGGGGATGAAGGGAGGCTTTCTGACAAATGGGCAAAAGGAAAGGACACACAAAATTGCTAGAACTGTTCATCTGTTAGAAGATGAGTTAGAAAAGAAGTCTTTCAATTGGCAGTGTAAGCACCATTGGGGGGGAAATAAATTGGGTTTTGCTGCAGTAAACCTGCACTGTAAACGTAGCGATCATGTAAATTGAGATGGTTTTCCACTCCCTATCTAAAAGACTGCTGTGTTATGATCCTGCTTACAAACGGATTGGGCTTTCTAAAAAAATAACCCACACTGTTAGAGTTAAAGAAATGACCCCAAGTGAAATATATCACGATTGAGAACCAAATACATGCAAGCATGGCTGTAGTGTCTTTTTGCTGAATGAGCTATTGGCTGAAAAGAGCATTACAGTAGCAACGGATGTATTTTCTTGTTATTTTTGTGTGCGTGAGTATGTGTGTGTTGGATTAAAAAAAGCAAATTGTAAATTGTGTACAAATCAAAAAGTCCAACTGTTGTTTGGTTTTTTTTTTTAAACCTGGCTTTCAGTCAAACGTCTCGTATCTGTTCTCGGTTTTCCTCTTTTCCCTTGTAACTACATATAGTGCAACATAGTTAAGTCTGAAAAATGGTTTCATTAGACAAGTTACTGTAAACTTGCATCTTCAGTCGTTGTAGAACAAGCATGCACTCTCTTCAGACAGTTGGAAATGAGTGCTGACCAGCTCAATACAACTTGATGGTATTTACCTTTTTTCTTTTTGCCTTTACATGCTTAGTTTGTCAACTAACTGGATACGCTAAACTTGTTTTCATTGGCTTATGATCTTAAAGTCCAGCATTCCTATCCTATATTTGAAAATTCTTCCTGAATAAAATAACTCTTCCTCTGTAGTGGAATAATTACTAGCTTATTGCTAACCTTGTGTATGTGTATGTAGCTGTATTAGTAAAAGTGCGCATTCTCATGTGTGAAAGGATGAATGACTAAATAATAGATGTATTGACCTCTTTCTGAGAGGGAAAGACATTAAAGTCTGTGAGCATTTCTCTCCTATTTCCACTTTCCCCCCTATTCTCCCTCCCCTGCCACCAACATTTAGTTTAACAAATTCTGTAAATAGAACTAACCATCAATTGTCTGCTCTCCGTTAATCTTCTTTGAAGATCTACACTTCATAATAAAAGTAGTGCTTAAATGTGTTGTATCATTACATGTGTAATACTGCACTTTCTAGAAGCTTTACATATGAGAGAATTATGGCAATGATCTTAGAGCGATGTCAATAGAATCTTATTTTTATTTTTTGTTTTATTATTATTCCTAAAGCAGGCAAATTGGACTGGAGAACATGAAAAGCTTTAGATAGAAAGTTTTATTGTATAGCCAGTAATGAAAATACATGAACAAAAAATGGATTTAAAAAAAAGTAACCATCTACTGTATATTAGAAACCAAGAGATTTCTGTGAATTAAAGTACTTTTAAAGAATGTTTTAAGATTTTAAATCTAATAGAATTTGTTTTAAGTGTTCCATAATCAAAATGATAAAAACACTGGGTTGTTTTGGGATAATGCTATTGAGTAAACAGAGGTGAATGTTCTTTTCATGGTTTTTAAAATACCTATTCATGGATCTGGGAAATACAATACAATGGAAGAATAATCTTTTTATAGAGGTGTATGATTTAGACCTGACTCATAATAAAGGACTTGACGCTGATAAGTAAATGTTACAGAAGAGAGATGTGGAATGGAAAATGAAAGCAGCATGAAGACTTCCGTTGGCTTAAAGGAGGGGGATTAATTTTTAAAAGATAGCTAAAACTGTTGTCAGCCTGCAGATATTAGGTTCATGTGGTGTAAGCTACCCAACTGGGAAGAAGTTGAGTGAAAATTGAAAGAAAGGCACAGAGTGAAATTGTCATCCAGTTTCTATACCAAAAAAGTTGGCATCCATGACCCCCCAAGGGGCATAAGAATACATGTTTACAAACCACTATAAAATGTTCTAACAGTCATTAAAACGAGAGTGGGACAAGTCACATGCATGTCTATCTCTTCCAAGGATTGTTCCTCCAGCTCGTGTACCAAAATGGGCAGAAAACGACAAGTGAAGTAACACAAGTGCTAGTTAGTAATGCCATTGATTCGTAGGACAATTGCAAAGGAGCCATCACCTCCTGTCCTTAGGTCACTAGTGAAGTTCTTGATGTTAGATTTCTTTTGTACCTTAATGGATGCTCCTATCAGGATTTCATACTTGAAAATGCAGCCACTTATATAAAAGTCCCAATTCCCCTTGCAAGGCAGATGTAGGACTTGGTGTTCTTCAGTGTCATGTCAGGAGCAGAATTATTTGTGGACCTCCAATTTACTGCACACATTGGTGAACAGTTAAACTCTGAATTTAAACAATTTCTGGAGTTTCTTCTAGTGGCAAACATGATGTGTCAATTCCTGGGTTCTGTTGTCACATTGCAATGGGCACTTGGCACTTCTAGAAAACCCTTCCATTGAACACAGCTGTGGTGTGAAAGGGACTTCTTCTGATGACCCTGCTACCGTTTGAACGGGAGTTAGAAAGCTCCCTCTCAACAGCCAGCCAGGAGCTAGCACTGCCTGAAAAGATTTTTCTGTAAAGCCATTTGAAAAGGCTGCATCAGTGGAATCCAAGCTCAGACGAGAATCGGGAGGCCCAGGCTAGCTTAGAAAGTTGAGGGGTGCACTGGCAAACCCCAAATGTGGAGACTGAGAGCCACAGACCTCAGAGGGATACAAACATGGATTAAAGCACAAATAGTGATTTGGAATTAAATTTCTTTAACAAAACTGCTGAAGAAATGTTCTGATATTTTTGTTTTATACTTTGAAAGGAATTTACAAAAAATTCAGCACTAGGTTAGCCTGGGACTGTGGCAAATCTGGGTCTAATGGAAGGGATGTAAATAATTGATCGAAATTAACCAAGTAGCATCTCTGCTTCAAAGCGTGGGCACTGTATGCCACTTCATCCTAGCAGAAAACCGAGTTTTGTATAACTATTAATCACATTATTCCTAGAAACATATCTAGATTGGACAGCTGTATCGCATATGGGACTACATTTACCTGTGTGCAAAGGGCTTGCACAAATCCTATGCACCACTTAAGCCTTAAGGCAGGGGTAGGAAACCTTTTTTGGGTTGGGAGTCGTTGACCCACAGAAAAATCAGTCAGGTGGGAGGCAGAGGGGGCTGGAGTGCCAGTGTGGGCTCACCAATGGCTGGGGGGGCGGGGAGGAGCTCTGGGGTGGGAGGAACCGTGAGCCCCAGGGGTCAGATCCAGGCAAACCAGAGACCACATCTGACTCTTGGGCCTTAGGTTCCCCACCCCTGCTTAAGGACTGAAATGGTGGATAGGCCTTCTGTGAGTTTTCTCTACAAGATTTCACTTGTACTAAGACCAGGTCTATACTTATCCTAAGATTGATCTTCCGGGGTTGGGTTCAGAGGGTATAGTAAGGACCTGTTAAATTGACCACTGAGGGCGTCTCCATTGACCTCCAGTACTCCATGGGGTCATGAGGAGTAAGGGAAGTTGACTGGAGAGTTTCTCCTGTTGACCTCCTGCAGTGGGGACACCACAGAAATTCGACTTACGGTACATCGACTCCAGGTACTCTCTTCTGATAGCTAGAGTTGCGTATCTTAGGATGACTTTCTTGTGTAGCCCTAAGTCTTTGTGGTAGTGTGGCCAGGAGGATTCAAAAATGGGCCAGTCCTCAGGAGAGCTGGAATATAGTCCCAGCTCTGCTACTAATTTGCTGAGTGACCATGGTCAAATCTCTTCACTCCTCTGCTTAAATTTCTCCCTGTTTTAAAATGGGGGGAAACGGTACTGACCTTATTTTGTAAAATGCTTTGAGATCTACAGCTCTGAAGGGCTATGTTTAAGCTGGTTTATTTATGATTATTGCTCCCTTCTTTTTAATCTAGATAGAAAAGACTGCACCATCTCCTCGGTGAAGGTGAATAAGGAAAGCATTGATTTTTTTTTTTTAAAGTCACAAACAAACCCAGCTAATACAAAAGTTGGAAAACAGGGGTATCATCTTTACCCAGTCAACCTCAGATGACAGAATCTTCATGGTTTTGTCTACATAAAATGGGACACAACTAGCAGAATTATTCCATGGAAAGGCAACCTCCCCTCTGGCACTACCTGGATATTTACAAAGATTCTAATTATGGAGCCTATCCAATAAAGTAAACGGAACAGCAAAAGCTGTTCTGTGTATGCTTTTAGTTTTATCGTGTTAATTGTTTTTGTGCAGTAATTGCAACATACTATGTTCGTAAAAAGAAGAAAACTGTTCAAGTGTTGATATTCTAACTGGTAAAGAGCTGTCTCTTCTCTCTCAGCCCATCATATACATTAAGGTTATAACAGGCTTTGTGTTGCTAACCTATACAAATTCAAGTCTCAAAGCAGCACTTCTCACTTGGAGCTGATTTTTTTTTTTTTTTTGTGTCTACATTTACTGTAGCAATGTGAACTACATTTGTTTGTTGTGAGTATTCTACACTGCAGTACTGGCAGATCCTAATGTATCCCATGATACATATTTTTAATATACCGGTATACCTTCTCTCTGAATAAGGTAAAGCAAGTCTATTGTTTTGGGGAAGTGTTTTCTTTAGTACAATATTTGAGACTACAAATTTCCACAAAGTATTCTATATACAGGGGGAAAGTTACGTAAACATAGAACTACCTTTATATAAATATTTAAATGAAGCTTTTAACTGTTACTGATGAGCATGCTTAGAAATATTCTACCAATACAAGTATGGATTATTTTTCCGATTGGATAACCAAAGGGTAGCTTCCCATTGGCAGTGTACTTCTTGGCGAGCTGATGTGGTAGAGTATCATCTCCCAGCAAAGAGAGTTTGTGTGCATCCCATTCTTGCACAACTTTATTAAGATTGACCACTGAATCTGTAGATAATGCCATGAAACCCATATGTAGAGGTTGAGGCTGTTCTTCCGTGTGTTCATAAAATGCAACCAAGCACATTATTTAGCATGCTGACCAATAATTAGAGTGATTGGAGATTGTGCCAGGAAATTGCAGATGTTGGGTACTTCCAAGTCACTAACTTAATACAGTCTCTCTCCTTTCATGTTACTCCAATAGTTTTTATATACATCTGGAAGAAAAATCCCATTGACATTCTGCCCCTCTTCAAAAGGACACATTCCTAAATATTTCTTAAAAAGCCTGGCGGCGTCTTGTTAGTTACGGGAGTGGTGCAGTAGCAACCCTTCTAACTTTTGCTTTACTCTTCTGTTAGTGTTGTTGTAAGGCACTGGGAGAACTTACAACAATGTAGGCCTGGATTCTTCATCAATGTTGAATCCATTGTGATGCTGAATGATTAATTTTTATAAAGGATATTGTGCTAAAAGAATTCACCCCCTTTTCTTCCTTCCTTCAGGAAAAGATGAAGGAAAATTTCCCTTGGTGACTGGTGATGGCAGATCTTTTGTCTTCTGTTAATGTCGCCCTCACAATTAAAATATTAATTACCCTGTAAATGCATTAAACCTTAGTTAGACTAAGGCCCCCTCTCTGACAGGGCTGAATCAGTTAAGCCAAGGTAGCACATTAGACTTGTATTCCTTTGCTGATTGCTGCTCATCTTTCTTTACCATATTGCTATCATATAGCAAAGTACAATGGGTGACCATTTAAAAAAGAAAAGTTACTATTAGAGGGCAGTTAACTCCTGGGCTATGTCTACACTGGCGCAATCTTGTGCCAGTTATGCAAATGAGGCTAACTGTGGAATATCGCCGAGCCTCATTTGCATATCTAATGAGCCGCCATTTTGCGGAAGAGGCTCTTGCGCCAGAAGGAGTGTCTACGCTGCCCCTTCTTGCTCAAGAAAAACTCTCTTGTGCAATGCTGTTATTCCTGATAATAATCAGTGTGGCGGCATTGCGCAAGAGGGTTTTTCTTGTGCAAGAAGGGGCAGTGTAGACAGCTCCTTCTGGCGCAAGAGCCTCTTCCGCAAAATGGCGGCTCATTAGATATGCAAATGAGGCTCGGTGATATTCCACGCTTAACCTCATTTGCATAGCTCTGGTGCAAGATCGCGCCAGTGTAGACATAGCCTTGGTGTGGGTGAGGGAAGGGCAGGTTTTCCCTGATTAGGGAAACAAGTGTGGTAACCACTAGCAAATGTTGAGATTCTGAAGGCAAGCACCATACATGTGCCTATAACTCCTCTTCTGTCAACACATGGCATCTCAAGGGCCACACCTACACATGCTTGTTTGTCTTCAAAATCTTTAGTATGCTCTAATTTTTGGAGTACCTTTTAGCAACTATTACAGAAGCTTAGGGTGAAACTGGCCTTTGTGCAGGAGACCGGCACCAGATCAAAGCACTGTTTTGGGCACTTAAGGCTCACTAAATGATGCAGAGGCCTTGACCTGATCTTCTGCAGGCATTAATTTGATTCCTGGATGTACAAGGCCTCCCCTTGCTTAAGCCTGACCATGGGATATGAGGAGCAGAAGATCTAGTGGCTAGACGGGAAAGCTTTTACATCCCTTGTGTGCATCTCTGCAGGATGTCTGCCTATCCTAGAGCAACGGGTCTGGCATGGGCTGAAAGCCATGCACATGGTATATACACATACTACAGCATCCCTGACAGCCCATTATATAGCTGCCACAGGGTAGCTGCTTTGCTTGCCTGAAGCTAATAAGGGCAGAGATCATGGAACAAATAACATTTGAAATACAACAATGAACCTATCTGATGCTGTCTCCATATTCTGTTCAAATGGATGCTGCTACATCCCTTAAATGATTGGGGCTTAAATCATATGGAACCATTTTCCTTCTATTTCTATCTTTTATAGATCATAATTTGTACACAATGGTTGTAGAGAAGTGCTTATTATGCACTGATAAAATGATTTGTCTAGTAAAGTGGTCTACTGAAATATGGAATACTTTGCATTATAACATTAATTGTAGCGGAATTTGCATGTATGTGACATCTGTGATGATACATGCTCATGGTCCTCTTCTCTCCTCCCCCCCCCCTTTCCTCTACTACATCAAGTTCCAGTGTGACTGCATAATTCAGAAAGGTTTCTCTCGTCTTGGTCTGTGTCAGCGGCTGCTTTAAAAATCACACCATAGCACCTAGTTTGGGAACCCAGTAAATATAGAGTCCACTTCTTGGAAGGAAAATATATAACATTGGACCTTTTTGTTACTGTTTGAACTAAGATTCGTACTTAAGTTGAAAGCATTGCTGACATTTCAGAGAAGGTAGACAATATTTTTGTACTGTATCTTATAAAATGCCCACTCATGTCTACACTGTTTTACTTTACAGTGTAATGTATTTTAAGTGACTAGTTTCCCAATAAACAGTAATTTGGATGTCTAGTTGAATATTGTCTTCAATTATGAGAAATATGTAATATTATGTTTTATACCATGAAGCTGAGCATATGTTTACATTTGTAATATTTACAGATGTTGGGGAGAGGTGATCGTGCAAGTTAGCAAAACTGCAAGATATGTGCTTAAAATAAAAGGAAGCGTTAGTGCATCTTTCTGTCCCAACACTCAGTGCATATCACCTACCCAAACCTTTTTGTCTGGAATCTATACTGCTTAGTTTTTCATGTGCCTTTTTCCTATCCTCTTGCTAACACGAGTCCAATGACATACTTCTAACCTGCTAATAGTTCTTTGAAGGTAAGATATCTTGTATTCTGATAACTGTTTGTGTGATTCATGAAGCAAAAACAAGCCAACTCTTTGGGCTTCGGTAACTAGAGAACAGCAGGGTTGTATGCCTCCACTTCTCCCATAATTTGTTAACTCCTAGAACTAAGCTATTCAATTAGGCTTATGTTAGATATTTCACTTGTAATCGTTGTACAGGGTAGTTTAAATTTAATTGAGTGTTTGTTTTGCAATGGCTCAAGTACCTTTGTGAAAATTACCAGATTTAATTTTAAAAAAATTCTGTAGGATACCTTGCTAAAGGAAACATTTATTTCTTTGAAAACACACATTACTTGCACAGTAAGAGATGTCAGAAGGCACATTAAATACACCCACAGTGCAAGGCCGCTTTTCTGTAAGCTAGTTCTCAGAAATAAACAAGTGAACTTAAAAGATGCCAAACAATATACAGTGGAACCCCTATTTGATGAACGAATTGGAAATTGAAAGACTGATAAAATCAAAGACTTCATGAAACTGAAGGTCTCAACTTTTGCAGAAGTTGCATTGAAGTGCACCATGTTGCTAATTTTTTCTCTTGTTCAAGGCACTGCAAAGTGATTTGCAATGCACTGAACACATCAGAATGGGGATGATGTCAACTTATTCTTCATTGACATCTTTTGGGTTTTTCTCCCCCTCTCTGTGGGGAGAGATGTCTCATAGAAGAGGTCATCTGTAAGATTGGTATCTGTAAAATCAAGGTTCTTCTATGCTGCTATTTGCATGTTGGGGGCTGTTGTGTCAATAGGCAGTATTGATTAAAATGACATTGCTATTGAGAACTGTCCATCCACTGGTATTTCACTCCAGACAGCAACTCTCTGAAATGTAAACGACATGGGATGTGGTTCTTGTGGGTGACCTAGGAAAGATCCTTGTAGAACAGTGTCAGGAGGGAATGTTGAATTGGAACATCTCTGTATCTAACATCTTCCATCTCTCTCTTTTTTTTTCTTTTTTTTTTTTAACATGTACTTGTGGTGTTTTGAATTGTGAGGAAGTGCTGAGTTTTGTTTCAGTGAGTTGTGTGCCATGAAAAACTTGCTTGATCTTTTATTTTGTTTTCTCATTTCCCATGTATGGCAACTTGGATCTGTACATCATAACATTTCTGATGTGATTAAGCTTCCTTTGCATTTATGACTAAGTGGATCTAGCCCCTTGAGTAATGCCCTTGTTTTGTACTTCTAGGTTTGCAGAGGGAACAAGCTGCATATCCTGTTGCAACCAGTGAGCACAAGAAGTTACCTGGTGCTAGCGATGGACTTCCTCAGTACAAAAGCCAGCCTGAGATGTTTGAAGTGAAAACTCAGCACAATTCAGAATCTGATTACTTTGCGAGAGAGGAGCCTTCAAGCAACAGTTCCTCCCACAGCAGTGAGGGAGAGGGGACTGACCATGAGGTGGACATCTTGGATTGTAGTGGGTCCAGGCCTTTACTTATGGACTCAGAAGAAGAGGAGGAGTCCAGTAAGCTGCAATCCAGGCTAAAGGAAAGATTTGTGGCTTCCAAAGATTCCAAGCCCCAGCCTTCCCAGAGTGAGATGGGGAAAGTTTTGTTTACAGCCTTTCAGCAGTCCTCGGGAGAGATTTTCAATGAGCCAGATGTCTTTGCCACGGCTCCTTTCCGAAGCTCAAGAATAGTGCAGGAGGATTTGGACATCTTTACCAAAGCTCCCTTTGCTGCCAAAAGCAATGTGCCTTTC
The DNA here is from genome assembly GCF_052426305.1 of Pelodiscus sinensis. NCBI lineage: Eukaryota > Metazoa > Chordata > Testudines > Trionychidae > Pelodiscus > Pelodiscus sinensis. The sequence continues at coordinate 16,341,990 of NC_143079.1, forward strand.
AGGCAGCCAGAAGAGGCAGATGTATTCCTGTGCGCTCCCTTCACTAAAAAGAGAAGCGTGGAAGAGTTGACTTCTCATAACATTTCTAAGGAGCCTCACACTCCAGCCTCTTTCCTAGGTCAAACTGGTGATGTCCAACATGTTGTTAACTCCAAGTTCCAAAACTTAGATGCGGGAACATGCGGATTGTCCATCTCATCTAGCGCTCAGTACTCCAGGGTAGGGTTTATTCAGCCAACCGAGCTTCTGCCTCATTCCATTAGACCAGTGGAGACCCAAGAAGGCATTCCTCTCAAAGAGCATGCTGGCATTCCTAATCATAGAAACCAAGGACATACACTCCCCCCTGAAGCCCACTTGGGTTCAGCGGTTAGTAAGCCTTTCCGTCCACAATCTCTCTCAAAATATTCCCGTCACTACAGCCCGGAAGATGGGCAGGGTATAGAAGTCCAACCCATAGCAGCATATAAAGTTGTTTCTCAGACCAACAAACAGGCTATAGCAGGATCTGTCTCTATTGCTTCTCTGTCGTCCAGGACTAAAGAGCTACCCGGCATCGACCCATTTGCTTCGGCACCCTTTCCTTCCAAATCAGGAAAGCAAAAGCCTTAACCAGCCTGCTGAGAGATGGGGGAGCTGCATCTCTCGTAGGATCTTCAGGCTCTTAGTTGAAATGAGCAATGTAGAGATTTTTTTTCATTGTTCAAAGCTCCAGTTGCAGTGATATTTAGTTGAACCATTTTAAGTTATGTTAGATAGTTTCAGGATATTAAATGCCAGGCGCTCAAGTTTTGTTTTGTTTTTGTTCTTCACTTTTTTAGTTGCTATTTTTCCCCATTATGTTTTAGATTATCTAAACCAGTAATGTTCCATACTTCCTGACTTCAGGGGGTAAAGTGAATTACCACTGATACTAGTTAGAAAGCCAGAGTAAATCAATCAGGACAAGCTAATGCTCTGGAGAAGAAATGAGTGTGAAGTAAAAAGGTTGTCCTGACTTTTTCTTACCAAGGGGGATTCTGGAAGAGACCAAAGTACAACACTCCCAACTGTTAATCCATGTCTTCACAAACCCCAGCAGCTATAGATTGGGAATTTGACGATAAACTGCGTGTGTGGATATAGATCATATGCACACGGGGGGGCAGAGTGTGAAACTAACACATCTGCCACAAGGTTTTTGCACCCCAGAAGTCCTTTTCAAATATAGCATAGGCCTTGTGCATAGGCGATTTTTTTCTCATGGCAGGTATAATACCTGAAAATGTATATATTTCTGCGGGCCAGATCCAAAAGCTGTTGAACTCAGTGGAAAGACACCCATTGCATTCAATGAGCTTTGGATCAGCTCTTTGAGATCGGATACATATGGATGGAAGTATCAGCAAAGCAAACTTTCAGAAACATTCTTCCTGGAATATTTTTCTATCCTCCAGATATACCATGATCCTACTGTGTTACTGAGGCAGAGGACAGTTGCTTACTATTTATAATATAATTTAAAATGCTAGTGTATCACACTTGAGTTTAGAGGAAAATATAGCTGCTTCCTGTCGAAATTATTTGCGATATTTGTTATGTTACTATTGGTGGCTGAGCAGAATAGAGCTGACCTCCTTAGGAATTACTAGTTCCATCCCCCACCCTCTGCCGTCTTTTCAAAAAGGAAGGAAAAAGGCAAGTAACATGAATTAAGGATTCATATTTAATGGGAAGTACCAGGCAGCAAAACGGTCCCTATCAAACCTGTTGTTTTTCAAACTATTTCACACCAGAAAACCATGGTAAATGTCAGACCATTTAATAAATGACCCAGAGTTTTGCACTGAAAACAAAAGGAAAATTCTGCCTTTGGTTATGTTTGCTACATCTCCTTGAATTCTCTGGGCTTGCACAAGAGAATTCATCCTTGATGTTTTAAAAGCTTGTAAATAGATAGTGTGGAACTGGTCTGAGGCACTGCCATCTTACAAGATGAACACACGCACCTAGAAACCATTAGCTTTATTGAACAGTATGTAGTGGGGGTTCTCCCCTGTCGCTCGTGTCAATTGGGGAGTAACTTGTACATCCAGTGGCGTCTCATGGGTATAAAGCTGGTGTAACAGAGAGTAGAATTGGACACACGACTTTCCTCATGGGAAACTGCTTTGCAAAAATTCAGTTTATAATTTTGAGCTGCAAGATGCTCACATAACTGTTCAAAGAACATAAAAGGCACATTTGAAACTACAGTGTAGAACCCTGGAGATCTTTGCTCTGCAAAGCAAAACTTGTCCTCCTAGGACTCACTGTTAATATCACCGCAAGGGAGGAAGAACTAAAACAAACCTATCTTCCACCAAGTGGGACAGGACTATGAAACTTCCATAGCAAGATGTGATTCACTAACTCCACTCTTCCTCTTTCTTTGCTCAGCCCATATTGCAGTCAGAATGACAGGAGCCACATTTAGCTGGAGAGCTGGTATAGATCTGACTGTAGTGGGGTTGTATGAATGTAACCAAGAGTAAAGAACTAGACCTGAGCAGGAGCACAGGTTGCTGGTGGTTAACGTCATGGTTAGCCTAGCTCAGATTAGAGCCGCTTTTTGAAAAGCCGGGCTACTTCCTGCTTCTGTGTCTGTTGGACTTCAGGTTAGATTTTGTTGCTGTGTGGTGGCAGAGTGGACCCTGTCAGCCATCCTAGGAAATGGAAGTTCTGTAGACACGTTTCTGAGTTTCTCTGAAATAGCTTTCTCCCACCTGAGGATATGGTTTGTATGTGGGTGGTTTGCTTGGTTGTTTTTAAAGTCGCAATCCCCTGTTTATGGTCACTCGTGGTACCTGGAGACAGAACTTAGCCCTAAACTGTTATCTTCACTTGGAGAGGGAAGGAAGAAAACTAGATTGCATGGGACTGAATCTGGTGCAAATGAAGAATCAGTCCATGGAAGTAAATAGTTATACCAGTATACATAAGGTGAGAACTGGATGCATTACCTCTGATAACTGCATTCCCAAACCTAGGTTCTCTCTCTCTCTCTCTTTTTTTTTTTTTTTTTTTTAAATGGGGTGTCATTTTTTTACTTGAAAAGTTACTACAGAGGTCTGTGGTTCTACTATCTGTTACTTGGAATGCTTGACTTTTTATTTTCTGAAAAATACTGCTGGAAAAGTATTAGCAAATCCTTCTTTGCACTCCTGCTAGGATCCCAGCTCCTCTCTCACCAGTTGGTGTCTGTAATGAAGGCCTGAGCTACAGGTAATTCAGGAAGTCCTCTCCCCAGCTGTCCTACACTGCCAGGCAGGGTACAAAGGGAGAATGGGAAATGTATAGTAGTTTTGATAGCCCTGAGTATTTTCCTCAGTTTCTTTATTTAGGTTTGTTATGGATTGAATTTCCCAGGCAGGATGTTGGCAGCTGACATCTCATTCCTCAAGCACTTTTTTATGAAAAGCAAGTTAAAATTGTGCACAAAAAACTAGCAACCCTGCTAGCAATCCAAATAAGTAATTAGTTCAATACTGTACGGGAGCACTCTGTTCAAATGAGTTTATTTTGCTTATTGTACCAACTACTGGAATTTTGGTTATGAGAAAATTCTGAAAATTGCATCTATTAAGCTATTAATCTGATTTTGTTCTAGATGAACTCATCTCCCCCTCTTCCCTCACCTCCTAGATGCCAGCATGACAACTTGAATCTAATCAATTAAAAATGCAGTTGTGCTCTCCCTGCATCATCTAAAGTGCACTGTTTTTAATGCACAAGGCAAAATGTAAGATGGAGCTTCAGGATTTTTTAGCTTCCCTGATTTCATAAAGCTTTGACTTTACTGCTCACACAACAGAGCTATACAATCTAAATGCAACACTGTCAATCCCTTTTCTGAATATATGCACATTTAAAAAAAGTTTTATTACATTTCTATTTCTGCCACTTCCCAGCAGCCAGTAAAATTGCAGCAATCGGTTTCAGTTTTGGCTCTGGCCAAAAATGTTAAGTCCCTTTTTAAAAGCAACCATGACTCCTTGAACTTCAAGAGGTGTAGGCTCCTAAATGCTTTTGAAAATAGTGTCCCTTAAGGTCTTGCAATTGGATCCATGCAGACCATGCCAGTGTGGAATTGCATCAAGGTCACTGGTGCAGTAACTCCTACACAAAACACGGTTTGGTGAACTTCCTAGTTGGACGTAAGCAATCAACAGCACATGGAGTTATCTCTAAGCTCTGCAACTCAGTGGCTGTCACTATCTGATGGTCTTTGAAGGAGGAGAAAACTCCATGATAGCAGCAGCAGGATGAGGGAAAGTCTCCCCCCCCCCCCCGATTCTCCTTCCCTCTCCCCTCCACACCTTGACATTAAACACCCTACAAGTGTCATACCACAGATCTGACCTGGTTTCTCCTGGTTGTCACCCCACCTCTCCCTCTTCCCAAGTGGACTCATGCACAGAAAGAAACTCAAATCTCATTTCTGCTGTGTAGACAAATACCAAAGAGTCCTGTGGCCATCTTAAGCTTCTGTAATTCTCAACTGAGGATGTGGTGGCTTCGGTTTCAAGCTTGCTGCTAATTTAAATGTTTGGTTAAATCCTTTCCTTTGGAAAGGATTAATCAGAACTGTGCACACAAATTCAAGCCAGGAAATCAGCTCACTTTGAGTCTCTAGCTCCCCTTGTGTTTCTACAATGCTGACAAGGGATGCCAGCTGCTTTCGTATTAGTCTGCATCTTCTTTGTCTTACTGCTGAATTGCCAAACTCGTAACTGCATCTGCTCTCCCTCCCAGCCAGCTCAGTACTATAGTATGTGTGATAAGTGTTGAGTTTACAATCTTATTCTCCTGAAGCCAGTGTGCAATCAATCTGCAATCTACAGTATGTGCATGGAGCACAAAGAAGATCCTAAACTTGCAAGAAACTCATGTAACCAATCTCAAAACACTGTAGTGGGGCAGGTTTGCAGCTTCATTTAATACTGCAAGTGATACTGAGTGGACTCTGTATAACTGTGTGACTTGCAATCGCTCCAAAGTGGTAATCAGTTAAATTAACTCCGCTTCCACCAAAGACTGTCACGTTGGAGAATTGGTTATTGTTTTGGGGTTTTAATGGTATTAAATCAAGGCCTTGTTAAGACACCCAAAGACTCCATAGTATTTTATTATAGGTATTTTTGCCATGTAATCTTATTCCTCTTTTGAAACACATTCCTGAATTATGATCAGCTACGGTGATGGTCTCGCTAAACCATAGCCTGGGGGTTTTATGCTGTGTACTGTAAATACTCTGTTACAATGAATCTAGACTTGCCACCTGTGAAACTGGAGAGGTAATCACTGATTATTCCCTCTCCTCTCAAAAAAACAAAAGAAACTAGGAAAAGGGATTAGTAATCTTATGCAGATGTAGGGAGGACAGGTTTATGTTCTAGATGAGAGAGCCTGATGAAGAATTAGCCGATGGAGCTGAATGGAACAGATTCCACTAAGCATTGAGTAAGATGGTGAAAGGTGCTCTGAATGTCACATTCAGAAAAACAGCGGAGTCTTTCTTACAGAACAGCCTGAGCTGGACATATCGGCTACCTGGGAATACAATCTCTGTGTGCAACTTTAGGTTGTGTATTGCAAGACCAGAGCATCATTCAAATCCCATTGTTATGAGAGTGAAATCACAATGGTGTTGGAAATACTTTTGGCTTGCAGAGTATCAATCATATTGCACTTCAGGTGTGATTCAGCATGTTTCTGATAATCTTGATAAAGAAATGTGAGAGCTAAAAACTTCTGTACATTTTTATTAAACTCTGAATAAAATGCACCTTCCCTGCTCTGTGTTCTGTCTTGTTCATATGAAATCTTTACTGGGCTGAATATAATGCTTTTGTTTTACAATCTTGGTCATCTCTCTGGTGTTTAAAGGAAACTTTCTTGGTGGTTGAATTTCTGCATACCCAGGTGAATCGTGGTGCAAAACAGCCATGGTCCTACATATCCCTAGAGGACCGGATTCTAGGTTTTGGACCAGGAAATTCAAACTCTGCAGGGTTACACAATGCAAGCCACATGTTATTTTAAAGGGCTCTTGATTTGCCCAACCCAGGGCTGCATAAATAATACACAGGCACACAGAGTACAGGATTTAGCTAATCTGCACTCATGTGATGGAACCCAGGCCTTCATTGCCAAAGCACAGCTTCTTACAATTCAAAAGGTACAAAACTTTCCTTTCCCTGGAAATAGAGCTTTTTACCTTTGCTCCGCTGCTGCTGCCTGGCAACTAACACCCACAAAGGTATACCTGCTAGGGTGCGTCTAGACTGGCAAGATTTTGTGCAAAAGCGGCTGCTTTTGAGCAAAAACTTGCTAGCTGTCTACAGTGGCCGTTTGAATTTGCGCAAGAGCACTGACTTTGTAATGTACAAAATCAGTGCTTCTTGCGCAAATACTTTCATGCTCAGGAAAAAGCCCTCTTGCGCAAGAGGGCCAGTGTAAACAGGGAAGAACTGTTTTGCGCAAAAAAGCCCCAATGGCTAAAATGGCGATCGGGGCTTTCTTGCGCAAAATTGCATCTAGACTTTTGCGCAAAAGCATCTGTGCCAATCTAGACGCGCTTTTGCGGAAATACTTTTAACGGAAAAACTTTTCTGTTAAAAGTATTTCCGCAAAATCATGCCAGTCTAGACGCAGCCCTAGTGTGTGACACTGAGCCTACAGAACGAAAGTGCAGACAGAAGAGCAGTGTGGGCTGTAAGGAAAACTCTACCACCATACCTATGTCTCTTTCAGGCCCATTCCTCAAGGCAGTTATTGAATTCAAATAGCGACCTTGCAAAGGAACATACAACAAAGCTGTTCTCCTGATTGCAGGGATGCAAAAACCATTGTTTCTCCAGGGCCAAGCTCTCAAACCATCCCCCTCTCCTGCAGTCCCCTTCGCTTTTTCAGCCACTCTCAGGCTTTTATAATTACTCCATCCATTTCCTGATGTGTCTGATCATTGAGATGGGGGGCCTGGCCCCTGGAGGAGCAGACCAACTTGTTACAAGGAGGCTTCAGTCAAGCTTACTGGGAGGACTTCACGTGGCTTGCTTTGTTTAGAGTTATTAATAAGGAATGAAAGTAATGGTGCTACCAGATTTGTCCATCAGCCTAGGGTATGCTAGTTTATTAGGGTTACTTTTATGGCATTGGGGGGGGGGTTAATACTTCTATCAATGTGCAGCTTATGCTACTTGTGCTCTCATATGGAGCTGAATTCTCCTGGCTACCAATTCCCCCTCCCCACACGGAGCTCTCCTGCAGGAACTATGTTCCTCAGGTCAGGGTTCTTCCTACCTTAGCAACACATGGATACTCACACCCACTAAAAGCATGTCTGAGAGGACTGGTTCATCTGCACTTATATATACCTGGCTCAGCAGGCTGGTTTAACAGCAATGCCACACTGAACTCTCATGTGCCTATGTACTCAGTGGGCTGGATTTAACAGCACTTTAAGCTGCCGTCCTCATATACCCCCAGCTTCAGCACTTCCCTATCCCCACTTGCACATCTCGGTCATTCTGTTGGAAAACTATGTGATGAGCACACCCTGTGGGATTTTTGGGCACTACGGGGATCTTTTAGCTTAGGCACAGGAAGCATTGTTGCAGAGTGAATGGGGAAGCCAAAACAACACCGCTGAGGAAGAGTGAGCAAGATAAAGTGAGAGAAGCAACCAGCTTAACAATGAAAGTTATTGATATTTTTGGGGGGAGGGAATAGCATCAAACACCCAAAACAGTTACAATATTAAATCTAAATTGAAACTGATTACAAATGTTAGGGCTAGCAAATCATAGAACTGATTACATAAGGCAGAGTCAGAGGTGGGGTGGGGGAAGAGATCTCACCACTCTGTGGAGCTTGCAGTGATCGGGTTTCCCAAATTGTGATGGTAGCCAGGGATCCACAGGCCAGGAGATAAGCAGAGCAAAGCCCCCAGCATGATCAGGCAGGAGATGAGGAAGTGTTAATGGAACTGATGCAGAGTTTACATCCAGACATCAGAACAATTGGTCTTGAGCAAGGGTAGGCGGTTTTTGTAGGGACAGGACAATGGCTCAAGGAGGACACTGGATTTGTTTATGCGTAAACAGAGGGGAGACAATAGAGACTGATCATGCCTGACTGTGGGTGATGTTCCTTGATAGAACTCACAATGCAACTAGGCAGTTTCAGTATTTTGGATATCAATAGGCTCCATTACTGGAATTGGTCTGAGGAAGACTAAATTTGGGGGTGAGCAGCATCTGGAGCAGAGATTTCCCATCAGGCAGTACTTCTCTGCTTTCAGTATCCCATAGTTCAGTGTGGTTCTTGCTTTGGAAGAGCTGGTCTGTACTCTGCATGCTAATGGAGATTTCTCTCTGTTCTATCTTCAATGCAGATGAGGCTGGGGTGTTTCCTTAATCCTATCACCCTTGTCTTGAGGGGTGAAGGTGTGTCTTCCCCTGTCTTTTCATTGCTTTGTCTTTGATTCAAGGACAGGCCTGGGGGAGGGGAATGTTTTCCCTGATTGTCACTCCCTGGTTCCCCAAGAACACAGAGCTGGTAGGTAACAATGGGCAAATGGAACTCTCTCCCTTGAAAGAAAGTCTGATGGGCAAAACATATTGGGTGCGTCTAGACTGGCAAGATTTTGCGCAAAAGCGGCCTCTTTTGCGCAAAAACTTGACAGCTGTTTACACTGGCCGCTTGAATTTGCGCAAGAGCACTGACTTTGTAATGTACAAAATCAGTGCTGCTTGCACAAATACTTTCACGCTCACACTCAGGAAAAATCCCTCTTGTGCAAGAAGACTTGCGCAAGAGGGCCAGTGTAGACAGAGAAGAACTGTTTTGCGTAAAATAGCCCCGACGGCTAAAATGGCAATCGGGGCTTTCTTGCGCAAATCGCGTCTAGACTGGCCACGGATGCTTTTGCACAAAAGCACGTTTTGCGCAAAAGCATCTTTGCCAATTTAGACGCGCTTTTGCAGAAATCCTTTTAACGGAAAAACTTTTCAGTTAAAAGTATTTCCGCAAAATCATGCCAGTCTGGATGCAGCCATTGATTTTTATGCCACTGAATTGCTGCTTTCTTCTCAACAATCTGAAATTGGAAAAACAGATGTGACCAACCTCACTCTAACTGCTATTCAGTTCTCATGTGGCAGTGATACGGTATCTTTATAGGAGGCCAAGTTTTAGGGTAATTCCCTTTGAATTAATCACAGGTTTATAGAATACTAGCTGGAGTCACCCAGCGTTGCTCAGGAAACCAGAGGAACAAAATGTAGAAAAACAGTAGTCCATTATCTTTTTTGAATGGTAGAAAATTTGCATTGATTTCTATAGGGATTAAAATATAGGTCCACATCAGCCCGGAGGTGCGACCGCGGGTGGAAGGGAGGTTACACGTGCGAGGGGCGCCCCAGCTTGCACCCGGGGCTGCAGGTGCTGGGGGGGGGGGCAGGGCAGGTGCCCAAGCCATCGTGCACGTGAGGGTTGGGGAACTGCCTGCTGGCTCAAAGGTGGGGAGGGGGAACAAGGGTCGCTTACGTAACCTCGCAGGCAGGAAGGGGCAAGTCCTGGATGGTGCTGGGAGCCGCAGGCGGCGGGCACAGGACCTAGGGTGGGTGGGGCAGCGCCTGCAGCACAGCACGGCAGGTTACTTTTTGATTTTTACAGCTTGAGCTCGGGCCTGCTCGGGTCCAAAAGTACCTTGAAACCTTCTTCTGGATGAAAGGTTCTCCCATGCAAAGTTTGGTTGCAGTAGCTCTTGTAGTGTCCAAGCTGTTAGTGCACAAACTTACATTCTCTTTTATATATTAGATGTGCTGATCTTGGTGAGATTATTTAGGATTCAAATGCTCCCCCTGAATGACTTTCTTCCTTATTCAGCAGCATAGCTGTACACCATGCTTCCCAGTAGGTGACATCTGCACAGCAGAGAACCTCTGTGTCAAAGGCTGTGTAATGTAAATGAATGAGTTAGTGCAATACAGTATTTTCAGACCAAAAAAGTCTCTAGCAAACTAGCTGGAAGAGAGTCTAGTTAGCCAAATTCTTCATCAGATTTGTGCAACACTTCTATTCAGATGAGCTACCTGCCCCTTTGTAATCTGAGCAGTTAGCCAAAATTCAGAGCCCTGCAGATTGTTTCCATTAGGAGAAGAAATTAATGACGGAATCCGGTAACTCTGTGTTTCTGTTTATTTACAAAGAGTGTACAAAGTTCTGTTCGCCAGAACTCAAAAGGAATCAAACAGTGGGAGGCAGTTTCTTCACTAGTAGAGCCAATCCTCTTTCAGCCAGCACTCAGCCCAAAAATCCTCTCTGTCACTGTTTGTGTAGGCCTATGCTTCCTTGCTGCCTTCCTGCAGGCGTCTTTCGGAATAAGCTTTTTTTGGAAGAGATCTTCCAGAAAACCTTCCTCCAAAAGAGTGTCCACATTGAAAAAGCAATCTTCTTTTTTGAAAGATAGCGTCCATTCAGTGTGGACGCTATCTCACATTTCAGCTGTGATTACTTTGGACAGAGTGGCCACCTGGGCATCTGTGTTTTTTTCTTTTTCCTCTTCTTTCAAAAGAACTCCCTCTTTCCCATCCACACATGCCTTTTTCTGAAAGAGCTCTTTCAGAAAAAAGGCTTCTTCCTTGTAGAATGAGGATTGCTAATGTTGGAAAAAACCCTCTGTTCTTTTGATTTTATTTCAGAAGAACACGATTGCAGTGGGGACGTAATTGAAGTTTTTTGGAAAAATTACAATTTTTTCTGAAAAAAACCCTCTGTAGTGTAGACATACCCAAAGTCTCTGTTCTTTCTGCGGTTTCATGCACACAGCTCTTCACAGAACAAGCAAGCCCCAAACACCTTGGTGTTGACAGCTGTTGTCATTTTTCTTAGACGGGAGGTCTGTGCTGGTGGGCAAAGATTGTATTTTTGATTGTGGAGCTCAATGGGAGTGAGTTCTGCACTGCATATGCTCAGGCAGGTAACTGTTTTTATCTGTGTTTAAGTGATGACTCTGAAATACAGAGGTGAAGAACTGCACTTTTTACAATGGCTGCTGATCATATTGAGACAAAATATGTTGTCAAGCACAAGGGCTAGATCTCTCAAACCAACACTGCATTTGACCTCCCCTCAGCACAGCAGGACCCCTGTTCCTAGTTAGGTTCTGTGGCTAGTATTGTAACAGAAATAATGAATACCCTGGTCAGCACGAGTTGGGATTTGGTTCTTTCAAAGCCTAAGATTGTGGGAGGATGGGACTACCTAAATTCACAGTTTTAATTACAAAATACAGTAAATTTCAAACTCTCACCTCACCAGGGCTGGCAAAGTATAAAGTCAAAAAGAAAAACTAGAAGGCAAATAAAAGCAGCTGCATAGTATTTTTGTATTTTTTTGAAATCTCACTATTTTTCAGTTCCAACATTATGATTTTGCGGGGGGGCAAAGGGCTGGATTTTGAACACTTAATGTTGGAAATATTGCAAATAACAGTTTTGCACCCTGAACAGTAAAGGTTTTGTTCCAAGCTGTTACCTCAGCATATACAATCCTGCTAGTTTGTGAAAGGCGGAGGTCTCGCAACACGTAGGTAGCTTGGTGCTGCCTGTGGGGGTGGGCAGAGGTCGGGTTTTTGCAGAGGGTATGGGGGGAGGGTGTGCCATTTCAGAGCTGCAAGTAAAAGCGGGATGAGCCCGAGGCCATGCAGCAGCACGAGGAAGGCCAGGGCAGGTCCCAGGGGCACTGTGGGGCCCCTCACCCCAGGACTCCATGGCCTGCTGGGGTCTCTTCCGACCCTGCTCTATGCAATGGGCTGGACCGATGCGGCTCCCCCAGGCCCCTGCCCCAAATCCCATCCCCGTCTCCGCCGCTAGGGCGGGCCACGCGCCCCGGGTCCCCAGCGCAGCGCTCGCTGCACTTCCCCGCCGCGGCCACGAGGGGCCGCCCCAGCGCCTGCGCCTCCTTCCCAAACCAGGCGCCTGCGCAGGCAGCCCCGCGACTGGGGGGGGGGTTCTCAGCCTCCGTCGCTGCGGGGCATCCAAGATGGCGGCGGGCCGCTGGCTGCGAGCGGCGGCGGGGCTGGGCGGCCGGTAGGTGACCCCGGCCCAGGCGCGCGCTCGCCTCAGCGAAGCCCCGCCCTGTGGGGCGGCGAGCTCCTCTTCCCGGGGGGGGCACGTGCTACCCTCCCCCCGCGGGCACGGGGGGGGCAGGTGGTTAAGTCCCCTTCTCCCTCCCCCCCGCGGGCACGGGGGGGGGCAGATTAACTCCCCTCACTCCCCCTCCCCAGGTCGCGCAGGGGGCGGGGTTAACGTCCCCTCCCCCGCAGGCTGGGCACGGGGGGTGTCAGGGATTAACCCCCCTCCCCCTCCCGCAGGCTGGGTGGGGGCTGACCCCGCTCTCCCCCCGGGGGGGGTTGGCAGTTAACCCCCCCCCCCCCCGTGCAGCGCGCAGGCGGGAGACTCGCTCGCCCCAAGGGCTCCTCTGGCCTCACGAGCAAATTCCGTGCGAGCTGCCCCGCCTGCCACGAGACGCTTTTATGATTTGTGCCCTCCTGGTGCTGGGGGGCCGGGACCCTGCGGTGCGAGGCGAGGTGCCCTTGTCTGCTGGGTGGGGGAGGGACATGGGGCTCGGTTCTCTTGTCAGTTCCTCCAGCACAGGCAGAGAGGAAGGATGCATCCGGGAGGAAGGTGAAACCATAAGCAGCTGGATGTAGTTGTCTACTCACCCGACTTTGTGCTTGTGAGCCATGAGCATTGCTAAAACTGGGGGCGGTTGCCACCCACCCTTAATATTAAATCCTAAAATACCTTAAAGACATCTGGGATTCCCTCATCATTCATGCTCTTCCCCATTGTATGGGGAAAGGGATGCAACAGGTCACCTTATGCTTCCGACCTTGGGCTATGTCTACACTGCAGGCTTTTTGCACAAGAACATATGTTCTGTGTGCGCGTTCTTGCACAAGTAAATTTACAGTAAAGCATCAGAAAATAGGGCTTCTTGCGCAAGTGTTATTCCTCTCCCCGTGAAGAATACACTCTCTTGTGCAAGAGCAATTGCTCAAGAAGGCAGTGTGGATGGGCAACAGGGTTATTTTTTTGCTCAAGAAACCCCTATGAATAAACTGGCCATCAGAGCTTTCTTGTGCAAGAGAGCATCCGCACTGCCATGGACGCTCTTGCACTAAAGCACATGGCAGTGTGGATGCGCTCTTGCGCAAGAATTTTTGGGCAGAAACTCCTGCACAAAATAGTTCTTGTGCAAAAAGCCTGCAGTGAAAACGTAGCTGTGATGTATAGTGCTCTGTTTGAGTGAGACACCTAATGAGAATGCTGCACTAAGCACTGGGTTTATACGTTCCCAAGTGAACTATCTCAGAAAATCTGAATAGGCAGCAACTTCTACATTTCTGCAATAAGAAAAGTTTTAAAAGGACTGTTACACTCACATTTCTCCCAATTGCTTACATTTTGTATTCAAATGTCTGCAACGACTGTTAAGATTCTGAAAGCAAAATTGACTATAAATGTGGGACTATTTTCATTGTCTAAACCAGTAGGGAGTGAAGCAAAGACTAAGCTGTATAAAGAAATATAGATTAGATCTTAAAATATTTTTGCTGTCATTATTGAACGTGTTTATTAGTAACAATAAACATGACTATCAATATAGATAAGTATGACATTGCAGATCATTGGAAGTTAGAAGTCTTAGCTTAGATTTTCAAATTATGGATATTTTCATTAAGGATATTAAGATGCAGATTATTCATGTAGTAAATACAATTTGTATCAACTACAATCCATGATTAGTCATAAGGGAAGGCACTCTGTCCCACCTTGCGCCAGGTCCAGGAGCTACCCCCTGCAGTTTAAATGTACTAGGAGCTGGCTGCAAACACAGGCACCCCACTGGAACCTCACCACGAACAGAGGCTGCTTCATAGACTGTAGAGCAGCCTCTGCTCACAGTGAGCCTGCTTCATTGTAGCCTCCCCAATCCCCCTGCCTGGCAGCAGCACGTGGGCGGTGGGGGAATGACTGGCAGCACAATGGAGACAGTGCTAGGTGGAAACAGCTTTTAAGCCAGTTCCCCCCAATACCATCTCCTGTTTTTCCTCGCTTGCTGCCTCTGATACAGGCAGCAAGTGGAGGGGGGAATGTGAGTGGTCGACTCAACTACCTGATAAACCTAGGTTTATCGGGTAATCGACTACTTGACTGGTCGCTTTCATCCCTAATTTTTATGCCAAGTTTGTGCATGTGATTATAGTGGCAGTGCACAAAATAGGAATTTGCATATAAAAATGAACAGTTGTATGGGTAAAAAAACAAGGACACACATAACAATGGTAATCAGATGTGCAGATATGCAATTCAACAGTTTGAAAATCAGTTTAATTCAGCTTTCCATCTCTTCAGGTTTGTCCTTTCCAGTATATTCTTCACCATTTTCTTCACTTAAGATCTGTGTGTCTCAACAGATGGTTGGTGTAGTTTACCTGACCAGCAAAGACAAGAATTTTTTGTTATAGCTTATCTCCAGGGGCTGGATATGAATATCTCTATTGGTACCTTGCTTCTTGAATTAGTACATGTAGCCAGTGAAGCTGCTGTCCTTTCTCCACAGCAGTCCACCACTCGCCACTGGTGAATTTTAAATCAAAATGTTTGCTGTGTGATGATCACTTGGCCACTTAGAAATCTAGGGAGCAGGAATTGAAACCCCATTTTCCCTTTTCCCCCAACATCTAGTTGAGAGGAGGGGAAAATAAGACTGTGGCTGACAGTCTGTGTTACCTGATCTCCTCCTTAAGGTGAAATCTAGCGATATTAAATATGTGTGAAATTTTCAATTGAGATGATGTTGGTAAAATCTGTGTCTTTCTTTAGGTTCTCTTGCATGACATTAAAAGACTTTAACTTGACAACTAAACAGCCTCTCTGCCAATTCACACAAAGGAAGCCATTTCTTCCATCCACAGTAATAAGTAATACAGGTAAATGTAATGTTTGTCATAAAGTACAGCTCTCATGATATTTGCCTCAAGAAGATGGTGAAAGAAGAAACTCTTCTTTGAGAAGAAACCTCAAATGTATGCTGTATTCTGCGTGGTATTTTATTAATGGAGAGGTAGTTAAGTCATGCAGTCAGATTTTAAATGTATTCCAGATGTTAGTTGCTATATGACATTGGATAAGGCAACAAAACACTGTGCCTCAGTTACCTTATGTGTATAATAATGGAGATATTTCATCTCATTGCCAATGTTTGTAAAGAGCTTTGATTAAATAAAGCACTATATTTGTGCTTTGATATCTTAAGGTCTTCTTAATATAATTTCACTGAGAGCTCCTGCTGACCTATTCAAAAGACTGGAACTGCTGACCATACCAAGATATAGTCTTTCAAGAGTGGAGTTAGGGCCTTTACTTTTTAGAGTCTGTGATTTTTGCAGTCTGCTTCTGAATATATCCTTCTATAGGTCCCTGGCCATCTTCAGGGAGAAATTTTGAAGTTTTTTTAAAATTCTGAGCTATACGATTTATTGTAGGTGTTGAGGAGATTTGAGACTTGGAAGTGATCTGTCGTCCTGTCTGTCCGTTAGTTAGGCCAATACTCTTTTAATTTGCCTAATACTGTATTCAGGCACTGTAGAATTAAAATGGACTGAAATTTCTATTTTTCAGCTTTTAGTATTCATCTAAAAATCTATCTATATTATTTAAAAAAGTTTTTCCTGCAGGACAAGAGTGAGGTCATCACATCACTCTGCGTCCCACAGCCCCTTCCCCCTCAGCCGCCCTGCCTCCTCCCAGCTGCTAACTCAGCAGGGATCATAGAACCATAGAGCTGGAAGAGACCTCAGAAGGTCATCAAGTCCAGCTCCCTGCCCTATGCAGGACCAATCCCAACTAAATCAACCCAGCCAGGGCTTTGTCAAGCTGAGACTTAACTCTTTAAGTTTATTAATCAGCAACTCTTGGCTCCCAAGGAACAGCACTGAAGATAATCTGCAGCTGCTGCTGGGCTTCTGGGGGGGCGGGGAAGAGGAGGAAAATTCCAAGGGGGCAGGGGACTGGCAGATAGGCCCTCTGTAAGGGGGGGGCTAAAAAAGTTGGAGGAGGGGGCTGGTGGCAAGGCTCAGGTCAGGAGGGCAGCTGGAGTGGCCCGCTGTCCGTGGGGGGTGCAGGTGGAGGGTGGAAACTTGGTCAACCCCCTCCACCCACCCCTCTCCCAGCGGCTGGAGGGAGCTATCCAGGCCAGCTTCTGTCTGGCAGCCAGATGGGGGAGAGCTGGGCCAGCAGCAGCCTCAGTCCAGCCCAAGCCCCTCATGCCCAACAGCCAGAGGGAGGGAGCTGGGCCAGCCTCGGTGCAGCCCAACACCCTTCCCCTCCCCCCCCCGCTGGTGACGGGTGGGAGAGAGCTGAGCCAACCATGGCCTCAGTCCGGCCCAGCCTCCCTCTTCTCCCCCAGTGACCAGAGGGAGGGAGCTGGACCAGACTAGGTGTGCCCCCCTATTGGCAGCCGGAGAGGGGAGAGCTGGGGCAGGCCAGGGTTGCCACGCCTCAGCCTGGCCCTCCTCAGTGGCTGGGGGCAGAGCCGGGGCTTCCTACCCCTCGAGATGGGGGTTGGTGAGCATAGTGAGCAGGGGGCGCTGCCCCCTAGTTAACTTATATTAATAAACTTAAAAGACAACAAATAGTCTGGTAGCACTTTATAGATTAATAAAACATGTAGGTGGTATCATGAGCTTTCGTGGGCACAGCCCAACTCCTGTTATCTGAAGAAGTGTGCGGTGCCCATGAAAGCTAATGATACCATCTACATGTTAGTCTTTAAAGTGCTACCAGACTCTTTGTTGTTTTTTAAGTTTATACTGTACAGACTAATTTGGTTACCCCCTATAGCCTCTTACATTAGTTTGTCTGAAAAACACTTCAAACTACTAAAACATGTAGTTTAACCATTAGGAAGCTCATGGATTGTAATTAAATATATAGATTTTCACCTTTGGTAGCTGGTTCAAAGCCAATCTTTGTTAGTGCTCAAAAATTATTAGTTTCTGATGTCTTTCCAGTTGCCTATATAAAGTTAATGTGGACACATAGAAAGTTCTGTGCCTTAGATTAACCATGAGCATTTAACAGTTTCAGGAGCGGGGCTAAGGATGACTGGGTCATGAAGATGGAGAGGGCTTCTCCTCTAAGACCAGTCTGAGGGACATTGAAAGGGCAAATGGACAGCCCAGTCCATTTGAATTGCCACTGCAAATATTGTACCTGCATGTGGTTAAATGACTTAAATAGTCAGGTCTGTCAATCCAGCATCTTTCACTAAAACTAACATTCTCACACATGCATGCCAAATTAATATTATCTGCAAATATAATCTGAAAAAGCAAAGATTGGAACTCCACTTTACTGTACTGTTTCTACAGTTTCATAAGACTATACTCAGCAAAAAGAGATTCGGTGTCCTTTTATGCTGCTGAAAAATTGCATATCCAGCTTTTGCACCTGCCTGGTGGATTCTGTCAGTTGTTCTTTGAAGTAGAGAAGTCACTAAATTTGTAGGACTTGTTCAGTTGACATCCAATTCTGTCACAATAGGCCATTAGCTATAGAGTCACATTTGAGGTAGCTTCCTTTGCCATTCTAATCAGGGCAATGTTCCCACCTCTTGTGGGTGGAGTTGTGAGATAAAACAGAGGGGCTGCTTCTAGACTGGCAAGATTTTGCTGCCTGTCTACACTGGCCGCGAGTATTTGCACAAGAACACTGACTTTGTACTGTACAAAATCAGTGGTTCTTGCACAAATACTCCGACGCTCCCGCTCAGGGATAAGCCTTCTTGTGCAAGTATTCTTGTGCAAGAGGGCCAATGTAGACAGCCAAGTTAATTTCTTGCGCAAGAAAGCCCGATGGCTAAAATGGCCATCGGAGCTTTCTTGCGCAAGAGAGCGTCTACACTGGCACGGATGCTTTTGCGCAAAAGATGGCTTTTGCGCAAAAGCATCCATGCCAGTATAGACGCTCTCTTGCGCAAATACTTTTTACGGAAAAACTTTTCCGGTAAAAGTATTTGTGCAAAATCATGCCAGTCTAGACACAGCCAGGATGTATTTTAGTCGCTATCTCAGGACTATTTCTAGCATGATAGTACAGAGCATCCCGATTTTAATTCTTTTATTCTTTCTCTGAAAACTTAAGAATTTTCATGGGTGGTGATAGTGTGGGTTAAAATCAGATACGTTGTTGCCAGGACAGATACCTGCAGTGGAAATTTGGCAATTTATAGTTTGATTTGTCATCTAATACTAGGTGTCGTGATCAAAATTGCTTTTTAGGAAGTGAAAGCTTCCATTATTTTGTTGTTCCTTTAAACAGGGCCCCCTTCTTGCCTAGACCTGGTCCACACAGAATTTACTAGCTGGGCCTCCCAGGCTCTGGTGTACAAGGGAAATGTGGGGAGTGCCTTTCTGCTTCTGTCAGGGCTGTTCCCCACTCTGGCATTGAGTGCAGAAGATGGGGGGTCTGCAAAGAGCTGAAAAGAAAAAGAACCCTTCGCCTCTACAGACACTGGTTATCAAAAACTTCCCCCCAAGATCACAAGGAGGGTGATGATGCTGGAGTGGTGACCCCACAGAATGCTCAGATACCAAAGTGGTGAGCATGGAATAACAACCTGAATAGAATAGAGATGAGGCACAAATCTTCATGGGGATGTTAAGAGAGCCTCTGAAAGAGGATGGGGGGCAATATTGACTCCATTCAGACTGACACAGAGAATGTGAGTAGCAAGTTGCTTAGAGAATAAAACTGAGTTTAGAATTAGCTGTGGCAGCATTTCATTGACCTTTTCATCTGTATCCCAAATTTAGTGACTGTTTTTTTGATCTTCATGTCAATATGGGTATTTTAATGGAATTAACTGAATTATGTTTTTTAATACATTTGTGTTGTGCAAACAATTTTGCCTGGCTAAATAAACCGAATCTCTATTGTTCCTTATTTGAGCCACTACTCTTTTGAATATTCTTTCTTTCTATCTTTCTCTTTTCAGTAAGATGCATGTTTATTCAGACTCAGGATACTCCAAATCCGAATAGTTTGAAGTTTATTCCAGGAAGACAAGTGCTAGAATCAAGAACCATGGATTTCTCCACACCAGCTGCAGCATTTTGCTCACCGTTAGCGAGGTGTGTTAAAGTATTACATATACATACTTTGTTCAAGGGACTGCACGTGTTAGTTACTAAAACAAATGTATATACAAGATGTCATATTAAATGCAGTTGAATGTTAGAATGGATTAATTGCATTTCCATTGTGGATGCTTCTTTTTCTCATAAAGTAGATTGAGTACCTAGAGATGGCCAAAGTAATTTCTCAAGTTATTTATACTGTGCATGTCAGTGTAATAACTAAGTTCCTGGTAATCTATTTAATTGTTCTGAATCAAACTGTGATAGAAATCATTATTTCTGAAAAGGAAATATATCATTGTGTGCCAGATCCTAGAAAACTTTACTCATGTGAATAGTCTTACGCTAGTAGTTACATTAAAGTCACGCCGTCTCCCTGTGTATTGAGACAGGCAAGCTAAGAAAGTGTCCATAAACATTGCATGTGAAACTGAAATAGTTTTGTAATTTTGGCAAGTACGACTCTGACACTGTTAACCTTAGCTTTGAAGCCATTGGGATTTTTCTTCACTTAAAACATGGGTGTTCATAAACAGTACAATGCAAAAATTAAAATTACTTAAGTTTGTAAACAACCCCTTTTTCTCATCTTACTCATGTATAATCTTTTGAAAAAGTGCTCAATGCTGTAGATGACATGATCTAGAATGTATATATTCCATCTTGTCCCCTATACTGTTTAATATCTACATGAAGCCGCTGGGAGAGGTCATAAGGAGTTTTGGAGGATGGTGCCATCAATATGCAGATGACACCCAACTCTGTTTCCCTGTGTCATTAGAACCAGGTGTGGCAGTGACTGATCTAAATTGGTGTCTGGAGGCAGTAATGGTTTGGATGAAGTCAAATAAGCTGAAGTTGAACCCAGATAAGACTGAGATCCTGTGGATCAGGAGGCCATCTGTTCGTGAATGTGGCATGGAACCTGTTCTAGATGGGGTTACTCTCCCCCTGAAAGAACAGGTACGCAGTGTGGGAGTCCTCCTGGACTCTTTTTTAACATTTGAAAATCAGATTTCTTCGGTGGCCAGGAGTGCCATTGGGCAACTTTGTTTGATCTACCAGTTGTGACCCTTACTGAACAAGCATGACTTGGCCACAGTGATCCATGCTCTTGTTACATCCCGACTGGATTGCTGTAATGCACTTTATGTGGGGCTGCCTCTAAAGAGTCTTCGGAAACTTCAGATGGTCCAGAATGCGGCTGTTCGAGTTTTAACTAACACTAGTTATATGGAGCACATTATGCCAGTGCTTTGGTAGCTGCACTGGCTTCCGGTATGTTTCTGGGCACAATTTAAGGTTCTAGTTATGACCTGTAAAGCCTTAAATGAGTTGGGTCCGGGGTATCTGAAGGACCGTCTTCTCCCATATGAACCTGCCTGGAGATTGAGGTCAGCTGGGGAGGCTTTGCTTCATGTTCCCCCACTTGTGGAGATAAGATTAACATCTACGCGGAACAGGGAGTTCTCAGCTTTTGCTCCCAGGCTGTGGAATTCTCTTCCTCGGGATATTCGCATGGCGCCAACGCTAGCGTTGTTTCGGCGTCAGGCTAAAGCCACCCTTTTTAGTTGTGCTTTTATTAATGTTTGAGTCTGTATGTGTGTGTTCCACCTCTCTATATGTTTTTAGCTGGTTATGTCCCTCTGGGGTCTCATTTTAAATTTTTATGTATATTTGGGGGTTTTTTTGTAAGCCACCTTGAATATTTTAAATAGAAAGGCGGGGAGGTAAAAATATATATATAAATATATAAATATAGTGAAACTATTTGAACTAATACATTTTAGTCCACTTCAACTATGGATCATCACTACAGTTTATTTCTCAATCTGACACTTTGCTGTATTTTCATTGGGTTAAAAAGGGACAGAACAGCATCAAAGGGCTGTCTGAAAGTGGGGGTTGAGATGGGATAGAACCTTGGGAGTGCGTTGCCTGCTGCTGAGATGCATTGGAGAACTGTTGCCAACTTGCTTTCTGGGATTAGGGAGTGTGAGCATTGCCTTTGGAACCTGCCACTGCATCAATAGCAGCCTCTGGAGATAATGTTCCTTACAGCTGCTATGAATGTGGGTGGAAAGGCTTCAGTAAGAGGGTGAGATGTGGTAATGCTATAATGCACCTTCCTAAGATCAGAGTTTAATTTGCAGCCTAATGCGATCCTCTCTCTGGGAAATGTAGCCTTATCCAATGTATTGCTATAATCTCTCCAAAATGCTATAATTGATTTGTAACCAACCAAACAAGAACTTTCAAATGAACCTCTTTACTCTAATACAAATGTCCACATGTATAGAACAGCACATGTTATGTTAAAAATATGTCCATGCATACACTTAAGGACAGAGATAGGGTCCAGAATGACTTAGACAAATTGGAGGATTGGGCCACAAGAAATCTGATGAGGTTCAACAAGGACAAGTGTAGAGTCCTGCACTTGGGACGGAAGAATCCCAAGCACAGTTACAAGCTGGGGACCAACCGGTTAAGTAGTAGTTCTGCAGAAAAGGACCTGGGGGTTACAGTGGATGAGAAGCTGGATATGAGTCAACAGTGGGCCCTTGTAGCCAAAAAGGCTAATGGCATATTAGGTTGCATTAAGAGGAGCATTGCCAGCAGATCCAGAGATGTCATTATTCTCCTTTATTCAGCTTTGGTGAGGCCACATCTGGAGTATTGTGTTCAGTTCTGGGCCCCCCCACTACAAAAAGGATGTGGATGCATTGGAGAGGGTCCAGCGGAGGGCAACCAAAATTATTAGGGGGCTGGAGCATATGACTTATGAGGAGAGGCTGAGGAACTTGGGTCTGTTTAGTCTGCAGAAGCGAAGAGTGAGGGGGGATTTGATAGCAGCCTTCAACTTCCTGAAGGGAGGTTCCAAAGAGGCTGGAGAGAGGCTGTTCTCAGTAGTGACAGATGGCAGAACAAGGAGCAATGGTCTCAAGTTGTGGTGGGAGAGGTCCAGGTTGGATATTAGGAAAAACTATTTCACTAGGAGGGTGGTGAAGCACTGGAATGGGTTACCTAGGGAAGTAGTGGAGTCTCCATCCCTAGAGGTATTTATCTTGGCTTGACAAAGCCCTGGCCGGGTTGATTTAGTTGGAATTGGTCCTGCCTAGAGCAGGGGGCTGGACTTGATGACCTTCTGAGGTCTCTTCCAGTTCTATGATTCTATGATATGGTAGAGATTCTTTACAATCCAAGATCCCATTAAGAGTGCTGAAATACCACCACTATAATTTGTAGACACCAAATTATATTAGATTGCAGAATACAGATAACTGGAGGAAAATAATTTTGTTGCACAATCTCTGAAAACAAATTTGTATAAAAGACCAAGAAGAGTACCTGTTTGGGAAGTACAAGGAATACTTGCATGTAGTGCATTCAATACTGCCTTGCCTAATGGCACAGTTAGTGTTTATTTTTGCTACCATTAAAATCCATAGTTTTCAGGCTTTGTAATTGAGATGCCCATTTGCTATGGCATAAGAATACAAATCTTCCAAAGAAATATCATCTGCGTTAGCCTTAGATAATCTGAAGTACATGTGCAACCCCAAGACATTTTCTAAAGTAAAATTTTGGGACCATTACTCCATCAAGCAAATTAGGTTGTGGTGATATTTATAAAAACACACAATACACACAGTGCTACATTTTTAACATTTAAAAATCATTTATGCGTGTAGGCAATTTTCCTCTAAACATCCTTTGCCATGTATAACCACTGGGTAGAGTATCTGATTTGTGCATCTTGAGTTCTATAGTTTCCCGCTGGCCTTGTCTACACTGGCACATTTTGTCACCAAAAGCTGCCTATTGGAGACAAAATAGTGAGAGCGTTTACATTGCAAATTGACTTTTGTTGGGAAAAACACAAAACACCCAGTTTTGGTGACAGAAAACTTCCAGCCTTGCTAGACGCTCTTGTCTTTTCCCCTCCCTTTATTGTCGACAAAGAGCGAGTGTGGACTTTGTTTTGTTGAGAGAACTGGCTTCCGCCAGTATCCCACAATGCCTGCCCTGATGGCTGTGCTCAGTGTTTTGTGATCTCTGCTGCCCTGTAGGCATGTGGCTCTCCCCTTTCAAAGCTCCAGGAAGTCTTGACAGCTGAGTGAGCTGTTCCCTTTGGAGATCAAACAGAGCAAATCTTTGGAATGCTCCTGTTCTGCCCTGGACTAGGAACACAGCGGCAGGCAGACTGCTACTTCAGGGGAGGACTAGCGAGATTCCTGTGCTGCTTTGACTTCCCTCAGCACGGAGACCTCAGAGAACTATGAAGGAATCCCAAGAAGCTCAAACATCAGCTCTGCCTTCTCACAACACTGCACTGTGGATGCTTCCCCACATTGCTTTGCTGAATCTTGTAGACAAGGTGCTAGTAGTGTAGCCATGAAATGTCATCAGCACTTCTGTTGCCAAACCTTTTCAGTGTATACACAGTTTCATGAGAGTCTATTTTTTAGCTATTTGGACTATAGAAAATATTTCAGGATTAGGATTACCTACAGTGTTTTGTTTGAAAATACCAGCTTTAATTTCTGGCTGTTCTAGCTATTTTTTATTGCATCCCTATGGGTGACAGTCATTTAAGCTGTGGTCTCTGGGTATTAAGGTTGTATAGATTTGAAAACACTGATACCTGTGGCCACAGAAATAAAACTGAGCATTTATTGAGAGAGCCTTTAAAATTCTAATTCTCTTATTTTATTGTTAAAAATAGTTTGTAATCAAAATGCTTTATTGTTTCCTGTCTGGTTATAAAGTTTTAGAGTGTTGGTCTGAATTTGTGTGATAATTGTTTAAATGCTGTACACCGAGATGGTGAAGAATGAAATAATCAAGTTTAGATCTCTCTTCATATTTAATTTTAAAATTTTAATAATTTTTAATTGCACTAAGCAATTGAAGATAGCAAAATTAAGTGAAACAGGCTTTGGATAAAGTCTGGCCCTCATACTTTGTGAGTAACTAAAATTTCAAATTCACCAGTGTCACTACTGAGTCACTTATATACCATAACAATGAATAAGTATTTGAAGAATCCTTCCAATTGTATTACCCTGGTGAAACATTGTGGGCTACTTCGCACTGAAAAATTATTTCATTGGATGGCAAGGCCTTGTCTCCACTTTAATGGGAGATTGATGCTACAGAGATCATCTCCAAGGGGGTTGATTTTGAGGGTCTAGTAAGGCCCTGCTAAATCAACCACTGATTGTGCTCCCGTCAACTCCGGTATTCCACCAGGTTATGAGGAGTAAGGGAAGTCTATGGAAGAGTTTCTCCCGTTGACCCCCTGCAGCGGAGACGCTGCAGAAATTCAAATTCAGGTGCGTTGACTCCAGCTATGCTATTCACATAGCTGAAGTTGTGGACCTTAGTTAATTCCTCCTCCCCCCCCCAACAAGTGTCCAAGTTCAGTTCATTTTGGGGGAATCTCTGTGGAGGGAACAAAATTCAGAACTGCTTTTAGTAAGATTGATTATATTTAAAAGTTTTCAGCAGCCTAATCTAATATTCTAAAGAAGAGTCCCTGTGCTTCCATATTTGCCTGCCAAGAATGTCGGGGTATATGTGTCAGTAATCCTGGAGGCTGATCCAGTAGTTTTCTGGGTAAAGAATACACTCTTGGCTTCCAAAGAGAACTAGGGGCATGAGCATTGACTCTTTCATATTTACAATATATTACTTTTTGCTGTTATGTTCAGTATTTGTTATGGTGTTTTCTGCTTATGCCAAGCTACAGAATGTTGTGGCCATTGATGAAGAACAGAAGCACTTAAACTGTAGAAGAATTGTTTTCCAATCTCCTGTAATGGTTTTATTTTCTTAAGTGATTACTAGCCTCTAGAAATGTTTTCTTGTGGGAAAGCAAGAAACAGAGGAAAACATGATTGATAGAAACTTTCAATTTAGTATTGTTTGTGACTGAAGACTTATGGGTAACTTTCCTTTGCAGACAGTTGTTCAGGATCGAAGGCGTTAAAAGTGTCTTCTTTGGGCCAGACTTCATCACAGTCACAAAGGTAAGCGGAAGAGAGATTCTGATGCTCCACGTGTGAACTGAGACTTGTCCAGTGTGCAGGGAGAGATGAAGGGAAGGGACCTCCTTGCAGATCTGTCCCTCGTTTACATAACTTACAGTGGAAATCTTCTCTTTCCTTAGAATGGCCACAAAATATTCACTCCAGGGGGTTAATTTAGTTCTTCCGCATAATCACTGTACAAAGTGAAATACAATTACCATAAACCTGTTAAGGCGCCCTATATGCTAGTTACAGCTTGTGAGAATATAATCTTTTGAATCTGATTTTCAGAGCTACTGCCAAATATCATGGCTTC
The DNA here is from genome assembly GCF_052426305.1 of Pelodiscus sinensis. Classification (NCBI taxonomy): domain Eukaryota; kingdom Metazoa; phylum Chordata; order Testudines; family Trionychidae; genus Pelodiscus; species Pelodiscus sinensis. The sequence goes on from NC_143079.1 coordinate 16,367,575, forward strand.
CCTTGACATAAATTGTTGTATGTGTTCAGCACTTTTTAATTTCTAATCAAAATGCTAGATGTCAGCCAAATAATTTTTAAGTACAGATTTAACTTCTGTAGTCTGGCACCCTCGGGACTGGACCAGTTCCAAACCAGAGAATTTTCTGGACTATGGGAGGTCAGTATTGCCTAGCAGCATTACCAATACTTTCTCTGCTTACTGGGCTGTTAGAGAACATTTAGGGGTAAATTAGAGCTAAATACCAGCACAGAACACTGAGAGCCAGGACTGGTGGCTGTAAACACATTTTATGAGACTGCAGGAAACTTGGCCATACCCATGAAAAGTGGACATCTGGTTCGCTAAAATCATTCTGGACCCTTGATGTTTCCGGACCCGAGAATTCTGGACGAGAGAGGTTAAATCTGTATAACATTTTGCCCTTCTGTGGTCCTTTTTCTCTAAATCTGAATAAAAGAAGCCTCACATTTTATAGATACATACGTTTACTCTGACATACTTAGGTTAAATTGTCTGGAGCCATATATACTAAGCTAATGGCTGAGACAGGAATAGATCTTCAGAATCCAAATGGATGACCATAAAGGCATCACTGTGCTCTGATGTAGTATGCACAAAGCATTGTGAATAGAACTTGGAACCATCTGCTCCAGAAATAGTCCTTTAGTACTTGAGCTAAAAGAGAAATTTCATTAAGTATTCAGCAGCATTAGGGTTCATATTCTTTAAGCTAGATAATAGAAGGCAGCAAAATCACAAGCACTCACAGGTGAAAGTCTGTCCACCAAAGGACAGAGATACACAAGCAGGTGCATAACATATTGCCTCAGAGTCCCTCCTTTTGTTCCAGGGGCAAAGCTTGTTCATGTGGGGTTCACCCAATCCAGGCGGTATTGTGTAATAAATACATAGCTGCATAAGTACTGAAGAGTCACTATGCCATGTAGTGGACAGCAGATGGGATGTCAGTAATACAACACATAAGCAAAACTTAAACAGGCTTCAAAAATAGTTTGTTGGTAGAAATATTTTCTATGATTTTAATTTCTTTCCATATTAAGTTGTTTGTATGTGCTAATATTTATTTTATACAGTGGGTTGGCTTGCGCATATTGTAGACAAATGTTTAAATCCAAACAATAAAACCTATGAAAACTTTTCTATTTCATATTGGATTTGGTAAAACTGATTAATAAAATTTAAATTTCAAGTCTAAATGCCCAGCAAGGTGCCTTTAAGATGGGGACAGGATCACGTGTAAGAAGATTCATCATCAGAATGAGGCAGAAATAATATATTTGGTTTTCTTAATTTTTTTATAGGTGGGTGAAGATTTGGATTGGAACTTATTGAAACCAGATATTTATGCAACCATAATGGATTTCTTTGCCTCTGGTTTACCTGTAATTACTGAAGAAGCACCTCGTACAGACACAGGTAAATAGAAGACTTGAAAAATTGCTTACCCCTGTGTGCGATCTTGCTCCTTTCTTAGGTTGATATGTTTGGTACATCATAGGTAGCAGGTTTAAAACAAATAAAAGGAAGTATTTCTTCATGCAACACATGTGTGGAGCTCTTTGTCAGAGGATGTTGTAAAAACCAGGACTATTCACGGAGGACAGGTCCGTCAATGGCTACTGTTTGTCAGAAGCTGGGAATGGGTGACGGGGGAGGATCCAGTAGGGGGGACCTGCAGCACCTGGCAGTGGCTGCTGTCAGAGGACAAGATACTGTGCTAGATGGATCTTTGGTCTGACCCATTATGACCGTTCTTATCTTATTTTCATATGTCCAGAGGAAATGAATTTGCCCCACAGAAAGTATGTGAGAAGAGAATACATGAAGCAGTATAAGAGGCTAAAATTAACGTAAGATTCAGCAGTCTGCATAAGGTCCAGTTAAACTAATAAGCCATTGTCTGACCATGAATGTGGGACCAGAATTTCAGCTCGGACAATGCTGAGGCCAAATTTTATGGATTCATTGATTCCAAGGCCAAATGGGACCGTTGTGAACATCTAGTCTGATCTGTACAACACAAGATACAGAACTTCCCCCAAATAATTCTGAGAGCATATATTTTAGAATAGCAGTTCTAAAAAGAGGTTTTGGAACAGCGGTCTGTGAGCCACCCACTCCTGGGGGTCTGCAGACTGTGCATAAGGTTTCCAAAGGGGTCTGTACCTCCATTTGACATTTTTAGGTGGCTGCAAATGAAAAAAGGTTGAAAACCATTGTTTCAGGAAAATCATACAACTTTCAGTGATACTATCCTGATTTTATACCAGCAAATGATTGTGAAGACTCTTCTAGCCTTTTTTAGGTTTGAAACATTTTTTTAAAAATCTGCTTGGCCTTCTGTGTGTACAAAAATATTGAAGTGTGTGGTAGAATTTGCTTTTTACAAGCTCACTATAAAGATTACTGATCTCCTTTGTAAAGTGTTATAGCTGTATTAATGGTCTAATTGTAAAATTGCAATACTGTTACAACAGAAATGCACAGAAGAGTTGCTAAACTAAGATGGAGGGAAACTCTGCCTGTGTTGAGGGGTCCTAATAGCCCATCTGTTGCTGTCAACTGTTCTTGCAGTTATCCAGAGAACTGCCAGGCATGCCACTTTGAAAGTAATGACTCCTGTTAAATAATTTAAGGAATTTTGAGGTTGATAGGTTTCAATTCCACTGAAAAGATGCTTCCAAAGGTAAAACAAACATATTTGTAATTACTTTTTCAGCTTAATAGCTGGATACAGTAGCCATTTGTCTTTTACATACAAGTAAGAATGCTTTAATGAAGGTCACTGAAACAGTAGTCAGCAACTAATACAGGTCTTGATAGTTTAATAAATTTCACAATTGAGAGCAGTTTGGAGACAAATTTTTATATTTATAATAAACTCCGGACAGGAGGAGAATTTTGTACCTAAACCCTAAGGATCCTCTATTTCTCCTCTCCCCGCATTCCTGCCCTTTGATTCATGGCTGATTCTATACGGATTTTGAACCCAGTTCAATAACGACACATAGATGTTGAGGAAATCTGCGTTGTAGAAATTTATATGCTGAGGAACCAGAGGGTGGATTAGGTTGAAATACATGGTAGCCTGTGATAGCCCACCTATCTGTATTCCATCCTGTTAGTTGCTTTTCTTGTTACTCCTCTCACTTGATCTGTCAGAGGTCTTCTGCATGCTTTGAGAAGAGCTGTGGTTAGTCTTGTATGTGTGTGTGAGAGAGAGAATCAAGGATTATCTAAAAATCTAACGTGCTGTAAATTATATGATCTTAGATTTACCTGTGAATTTAGCTCTCAGAATCATCCTTTGGTAGTCAGACCTACTTAATCATGGAAAAAGAATATTGTTTTTACAAGTATTTTACCACAGAATTATTAATCCTAGTAAATGCCTATCAACAATTTTATTTGCATATGTTTTTCTCCCAAAGCTGCATCAGAAGATGATGACGAAGTCGTATTAATGATTAAGGAACTTCTGGATACTAGAATAAGGTAACTACTTTAAAGCATTGTAACACAATAGGTGCGTGTTGGATTATTTCTGTGTAATGCAATTCTAAATATTTTTAGGCTTACACAAAATAGATATGCAGCATGTGGCCAGATTCTGCACAGACAGGCCAGATTTGTGCTTGGTGTTGTCTCTGATTGAGAAGTACGCCTCCAGGTTTCCCAGTGAAACCAGCTTTGTGCCGAACAGCGTCCGGTTTGCAAGGGTTCTGACTGAGGCCTTGCCTTCATTTACCAGGAGGTCCATGCTGCAGAGATCCACTGGCTCTGTGCTAGTCTCTTTCTAGAGACGACCAAGCTTTCTGCAGCTTTTCCCAGAGATCTCTAGTGTCCTGAAATTGCTGACTGGTCTCTGACTCCCTGATCTTTTATAGTCCCCAGATGCTGCACCACCTTTTTAAATGACCAATTTGGGAGCATTTGCTCTGGCACAAGGGCGCTACCTGCTTCATTTACAGGGGTCACTCCCTTATGACAGTTCTTTAACTATGCCTCAAAGTGAACAGACAAAAATATAGAAATGTGGATGTGGGGAAATACCTAATGTATATCAGAGTTCCTCTTGTTACTAACAAGGGCTTCTTCCACCAATCACACATTCCAGTAGCGAACACTTTTACATACTGTTGCCTGATCTTAGATTACTTATGAATTTCCAGTTACTGCCTTTACGGATGGCAGGTCCTTTGCCCAGGCCCAGTATTTAATTATTGTGCACCACTGCAGCTTTTGCATTATAGGAACTCTTGTGTATTTACAAATATAGTTTATTAATACCTTTAGCACAACCCCCCCAACTCTATAAGATAGGAAATGTACATCTATATTTCCATACCATATGCTCACGCCATTCCTTTTAGAACATCCTGAGGTGTTAACCATCATCTTCCTCATCATCTTCACCTTCTCCATCATAACCCATCATGACTCTCATTCTGGCACCTCCCAAGGATTTACACCATCACCTCCTTCCACCCCTAGACTGATATGCCGCTTTTATAATGTAACGCTGACATTATGTTTCATGAATATTCAATAGGGGATTCTTCCTTTTCTCCTTGTTTGTAGTCCCTCACCTCTCTAATGGTGAAGTGTCTTTTTCCTATAAGTCAGTATATCATTGATCTCAACTTACTATCATATACATCAGTTTGTTACCATGGGCCTTTTGTGGTTTTCTATCACTTTTGTTGTTTCTGTCATACTCAGTTATTCAGTCTGGTCTTAACCACTTATTTTGGGGTTTTCCAAGTAACGCGGTACCTCCTAAGTTTGAGGGTATTTTTGAAGCCCCTGTGCCACTGAAGCACTTTATCTAGGTGAATGGTCCCAAATATATGCACATTGACTTTTCTATCTGAGTGCAAGGTCCTAGGCATGTGCATGCTAGCTTTGCCTTAGCTCAGCATAGAGGATGTGGCCTGTAAGTCCCTTTTGTTACAGCCAGACTGTCAGTATAAACCTACCACAATTACTTATAATAAACATATAATTGAAATTATATATAGGCAAGCAAGTAAGTTAGCCCTGTAAGCCACAGTACCAGAAAATGTGCCAACAGGGACTCTCTTATTTATAATTTCTATAAAATACTGCATTCTGAAAGCTCTTATACAAATAGGCTACGTCTACACTGGCCCCTTTTCCGAAAGGGGCATGTTAATTTCAGAGATCGTAATAGGGAAATCCGCGGGGGATTTAAATATCCCCCGCGGCATTTAAATAAAAATGTCCGCCGCTTTTTTCCGGCTTTTAGAAAAGCCGGAAAAGAGCGTCTACACTGGCCCCGATCCTCCGGAAAAAGCGCCCTTTTCCGGAGGATCTTATTCCTACTTCAAAGTTATAAGGAATAAGATCCTCCGGAAAAGGGCGCTTTTTCCGGAGGATCGGGGCCAGTGTAGACGCTCTTTTCCGGCTTTTCTAAAAGCCGGAAAAAAGCGGCGGACATTTTTATTTAAATGCCGCGGGGGATATTTAAATCCCCCGCGGATTTCCCTATTACGATCTCTGAAATTAACATGCCCCTTTCGGAAAAGGGGCCAATGTAGACGAGACCATACATTGTAAGGAATGTCTTTGAGCTGAGACAGTGATAGTAAACTCCTCTCTCAAAGAAGAGGAAGGGATATAGAGAGGAGGAGGAAAATCTTACTTAATTATAAGGATTGATGTAGTGTGTGTATATATAGAGAGTCTTCAAACTGTGGGGTACCACAGCCAAAATGTATCAAGGGAGCAGATGTTGGGCCAGGAGGAAACTTGGTTTGGTAGGGGGAAGCACACAGACCTTTGCCCAGCAGGTCTTGCTGCCTTTGACCAGGCTTCATGTCCCTAATGCTGCAGTTGCATCCACCAGCTGGTGGGAAGGGCTGGCAAGAGCGCTGCCAGAGGGGGGCTGAAGGCTGCACAGAGCCTCCCCTCATTCTCAGCCTTTCAGTGCAGCCCTGCATCCCTTGCCTAATGGGCAGAGCCTGCTGTGGGGAAGTGAATGGGTAGAGCCCTGTGTGGCTATAAAATGTGTATCCACATCCGTATCTGCAAAATGAGCATGGATAACTGCATCCGGCAAGCTGAAGTGCCTGGCTCAGGAGTGGGCGGCATCCAGCAGGGCGGTCAGTACTCTAGAGTTGAAGCCTTTTGCTTCCCTCCTGATCCTGGCCCTTTAGCTCAGCCCGGTCGGCTTTCCCTTCATGGGGATGATGGATCTGGGCAGAGAGCCAAGTCCTGGCAGCCGAGAACACCTAATTGATGCAAGGAGCAGAAGGCTTCCCCTCCCCAACAGGCCCCCCAAGTTCCAGCTGTGACACACATGGCAGTCTTCTGCATATGCTTCCAAGACCATATTGAGTGATATTTAAGCATTTTGGGGATCTGTTGTATTAAATGCAAAGTGTAGGTATTATTGTGGGCTGAGATGGTTTATAACATCTCCAGGAGAGAGCTGGGACGTGAGTCTTTGGAGTTCAAAGAACTATTGAAAATTTGCTAGATGGGAACAGACTTTGGGGGACAATAAGTTATGCAGAGAGTGAGCCTGTGAAGCTACCACGTGAGGAATGGGTCATACCAGTTCATGGACACTGGAAATCAAATGCCTAAGCTGTCTGAACAGCTGACCTACCCAGCCTGAGTTCTGGTTCTGAAACTAGACTGTTACGAACTTGTAAACACAGGGAAAAACAAGTTGTGGGGTTTGAGAGCCTGACGGTTTAGTTGGGGGAAGATCTCTGGTAAGCTTGTTAATGTGTATGTTTTCACATATTTACTCTTGCAGTTGTGCGCAATACACTGTTCAGAGCCACTGGAGAGACAGCCAATGCAGACACTGGCTTTGGGCAGCCTGGTTCGCTGCGGATATTGCAGTGTAGGCAGGGAACTGTGCATCCTTAATCCCCTGGGCAGGAGGTAGTGAGATGCAGGTCTCGGCTGAAGAGAAGTGAAGGCTAAGGTGTCAGGAGCCTAGAGTGAGTGCACTTGAGGCAGCACTGTGTGTGGAGAGCACTGATGCAGTTGCCTTGAAACAGTGACACCAGGCACCCCTCCCCTCATTTCTTAGAAAAAGTGAGGTGCACCCAAGGACATGGGGGGGGGGACTCAGCAAAAAAAAAAAAAAAAAAAAGTTTGGGACCTCCTGGCATGTAGTAGTGATTTGAAAGGCAGCGTTAAAGTAGTCTTTGCTGTCATGGGTTATGTGGTTGTCTAAATCTTTTGCAGTACATTAGCCTTAAAATTCACAGTTGTCTCTTTCATATGCACCAGAAATTCTGTTAAAATTGTTTGTCCTTTTATGCAGTTGGCCAGAAAGCAACAGTAGCCTGTTGTTACTTGTGTCAATATCATTACTGAATAGTTTCCAGGAGCTCTGTACAAGCCCAGTGATACATACAGAGTGTTCATTGTTTACACAGAAGAACATCAAAAGTGTGAGCAAAGGAATCCAAAGCCGAAGAGGTATGTCTGCACTGCAGTTCAATACCTGTGGCTAACCCTTGTCAGCAGACTCGGGCTTACAAGGCTTGGGCTACAGAGCTGTCAAGTTGTGGTGTAGACATTTGGGCTCAGGCACCATGAGACCTCTGGCTCCAGCCCAAGCCCGAATGTCTGCAGCACAATTTTTACAGTTCCATAGCCTGAGTCCCACAAGCCTGAGTCAGCTGACATTGGCCAGCCACAATGGGAGGGAAGAAGGGAAGATTAGAATTGGGTTGCAGCATGTTAAAATCTTGTATTTAAAATAAGGGAGGAATAAATTTTAATCAGATCCTTTTTGTTTGCTGGCTTCCAGGAATTGAGCTGATTTGTTTAGAGTAAGTTGTTGATGCCGATGTTCATAAATTTGACTAAATCTTAAATTATTCCAGAAGGGGAGAAATTCTCAAGCGTTGTTCTTGGAATTGGTATAAAGAGCTTCTGTTCAAGTAACATGATGTTTTTTAGCTTGGCATCTGGAAAAATGTTGCCATGGGGATGCAGTAATAAAGTTGGTCATTTGTTAGTTGTGACGAGACTAGATTGGGGAAATGTCAGTGGCACTGGCGCCTCATCCTGTGAGATCAGCTAGCCAGATCATACTTGGTTGTTTTCTTCCATGGAGAATATACAAAACACAACATTCAACACCATGTAGAATCTAGCATAATGATTCCCTGTTCTACTGCATTCGGTTTGCAACAAGCTCTAATATACCGAAGACATTTTTAGAAAGGAAAATCCTCCAGTTTTGCAGTTTACTAAGGATTCTGCCTTAATATAATACAGAGAGGAGAGTAAACAGGTGACATTTAACATCGATGCCTATTTCAAAGTTTCAGGATGTTGGTATGGGGGTGGAAGTGAAGGTTGTTTATCATGTGTGTTAACTATAACTTAGTTGTCTTGGTAGCTTGTGTAACACAAAGAAATGTTTCAAAGGGGTGACTGAGTTAGTCTATACTGGATAAACTTTAAAAACAACAAATAGTCTGGTAGCACTTTATAGACTAACAAAACATGTAGATGGTATCACGAGCTTTCATGTGCACAGCCCACTTCTTCAGATGACTGTAGGATGTCCAGTTATTTTACTCAGTTATTTTTTATTGTAAAAATCCAGACAAATGTTGTACAAGCTTGTAGCCTGTATTTCCATATTAACTTACCAATAACAAAAATACCAGTCCAGAACATAAAACTGACTCTTTCTCGTCTTTCCGTAAATCTACAGTTAATTTTTTTCCACAGTAGAACAGATGATGGAATTTTCCAACTTTATATAAGACTCAGTGGCTACAGAGTTGTAGAGCCTATACCTGTGTTACTAGTTCAGGGTGAGAGTGGCCAATAGTTGATATCAAATGTTTGACTCTTAGTCTACATGACATGGGTTGGGAAGGATCTCAGGGATGTTAAATTGCATTTAATCAGCTAATCGAGTAGTCAGTGGAATTTCCATTGACTACTCAATTAATCAATAACTAGCCCTGGGGAGCTAGCCCTGCTGCAGATCTGCCTTTTAAATGTAGTAAGAGCCACCTGGCTCATACTCCCTTTAAAAAAGAGAAGCGCAGCATCTGGGACAGGGCGTGAGCCAGGACAGCTAATTCCTGGCTCATACCCAGCCCCTGCTGCTCCTCTGCCTCCCCTGCCCTCCCTCCCGGAGACAGTGCTGGAGGGAACGGGCTTTTAAGCCAACTTCCAGTCTTGTTGCCTCTGATAGAGGCAGCAAGGGGAGAGGGGAAAGCAATTAGTCGAGTAGGGACTCAACTACCCGAGAAGTCTGGGGTGAGCAATAATTTTTGAAAAGGGGACCACTTCAGAAATTTCAGGACTAGGAGACTTCTTGTGCTTTACCACCACCCTGATCGGCCCAGGCTTCCCCCCCTCCCTTGAGAAGTCTCCTCCCCCCCCCCCCGAAACACCAGCTGTTTTTAAACAGCTGGCCACTTCCACTAGGTGCTCTGCAGAAAGAGACCTTGTGTGCTCCTCCTGTCCCCAGGCCAATCAGGGCCTGCGGGTGGGGCAGCATGTGAGGTCTACTTGCCCCCAGAAGAGAGCATGGTGGTTAGAGAGACATGCCGGCTGTTTTAAAACAGCCAGTGTGTGTCTAGCTGCTGTGTGCCCCTGGCAGGGCTGGAACAGTCCCACAAAGCTCCCCCTCCCAAAGGCGCACAGCAGCTAGTGATAAACGCCAACTGTGTTAAAACAGCCAGCCTGCCTCTCTAGCAGCTGCATGCTCTTGCAGGGGCTAGGAGTCTTTGCGGGTTCCCCTGCCCTCAAGTCTTGATTGGCCTGAGGGTGGGGGAGCAGCAAGATGGCTGCAGACTGAATCCACCGGCATGGTGGCCTGAATCTGGCCCATGGAGGGCCCTTTGCCCACCCCTGAATTCAGCATATGCTATTTGGTGGTCGAATAGTCGATTACACCCCCAACCTCAGCTCCCAGTCACAAAACTCATCAAAGTTGGCACATTTCTTCTTTGGCCAAGGAGTAAATGGGCCTTGGACTGTGTCTGCATGAGAGAGTGTACAGCAGCACAACTCTACTGCTGTAGCTGCGCCGCTGTAAGCTCTCTAGTGTAGCTGTTGTGTGTTGACAGGAGAGAGCTCTTGTGTCAGTATAATTAAACAGTGCGCAGCCTCAGCAATAGCAATGCCAGAGGGTGAAGCTCTCCCATCAGCATAGTGCTGTGCACACGTCCATCTATGCCAGTGGAACTTATGTCACTCGGGAGTGTTTTTTCACACCCTGAGCAACATATGTTTTTTCTGACATAAATGGTAAAGTAGAAAGTCAGAGTTGGGGCATATTAACCTGGAGCACTCTAAGGAGACATATGCCCTGCCCGGGTTGGACCAGTTTGTGTTAAAAAAAAAAAAAAAAAAAAGGCTTCTGTTCCTGGAACTCTCTCACATGAACATTAAATGAAATCTTAAAAACTTTTAGAACAGAAATTACAGAGTAATATTTCCTATTCTGTTTCTCAGGCCAACAGTTCAGGAAGATGGGGGTGATGTCATATATAAAGGCTTTGAAGATGGGATTGTACAGTTAAAGTTGCAAGGTTCTTGCACTAGCTGTCCCAGTTCTATCATAACGCTGAAGAACGGGATACAGAACATGCTACAGTTCTATATTCCAGAAGTAGAAGGTGTGGAACAGGTATGTGAATATAAAGGTATTTTTTTGATTTTTAGGTACACTCTTCCTCCTCCTCGGAGGCATGAAGAATTCTGCGCAAGTAATTTAAAATACCATTAAAAATTGGGGATGTTAACATGTATTTGACTGCATGATTAACCAATAAGCCTGGCCTTATCAGTTAATCCTATCGACTATGCTTATCTCTCTTCCCCCCCCCCCCCGCCCCCTTGAATGAATAGGGAGGCAGGAGCTGGTGCCCATGGGGAGATGGCTCCCCATGAGCATCGGATCCCGTGGATGCACCTGTCCTGTCCATGCTGCTCCTCTGATAAAGAAGAAGCAGCGTGGTGGGTGAGAGGGGCAGATGGGAGCAGGTACACATAGAAGTTGGGGGGGAGTGGTTGGCAGGAGCCACCTCTGGTACAGCCTCTGTCCACAGGGAACTCAGACCTCCCACAGACAGAGGCTGCTGCTGCTTCTGTATCAGAGGCAGTAGTGTGAGAGGAGAGGGGGTTCCCTGAGAGTGGGGCTGGGAGCACACTGGCTGCCGGCCGCAGGGACTATTGAATAATAATGTAACTGCAAAATGTTGATGCGGTTACATGATTATTCAATTAATAGATAGCTAACATCCCTTTTAAAAATACCGTTTTTTAAAAGTACATAAAATGCCATATTACTGGACTTGCAGAATTAAGTAAATGGATAACGGGACACTCTAAAAGGATTTACAGTGTTCAACCCAGAAACATCTATGGGATTGGGAGTTACCAGAGAGCCTTAGAACATTGTTTCTAGATTTCTTGGGGTTTTTTAAAATTTATTGAAAAAAAACCCTTTATTTCCATATGGACTGGATATTTTGAAATGCCTCTGCTTAGAAGCTGTAACCTGCATGGGTTTGGGACCTCACCTCGGACTGAGGCTGCTCTGTGGGATCCTGGAGCAGCCTCTGTCAGCGGGGAGCTCGGCTCCCCATGGACGGAGGCTCCTACCGCCCCTCTCTGCTGCTAAGATAATACTATCTAATACTAAGATACGCTTGTGTCCGCAAAATTACAAATTCAGATACATACTCTAATTAAACATCCGGTATGTGTTAGTGTTAGCATTACACAGTCTTCTTATTTCCATCAAATCTCACGTCTTTTTGATTTAAGTGAGCCCTCTTTCATGTGACCATCATCATACCAGGGAGCTGAACAATTGCTGCTCCATTGATTCCTCTGGGAATTAAGTACTCCTTAAGATCAGGTTCAATGTCATTTACTGTGTCTGAATAACAAATGTCATTTATATTTATGAGCCTGGGCCTTTCTTGAGGTCTTGTGTAATCCTAGAGAAGCAAAATTGAAAATGATTATTTAAACAAAATTTGGGTTTTCGTTTTAGGTTGTTGATGATGATGATGGAGTGGAGAAAGAAGCAAACTCTACATGAGCTAGCAGCGTCTGTGTAAATCTAAATAGCAAAGTTTCCCAGAGGATGTGTGTAATTTAAACGTGTCCTGAGGAACAACAAAATATGCCATTCTGTGCTTGGAAAAAAAATTCATCTTTTATAATGTCCCCCCATTTAAAGATCGTACGCTGCCTTTTCAGTAATTATAAACACACACCTACTTACAGCCTAATCACAACCGAGTATCAAGTAAGGCAATGTGAGTATACGGGTATAAGTTATGGACCACATTCTCATTTGGTTTAACTTCACCAGGTCCTGAATCTCATTAATTAAATCAGCAGAGAATTTCACCTACAGTGCACAAAGCAGCACTTGGTAACAATGGACTTTATGCTCTGTGTGCATTTTAAGAATAAATATTTATTTTAACCAAAAAGCTGTTGGAACTTTGATTTGGAGTCCTAATACAGCGTCTTGTACATAATAGCCAGGATGTGGAGTTTGGAACTCCTGTATTTTTTTTTGTTCTCCTTCCTCTTAGAAGTAAACAGTGTCTAATCTTGCTAATGTATTTATAACAGTACCACTGTGATAGACATTTGCTCTTCTAAGGACCGGCTTGTGTACAGGCTAACACCATGCTCATGTTTTCAGCAGCAAAGTATAAAATGGCTTGTAAAGTTTCTGATTTCTCAAAAATTGAGCTTTTTTTGGCCTGATTTCAGGTCAGTTTCCTGAATACCTTTTATAAACAATTAACTATTCAAATGCAAAATAGGTGTGTTATTGTGAATTAAATAAAATATATGTCCTCTGCATTTGTCTGTCAATGTGTCTGTCATTTGTCTCTTTTGGTCTGGATTTGTATTAGCTTAGACAACATTAACCCACCTACACACTAAGGGCTTAAGTCTGCCTGTGCTATGGATGGGTAACCAGTGCTGATGTCAGAGAAATAGTAAGTATACAGAAGAGGACAGAATTTGGCCTGAATTAAGGTGCCTTGTAGGTAAAGATTAATGAATACACATTAAATCCCAATTGCTTTGTGCTTAAAGCACTGAACTGGGACTCCACAGATTTGAATCTCAGTTCCAGCTCTGCCATAGACTTTCTGTGTGAACTTAGCCAACTCACTCATGTCTCTCTAATTTTTTTCCTCTGAAGCTGGCCTAATACTTTCTCCCTGTATTTATCTGTCTTGTCTATTTAGATAGCAAGCTCATTAGGACAGGAATTGTCTCATGTATAGCACCTAGCACACTGGGGGCTTTTAGGTGCTACTGTAATAGAAATAAAAATTCTACTGTTTACCCTGGATAAACTAGGGATACAGAGAGGTGCTTACTTGCCAGGCTCGTATGCAGGAATTTCTGGGGGATGTTTTTTTTTGTAAATGTGGATCACCAGGGTGTGAATGCATACCCCATGGTCCCCCAAGTAAGCGTGCTTCAGCCGGCGGAAGGCAGGAGCAATGCACTGCCCAAGCTTCCCTTCCCCATGCTCTGCATACCAGGAGTGGGGCTGGAGCGCACTGTCTGCTGGCCCCACCCCCGGGGACTATAGAATAACTGGTAAGAATTCATGAGGTTACTTGACTATTCAATTAACCGATATTTAACATCCCTACTCCTGTTGGAGGGGAGGGAAATCAGCCAGCTGGAGCATGCTTACTTGGGGGATCATGGGAGGAGTGCATTTGCCCCTCCCCGGCATGTAGGCCTGCTTGCCCACGTTCACACAGTAGGTCCATTGGAGAACATGGCACTGCAAGTACATCGATTCAGAGCACCCTGCTATAACCACTGGGCAACATTTCCCAATAAAGTATCCCCAGACAAAAGGAACTAAGGTCACTATTATTCACTATAAAAATGTGCACTCATGAGGGAAAATATGAAACACAGCTTCAGCAATTTAAAAACTAATTGATGGGTGTCCATATTCTTAACTTTCTCTTAATAAACAATATGTAAATTTACACGTGTCAAAGTGATGCTTACAAATCAATGTCAATTTAGCAAGTAAAAACAAAAAACCTGCCCTTATTGTTAGTTAAGTGAAAAGGCATTGGTTTATTAAACTTGAATAAAACAAATGTTTAATGGCAGGATAACAATTGCCTGTATTGCTGTGGAACCTAGAGGGTCCAGTCTTGGACCAGGACCCCATTGTGCTAGGTGCTGTACAAACAATAAAGAGAGATTGTCCCTGCAGTTCTGCATGTAAATTGTCAAGCTCCTTCAAAGGAACCCTGCTTCTGCAACTTTCTGAGAGTAGGAGCGCTGAACCCTGAAGATTAGTTTCAGTACTTATGGTCTGCCATAAGTACAACTCCAGGTGCCGTAGCTGACAGTCACGAAAGCCACATTTTGAATTGCTGGTATTGGACAAATCAAAGGTGTACTATGAGATAGTGTTTGGAATAAAAATAAATGTACCACACATTACAAATGAGAATAAGATTATGAATATGAATATTGTGCATCAGAGGCGGTGTCTAGACTGGCCAGTTTTTCCAGAAAATCAACCGCTTTTCCGGAAAAACTTGCCAACTGTCTACACTGGCAGCTTGAATTTCCGCGAAAGCACTGACTTCCTACTGTAAGAAATCAGTGCTTCTTGTGGAAATACTATTCTGCTCCCGTTCAGGCAAAAGTCCCTTTGCACAAAGCTTTTGTGCAAAAGGGCCAGCATAGACAGCTCAGATTTGTTTTCCGCAAAAAAGCCCCAATCGCGAAAATGGCGATCGGGGCTTTTATGTGGAAAAGCGCGTCTAGATTGGCACGGACACTTTTCCGCAAAAAGTGCTTTTGTGGAAAAGCGTCCGTGCCAATCTAGACGCAATGTTCCGAAAATGCTTTTAACGGAAAACTTTTCCGTTAAAAGCATTTCCGGAAAATCATGCCAATCTAGACGCAGCCAGAATGTTTACTATTCTGTGGAAAAATACAAGAGCTCTGGGTTGTCACTGATACCTTAACTTGCTCTTAGTTTGCAGATACACATTCAAAATATTTTACAAGATTTACCCCCTCCCCCATTCAAACTAAGCTATTGCAATTCTCTTTTATAGACAGTCTACAATGACTATCTAAATTTTCATCTTGAAACTACTCATGGGTCAAAGAGCACCAGGATGTGATTCATTCTAAGTCTCTAAAGAAAACCATCTTGTTAAGTCTTTTTATATAGCAGTACATCTCATCATATAACTTTGCATGATGTGAAGCAATCAGCAAACATTACCCACTATGATGGGATTCATGAGGCAGGTTCTTTCAGCCTAGCAGCAAGAAGAAATAGCTCAGATTACTTAAGTCACCTATTCAAAATGTGGGTCACTGAAAATTGCAAAACTATTGTTTTGGGATATTTTTACCTAGCAGGTGCATAGATAGCTGGCACTTAGTTTCCCCCTGAGCTGGCATTTTCATCAACTGCTCTGCTTGCCCTTCGAACCAACCTTGAGAGTCACTGAATGTGCATGCTGTCTGTGGGTCAGGCCATCCTCGCTGTAAGTCCAAGATACATTCCAAAAAAGCTTGGATTTATAGCGAAACAACTTCAAGGAATTATTTTTCCACAGCTAACTTCCATTTGCGCAGAATATTGGGGTTTTTTGTTTTTGCATGACTTAAGAGCAGGGAATGGGCAGACTTATGATACATTAGTTCCTACTAGTGTCAACAACTTTAGTGATGAATGGATATATATCGGGGCAACAGAGCGGGGATGCCCTGTAACTCATTTTATAGGTACCAGAAGGATCTACATAAGGGTTTGGTGTGTGAGAACCATTCATTACTAGTTCCTAAGCATACACACCTAGAAAAATGACCTCTGCCTCCTGTCTATTCAGTCTTGGAATACCCATACCCATCACTCTATAGTTTTTCTGAAGTGCTTGTGCTGGTAGCATTTTGGTAATAAATACACCCAGGATTTGTGATGATACTAATGACCATATGGAGGGCAGGGATAGGGCCCAGAGTGACCTAGGCAGATTAGATGATTGGGCTAAAAGAAATCAGATGAGACAAGTATAGAGTCCTGCACTTGGGATGGAAGAATCCCAAGCATAGTTACAGGCTAAGTAGAAGTTCTGCAGAAAAGGACCTGGGGATTACCGTGGATGAGAAGCTGGAGATGAGTCAGCAGTGGGCCCTTGTAGCCGAGAAGGCTAATGGCATATTAGGTTGCATTAGGAGGAGCATTGCCAGCAGATCTAGAGAAGTGATTATTTCCCTTTATTCGGCTCTCGTGAGGCCACATCTGGAGTATTGTGTCCAGTTCTGGGCCCCCCACTACAGAAAGGATGTGGATGCATTGGAGAGGGGCCAGCGGAGGGTGACCACAATGATTATGGGGCTGGAGCACAGGACCTATAAGGAGAGACTGAGGGATTTGGGTTTGTTTAGTCTGCAGAAGAGAAGAGTGAGGGGGGATTTGATAGCAGCCTTCAGCTTCCTGAAGGGAGGTTCCAAAGAGGATGGAGAGAGGCTGTTCACAGTAGTGAGGGATGGCAGAACAAGGAGCAATGGTCTCAAGTTACAGTGGGGGAGGTCTAGGTTGTATATTAGGGAAAACTGTTTCACTAGGAGGGTGGTGCAGTACTGGGATGGGTTCCCTAGGGAAGTGGTGGAATCTCCATCCCTAGAGGTGTTTAAGTCTCGGCTTGACAAAGCCGGGGCTGGGTTGATTTAGTTGGATTGGTCCTGCTTTGGGCTGGACTTGATGACTCCTGAGGTCTCTTCCAGTTCTATGAGTCTATGCATTTCTTGGGTGCTTTGGAAGCCATGACTTTGTCCTGACCTTGCTCCCACTCAAATTGACAAAATTTCCTATTGGCTTCACTGAAAGTAGGAGCTGGTCTTTCATGCCCAATAAATCTAGATTCCTCTCTTCAGATTCTTTGTTGCTTCTGGCTTGTACAAAATTCAACAGTGAGTTTCAGCATGAGAATGTAAAATGCTGGAGTGGTCTTACATGAAATAGCAAAAACAAACAAAAAACACAACCAAGAAAAAAGATTGGCTGTGAAAAGATAGATGGTGGCACTTTGAGGCTGATGCCATTCATGTGTCATTGACCAAATAGATCCTTACAACATCATTGAGTGAGGAGTAGATGGATGGAGAGGTTTTTTTCTATTCTCAGTTCTACAGGCATGAGTGGTTAGTAGATTTCCCTTCTCCCAGGGAAACAGTTCTTTTACTGAATTACTCAGTCTTGTAGTCCATCTACTCAAAATCCAGATTATTTACTTGTCAAAGGATATCCTATTACTTTGTCCCTTAATTAAAATCTGTTAAAATAGGATCATACAGAGTCAGACAAGAGTGAGGAAGATCAAAATTTAAGGTCAATACTCCACCATTAGAAAGAAGGGTGGGGAAAAACTAAACAGTTTGTCTATGACTATGCTGCCCGTTTTGTGTAAAAAATATGCAAATGAGGCAAAGAATAGAATATTGCTGCGCCTCATTTGAATAATTAATGAGGCCCCGTTTTTAGCAAGACTTTTGCACAAAAAGAGCCTCAATTATGCAAATGAGATGCAGCAATAGTCCATGCTTCACCTCATTTGCATATTTTTTGTGCAAGAGTCTATAGTGTAGACATAGCCTTTGATTTAAATAAATACTGAAAAAATCATTTTAAAATGTGTTTCTTTATTTAGGTTACTAGTTGCAGTGTACTTGATGATTATGCAATTTACTTGTTGATATGTATCCTGGGTACTTTTATGCTTTTCAAGTCAATTTCAGCTTGAAGCGACAATGCTGATTTTGAAAACCAGCATGGGGTTGTTTTTTTTAAAGAAAACTTGTCTGAGGGATTTTTAAAATTGTAGGAAATTACCTTTACTTTTGGACTTGCTGAAAGCTTGCTTTTTCTGAATTTACACATACTACGTTAGCTTTTGGCAGCACAGGTTCTCCATTTACTGCTGTTTAAACAGGCTTTTTTATAGAGCGCTCCTGCCAGCAATATACATCTTATTTTCAACTTTTTCATTATTTTGCAGTGCTGTCTAGGGGGTTAAAATAGGGGATTGGGAGCTAGGAGTTCCAGCCACTGTGAATTTAGGCAAATCACTTAACTTTTCAGTATTTCAGTTTAACCATCTATAAAATGGGATAATACAAATAATATGTTGAGGCTTAATTATTGCTAATGAAGTGCTTTGTGATCCTCAGATGAAGTGTCACCAATAACATCATCACTGACTTAAAAAACAAAGCCTTCTCTTATAGTCATAGCTCATAGGTGTCTTCCTACCATACTCACCTGCCATGCAGTGAGTTTGAGCTCTCATTCCTTGCTACCTACTCAAAGTTCCTTCCTGCTAAGCTAGTAAATGGGGTGGTCTGTGTCAAGCTCTGGCTCAAAACTAATTACCAAACCTGAGTTCTAAATAACCGTCCCCGGGGATTTACAATGCAAAAAGTGATTGGTTGCTGGGGTTGTGCCTGAGAGCACAGAAATCTGATGATGAAACCTAGCAGTCATGTGACTTTATCTTCTTTTTAACCGTGTATATCAAGAATCCTTCATTTAGGATGGGCAGGACCAGTTGTGTATTGTGTGTGGGTGGGGAGGTAGAATTAACATGTTATGTTTTCAGCATCTCTCTTCTAAACACTCAGCACTTTCATCTAGGGTTAATGGATTATTTTCGTTCCTTTCAATTTTAACCCACAATGTATTTTACTGCTTTCAAGTGTTGCTCTCTAGGTCCACGATGCCCACAAGAATACACAACTGTTGTCCCCTGACATAGTTACTTATGTGATTTTTTGTTTATGATGGAGCACAGCCCTTAACTGCCTTCTGTAATCAAGTAAAAGCTTTGACTAGGCTTAAATCATAGTCTGATAACACCCCCTCCCCCCAAACTCCTGGTCTTGGACCTGCCTTTCCCTGATCACTTGATTCCTTTCCCTAATACACGTGAAGGGCTGTCTATCCAGGGTTTAGACTGTTTTACCAGCAGGGACTTAACCTTCCTTAGTATTCGTCCAGCGCTTTGCCTGTCAACCTACACACAGCTTTTCTTCAGTTGAGGGGAAAAGCTCCATATAGCTTCAAAGCTTGTCTCTTTCACCAACAGAAGTTGGTCCAATAAAAAGTATTACCCTCATCCATCTTGTTTCAGATAACAGTATTTTCTAGGTTTCATGATTGACACAGAAACTGGATGAGATCCAACAAATATCCCCTTAGCTACTCCACACCCTCTGCTCCCCACATGAATCCCCTATTGGATGTTTGTTATAACTGAATAGTTCTTGGCTTTTGTGGGGGCTACAGACACGGTTCTCTTGAAATGGAGGGCATGCTTGGGCATAGCTTAGCATGCCTACCAAGTCACAAGCTTCCAGAAGGCCTGGTTACAGCCAAGAAACAGGGGTCTGACTTAGAACATGCACTTATAGTACAGACCAGGAACATTGCCCACTTCTCCTATACTACCCTCCAACCCTTGGGCTATGTCTACACTGGCGTGATCTTGCGCCAGAGCTATGCAAATGAGGCTAAGCGTGGAATATTGCCGAGCCTCATTTGCATATATAATGAGCCACCATTTTTGCAGAAGAGGCTCTTGCGCAAGAAGAAGCTGTCTGCACTACCCCTTCTTGCACAAGAAAAACCCTGTTGTGCAATGCTGCTAAGCTGATTATTTTCAGTGTAGACATAGCCTTGATGTACAGGGCAGAGGGGAGTTCTGGCTCCAGACCCATTCAGGCCTGGACAGTTAGTGCTAACTGCAGCCCTTGCAGGGATGTGGGAAGTGCACTGAGACCAACAAACACATCCAATATGGGCCAACTGCTGGATTTCCATTGGTCCTGGGTTGGGTCCAACTTTCTGCTGCCACCTTGCCTGTCCCCATCCCCCTTCCTCTTCCCCCTCCCTATGGTCCTCCAAATTCCCACCTCATTTCCACTCCCCATCCCCTTTTGTTTCCTGCTCCTCTCCCCCACTTACCCTCCTCCCTCTTCATTCCCCTCCCCCCACTTACCCTCCTCCCTCTTCATCCCCCTCCCCCCACCTACCCTCCCCCCTCTTCATCCCCCTCCCCCCACCTACCCTCCTCCCTCTTCATCCCCCTCCCCCCACCTACCCTCCCCCCTCTTCATCCCCCTCCCCCACCTACCCTCCCCCCTCTTCATCCCCCTCCCCCCACTTACCCTCCTCCCTCTTCATCCCCCTCCCCCCACCTACCCTCCCCCCTCTTCATCCCCCTCCCCCCACCTACCCTCCTCCCTCTTCATCCCCCTCCCCCCACTTACCCTCCTCCCTCTTCATTCCCCTCCCCCCACTTCCTCCCCTTCCCCCCTCCCCCCACTTACCCTCCTCCCTCTTCATCCCCCTCCCCCCACCTACCCTTCTCCCCCTTCAGCCCCTCCCCCCACCTACCCTCCCTCCCCGCACGCGGACGCGGATCCGGCTTCGAGCTGCCACGTCCCCTGTGCCACGGCAGCGGCGCTCCAGCCAATGGCAGAGCGCGCGAGGCGCCTGCGCCCTGGAGCCCGGCCGGCCCCGCCCCCGCCGCTGCTGTGGCCAGAGGAGCGGCGCGGCCCGCAGAGCAGAGCTGGGCTGACCCCGCGCGCAGGCACCATGTGCGGTAGGGCCGGGGGGGAGGGGGTGCGGGTGGGGGGAGAGGGGGAAGGGGCGGGGGGGCGAGGGGGGGGGCGGGGGGGGGGCGGGGGGGAGGGGGGCGGGGGGGGGGGGGGGGAAGGGGCGGGGGTGGGGGGGGGGCGAGAGGGGAAGGGGCGGGGGGGGGGGGGGGGTGGGGGTAGAGGGGTGGGGGGTGGGGGGGGGGGCGAGAGGGGAAGGGGGGGGGGGTGGGGGGGTAAGGGGGGGGGGTGGGGGGCGAGAGGGGAAGGGGCGGGGGGGGTGGGGGGTGTAAGGGGTGGGGGTGGGGGGCGAGAGGGGAAGGGGCGGGGGGGCGAGGGGGTGTAAGGGGTGGGGGCGGGGGGCGAGAGGGGAAGGGGCGGGGGGGCGAGGGGGTGTAAGGGGTGGGGGTGGGGGGCGAGAGGGGAAGGGGCGAGGGGGGGGGGTGGGGGTGGGGGCGGGGGGCGAGAGGGGAAGGGGCGGGGGGGGTGAGGGGGTGGGGGTGGGGGGCGAGAGGGGAAGGGGCGGGGGGGCGAGGGGGTGTAAGGGGTGGGGGTGGGGGGCGAGAGGGGAAGGGGCGGGGGGGTGGGGGGTGTAAGGGGTGGGGGTGGGGGGCGAGAGGGGAAGGGGCGGGGGGGGTGGGGGGTGTAAGGGGTGGGGGTGGGGGGCGAGAGGGGAAGGGGCGGGGGGGCGAGGGGGTGTAAGGGGTGGGGCTGGGGGGCGAGAGGGGAAGGGGCGGGGTGTCGGGGGGGGATCTGCAGGGGCTGCAGTAGCTCCAGGGATGGGAACTGTCGGGGCAGGGGTATTGGGGCACACGGGGCAGTACCGGGTATGTGGGTGGGGCGGGGGGCGGGTCTATATTGAGGAGGGGGGGAAGGTGAAGGACATGGCAAAGACAAGGGGCGGTATGAGAAGGGGGTGTAGGGTCTGGAAGGGACACATGGGGATATTCTGGGGGGGTTGGGCAAATTAAGGAAAGTGGGTGTGGAGATGAGAGGAAATAAGTAGGAGTGAGGGCAGCGGTATGGGGAAGCTAAAAGGAAATATGGGGGCAGCATGGGGAGCGGGAGATGAAAGATATGGGGTAAGTGCTGTCAGCAGGAGTTAGTGATATGGGAGGTGAAGGATGATATAGAGAGTTTAAGGAATAAATATTGGGGCTGCACAATAATGATTTATATAGGATGAAATAAACTGTGTGTGTCACCAAGAATATGAAACTTACTAGGAAGCTGGTGGATGATAGCTGGGGGCAGGGCAGATATACATCATCTTTAAATGAACAGCTGTCCCATATACACACTGCAACATTTTAAAATTGGGCCTCTTAATGTTATCATGCAAATGTCCTGCTTCAGGATATAAGTTTCCTTTATATGGTTCTTTGTGGACCATGGGCCAGTGGGAGGAAATAATGTTGGCAAATAAAGTAAAAGTTTGTGTTTAGCTTCCCACTCATGCATCCCAATTCTCCTTGCAGTGTGGTGGGGTCCTTTGCATGGTAGTTTGTTGTGGCTGAGAAGTGTAGGAAATTTCTGGTTATTCCTTTGCTGGAGAGAGATGGTTTTGCAAGTCCATTGAAGTGAAACAGAGCTACAAGGCAGATCATGCTTTTAACTAGGGATGATAGGGTACGTGTAGACTACAGGCTTCTGTCAACAGAGGCTTTGTCGACAAAGAGTGTCTAGACTACATCCAGTTCTGTCGACAAAGCAAGCCGCTCTGTTGACATGAGTGTGGACGCAAAGGACAATGTAGATGCAATAATGCCTTCTATCAACAGAACTCTGTCGACAAAAGGTGTTATTCCTCATAGAATGAGGCCCACGGTTTGTCTGTAGCTGAGGCAGCGGCAGGTTGTACAAGGGGTGTTGCTACTCATGTGCTCTGCCTTGTCTAGTGGCTCAGGGGGGAATAGGGTTTTCAAAAGCACCTACGGCCTGCTTTAAACACACAGTTGTACATGTTTAGCTAAAGGTGTGATTTTTACACTGCTGCGAACCCATGAGTGGAGACTGGTTTGCCACACAGGGGTTTGCACCATATTAACACAAGTCAGGATGTGAATGCATACACAATTAACCGATGAGCCTTGGCTCATCGGTTAATCCTTATAGTTACCCATAGCCCCCCAGTTCCTGTATCAGAGGCAGGGTTGCCTGCAGCTTCCTGTCAATCAGAGGCAGCAGGGGAGCGGGGATGGTGAGCATCAGTCCCCTCCTGCAAAAGTGTAACTGGTTACGCGTTTACACAAATAAACTTTTTTTAACATTACTTTTTCTGACCCAAGTCTGACTGATTTGTGTGAGGACAAAAGGGGAACTTGAGTCAGAGTCTGAGCTTAGAGTATAGTATAAACACAACCTTAGAGTACAAGCCATTCCCCGCTCTCCCCGCCTGTTATCCCCCCATTTGCTATGGACCTCTTGAAACCTAACTCCAGTTAACCCTCGGTGCCAGCTTGCCCTACCCACTTATTTTATGTGTAAACAAAGACCTTCGCGTTTTGTCTCAAGCTGTCCCCTTGGCTTGAGTGGTACTTTCCATAAGCATCTGCAAAGCAAGCTTGTTATCCACTTTCAAATACTTCCTCAAAGCTCTCCTTGGCCATGATACCTATAAGAAAACCTGAGAATGGTTCGGAAACTGGTGAGCTGATACTACTGCCCTCTGTTATGACCAGTGTTATGTCATTGATTACTTTTGTTCCTCCATCTGTCTCTTGTTTTATACTTTAAATGTGAGTTCTCTAGCAGCGCGGACTGTCTCTTTGATCTGTTTGTACGGTACCTAGCACAGTGGGGTCTTGATCTATATCTGTGGCTTTTAGGTGCTATGGTCATACTGTTACTACTACTGGTAACAATAAGTCAATGGGGCATCCAATGGGGATGGCTCAGTTGATGATTCCCTGTCCATCTGGGGCATCCCGCCTTGGCTGCTGTCGGAAGACTGGACACTGGGCTAGATGGACCTTAGGTCTGATACAGTCTAGCCCTTCTTATGTCATCTTAAGGCACTAAGACACTTTTCAAAATCCCACCTATAGTCAGATTTCCTTTATTGATGACATTTGGGAAAAATCTTCCTTGTCTGGAACTTCCTCTTCAACCCCCCTCCCCCAGTTTGGAGACTTGAGAAGAAAAAAAGTCTCCCAGTTTTGTTCGTGTCATATTAGTTTCACTGTTGCGCCTCTCTAGAGAGTTATGCTGTACATTTTTCCTTCCTGGTTCCTACCACAGTTTTTCCTAGATTTTTTTTTTTAAATTAAATCCTGTTACTGAGCTAAATTAGCTTTTATATATTTTATATCTGCTCTGCACACCTTCACAATTTCTGCACCCTCCATGCAAACAGAGGATTTTGAATCTTTTAGGATATGTTATCTCAAAGGTTGCTCTGTAGCATAGAGAGAATATATAAGGAGTAAGAAGGGCAGCAGTCAGTAATGTGCCTTCCATCTTACCTTATGCTAATTTGCCTCAAAGAGGAAAGTGAGACACTGCTAAGAATAGAATAGACAATTATTGCTGTACGTGGTTTGCTGAAAGTATGGTGCTAGTTTTGGTGCAGGTGAAGTTTCCCTCTTGGGAAAACCAGCCTTTGAGATGTGCAGTAATTTTGCTATTTGCTTTTTAAAATTGTGGTGACGCTGAAAATTCTGTGGGTCAGTATTGTGTATGCACCTTTTGGATCTGGATGCTTGCATAAATATTTCCCCTCTGTTTCAATACAAGCAAAACTCTTGGATGTTGGAATTACAGGCAGTCCCTGACTTACATGGATCCGACTTATGTCGGATCCGCACTTACGAACGGGGCTTTTCTCGCCACCCGTGTCCTCCGGGGCGAGAAAAGCTTCTCCTGGTCTCCCTGGTCTGCTGGGGGGGGGGGGGGGGTCCAGCAAAGCCGCTGGACCCCCCCAGCAGACCAGGGACACCCGAGCAAAGCCGCTGCCTGGGCGGCTTTGTTCGTTTGCCCCAGAGCAAAGCCGCCCAGGCAGCGGGACTCCCGCCGCCTGGGCGGCTTTGCTCCGGTCCCCCTGGTCTGCTGGGGGGGGTCCAGAAAAGCCGCTGGACCCCCCCCCCAGCAGACCAGGGACACCCGAGCAAAGCCGCTGCCTGGCTTTGCTTGGGTGTCCCTGGTCTGCTGGGGGGGTCCAGCGCTTTGCTGGACCCCCCCAGAAGACCAGGGGGACAGGAGCAAAGCCGCTCAGGCGGCGGGGGTCCCGCTGCCTGGGCGGCTTTGCTCCCGGGCAAACGAGCAAAGCCGCCCAGGCGGCGGCTTTGCTTGGGTGTCCCTGGTCTGCTGGGGGGGAGGGGGCACAGCTAGTGCGTGCCCCCCCCCCCCCCAGCAGAGCAGGCTTTTGTTGCGGGATGCCTCGGGTAGAGCAGTTGGGGTGCTGCCGGGTTGGTCCTGTGGGAACCTACCGGGCAGTGCCCCAGCTGTTCTGTCCCAGGCTCCAGATTCAGCAGCTATTGAAACTGATCAGGCTGATTCCAGGAAGCTGGGGGCAGAGCAACTCTGCCTCCGGCTTCCTGTAGTCAGCCCCTGGTCAGTTTCAGTGGCAGCAGCTGAATCTGGAGCCAGTTCCGACTTACATACAAATTCAACTTAAGAACAAACCTATAGTCCCTATCTTGTACGTAACCCGGGGACTGCCTGTATAGACTCATAGAAGTAGAAGAAACCTCCAGAGGTCATCACATCCAGTCCCTGAACTCATGGCAGTACCAAGCACTATCTAGAATGTCTTGTTCGATAATACAAAAGGTGTCAGAGCTTTGGCTGTACAAGTTGCACCTCTGTAAACTGGGACACTCTGGTCCAGCAACATCTGTGGACCTGTATCTTGTTCCAGGTGGCCGGGTGAAGCAGAAAGATTTCCTATCCAGAAGAATGAAAACAGGGTACAAAAGAATCATTAGTGTAGGGTGCTGGTGTGTAGTGTAATGATGTGAAGTAAGGATGTTAAAGACTAGTCAACTATCTGATAAGCATTTGCTTATTGGATAGTTTTTTTGACTAGTCCATAGGCCCTTCTGCATTCCTCCTACTGGGGCTCTTGTACATTTCAAAGGAGGAATATGGAACTCCCCTTACAGCCTGGGGCCAGCGGGAACTCCCGCTGACTCCGGCTGCATGTGGGTGCCTTCTTTGAAATGCACAAGAGTCCCCAGCGGGGGCTCTTGTGTATTTCAAAGCCATGGAGCCTGGGATCAGCAGGGGACTCCCCAACTTATCCTGGGCTCCCCGTAGCATTTCCCAGGGAGCCCTCTGTAGCTGATGCTGGGCTCCAGGCAGCTGCCCCTTTGAATTGTGCAGATGCGTGGTTCAAAGGGACAGCTGCTGAATAGCTGAATCACGGATCGGGGCTTGTAGCGGCATGCAGCGTAGCATGGAGCTCTTGGTCAGCGGGGGACTCAGAGTCCCCACTGATCCCGGGCTCCATGCTACGCTGCATGCCGCTACGAGCCCCCTCTGGGGACTTCTGTGCATTTAAAGAAGACACCTGCTTGCCGCTGGAGTCAGTGGGACTTCCTGCTGGCCCTGGGCTGTGCGCGGAGTTCTGCATTCCTCCTTTGAAATATACAAGAGTCGCCGCTGGGGCTCTTGTATATTTCAAAGGAGGAATGCGGAAGTGCCTATCGACTAGTCGATGGAAATTCCATCAATTAGTCAATTAACCACATTTTAGCATCCTTAATGTGGATCAAAAATATATGAGCAAATGGGATCTTTTCCTTCCCTTTCCACAAATGTTGAGGCAAAGAGGGGAGGCAATCAACTAGTTAGAAACATTGCATACCAAAGGAAAAAAAAGTTGTAGACCTTTATGGTAGCCAGAATCAAAGGTGAGGGAGCTTTTTGCTGTAGGGCATGCATAAAAGTTGTAGGGAATGCTGGCTTCTGCTGCTGCCCCCTCCCCTCCCATGGAGGAGGGCAGGAGCAGAAGCTGATCCCTCCACATGCAGAGCTATCCCCCCCCCCCCTCCAACACAGGAGCTGGGAGAGGCAGCCCACTACCCAGGACGGTGGAAGCAAAATGCTGCTTAGAAGGTTAACCAGTTTACTGATTAACTGGGATTTTACATCCCTACTATGTACTATTCCACACTTGCTTGGGGTTAGTAAGAATAAAATATTATACTTGCCTATCACCATGGCAAGGGGCAGATGAGTAGATTTGATGCTTGGGTTGGTAAGATTTCAAGCTGGTTGTAAAAGGATTTTATAATGCAGTATTCACATGGCAAATCGTAATCAGCATGAATTAAATTAATATGTGGTGTGAATACACATAGGGAGACTACAAGCCACAAGGGTTGTGAAAAAGCGATCTGCTTTGTTGAAAGAGAACACCCAGACAATCTGGATGCTCTCTTTTGAAAAAGCCCTGTTTGCGTTCAAGAACACCCTTTTTTCAAACAGCTCTTTTGAAAAAAGGTATTCTTCCTGGTAAAAGCAAGTGTACCAATTTCAAAAGAAACCGCCACATTCTTTCAATTTAAATTTGAAAGAATGTGATGGCAGTCTAGATGCAGGTGAAGTTCTTTTTGAAAAAAGGCCCTTTAAAAAAAAAAAAAACCCTCTGTCTAGACACACCCTTAAATTGTTCAGACTCACCTCAGAGAAAGTTTTAAAACAGGTTTTGCAAGGTAATCTGATCTTATCTTTCTATATAAAAAAGTTTTTCCTGTTGGACAACAGAATGACGTCATCAGCATCAACAGGCTCTCTCATCGAAGTGAAAGCGGCCAGAGACTGGGGGGGGGGGGAGAAGGTAGACGAGCGTAGCGAGCAGAGGGCGCAACCCCCGGTAGTCTGTAAATAATTCGACCAATCAGATCTTGAGTGGCTGGATTTTTTTTTTTTTAAAGGGCTGAATAATTTTTGGTCTAATACTGTTTGCAGTTATTCAGGATGTAATCAGGTGAAAACTTGCATTTCAGGTTTTATGGTGGTTGCTGCAAGAATCAGGAAGCAATCTTCTCTCTCTCTCTCTCTCTCTTTCTCTCTCTCTCTCTTTTTTCATGCCATGAACTCCGTTGTGCAACTAGTTAGATGCTTTTTTCTGGGGCATCAGGTAAAGGCAACCACTTGAACTGGGATGCTAGATTTGATGGCTAATCTCATCTAATTTGGAAAAATCTTGCCTTTCATAGTAAAGAAGCCTTCCGATGAACTAGTATTGTTCCTCCACAGAAGGGTGTTTTTCCTGCTCTCCTTCTCTTGGACTTTTTGAAAAGCTAATGATATAAACGTAAACTAACCTTCACAGCTGAAGGTTGCAGTCGTTGTCATAATTTTCTAATCTGCACAGATTTAGCATTTTTTTGGCACTCGGTTCACCAAATTTTCCGGTTGAAATTAGCAACTAGCAGATAAATGACAGGGATCCAGTCCTGCAGGATGTTGAACAGCCTCTGTTCTGAGTGGAGTCAATAGAAGTTCAGGGTGATTGGCAACTTGTTAAAAAAACATAGAAATCCATCTCCCAGTGCTGAGGCAGGATTAAATACACCTCCCTCCACTACTACTTTCTTGTGGTGCCTAGGTTTCTTTGTTAATATTAGAACATGTTTTGGCATTTGTGGTTTCACTATCAATTTCATTTGTAGGGAAGTCCTTGCTTTCCTCCCCTCTCTCTGCTTGCAAGACGTTTTTGTTTAACCACGTGTTTAATTGATTTATCTAATTTAGACCCTGCACTTGCAACAAATTCTGCACAGACAGAGCTCAATCCAGGAGGAAGGCCTTGATCGTTATCATCAGAACAAAGGACTCCTTTGTCCTGAGTGCATCAATGAATTGAAAGGGATGGTCTGTGGGAATTACTAAATATTAAAACAACAAGGAGTCTGGTTGGCACTTTAAAAGCTAACAAATGTATCAATGTATTAGGACTTTGTGAGCTACAACTCACTCCTTAGATGCTGAAGAGAAAAGCTTTTCTCCAGTAAATCACCTCGTTAGGTTTTTAAAGTGCAACTGGATTCCTTCCCCCCCCCTCCCAAAATAGACCAACACGAGTACCCCTCTGAAATCTAAAAATATAAGACATCTTTACAGCATGTTCCAAACATACTGTAAATTAATATTGCCTTAGAGATTGAGTTCACATAAAGTCATTCAGCAACAGTTACACCTGAATACACTCCACATGTGGATGCTCTTACTGCAGAGCAAGAGACCTTTGTTCCTCTTTAGCTTAGTTTAAGTCTGTTCCTGAATAAATCCGTGTGTAGACAGTCCCTAATACCATGATTACTTGCAGTAGCAATAATGGATGGCACTGTGAGCTGTCTGAGGCGGGAACTTATTTTTTATTTGTGCAAGTGCTGCTGTTACTTGAAATAAATAATGCTTCTGTAAGATCTTTACAGCAACCATTTTCATAGACTCAGTTTATCCATCACAGAGAAATCAAGTGACTTGCTTGAGATCATGTAGTGCTAAGCAAGGCATAGAACTCAAAAGCCCAAATTTCCCATCCCTTGCTCTAAGTCATTGGCGGGCAAAATATGGCCCATGGGCCGGATCCAGCCTTCCTCAGTGTTCTGGGCTGCCAATGTCCTGCGGCCCAGCAGGACCCTTGGGGAGCTCCCTGCCTGCCATGCTCCCCATGTGCTACTCAAAGCGGTCTGCTGCTGGGGCCATGTGCGTGTCTGCACTGTGCCCCCCAGGGCAGGGGGACTTCACATACTGCATGCACCCACAAGCACGGGCCAGACTGCTCCCTTGACTGGGAACTGTCCAGTGGGAGCTGCAAGGATTGTACTGGGTTTGGGGGCAGCACACGAAGTCTCCCTGCCCAAGGGTGCATGTGGCCCAGCAGCCGGTCACTTTGAGCGGCACACTGGGCATGGTAGGCAGGGAGCTGCCCATGGGTTCCGTTAGGCTGCTGGTCAGGAGCCACCTACTTCTGTAAGGGCCTCCCAGGCAGACCCTGCACCTGGCTCCCCACTCCCTGCCTCACGTCACAACCCGCTCCTGGACCTTGCAACCCTCCTATGTTCTTTCTCCAGGTCAGAATCCCCTTCTGCATCCATTCCCCCTTCTGGATCCTGCACCCTAATTCAAGCCCGCACCCAACATCCATCCCAGACTCTGGACCTCCTCCATTAACATAGAAGAGTGCAGTCTTTGACCTCTTACAGATTCTTAGCGTGCCCCATGAAAAATAATTATCCACCCTGATTGAACGGCTCGTCAGTAGTAGAGAATAGGAATTCTCTGTTAATAGCTGTTAAGTACAGAATTTGCTCCTCCTTCCTCAAAGTCGATTCAGTGCTTGTGTTTATTTCAGAACAACCATGGATTCATTTTATAAGACTAGATTTCTAGGAAGGGTATCAAAATTTCTAGACCCTGAAATGATCTACCTTGGTAGTGATCCTAGTCAGAAACTTTTCCGTTTCCTAATATTTTTTTTTTTGGTTGAAAATCATAGCACTATCATAGTAATTGCCTTGAGAGAAATTATACATAAATTAATCAGGCTTAATTGTTTTTATTGCTTTATGATGCTGAAGTCACATTCTTGTTAGTGCTCATGAAATTATGCGGTTGCATTTTTAATGTGCCTGCAAGGATCTGTTGGAAAATTCCTGGAAGATGCTACCTTATGGAATGCTGTGATGTTAGCTGATTTTTTTTTATCCCAGTATTCTTGGCAGTGTTCTTCATGAATATGAATAGGAGGAGGAAAAAGCCTTGGTTTCATGGAACATAATTTGTCATTCTTAATTAAATGCAATGATTAACTCACTTGTAACATTTTTCATTCTTTGTTTCATTGTTTCACCATAGTTTGTCCTATCCAAGTGAGCTAGTGATCTCAAAAGAAATCTGTTTGTTTGTATACGCTTGCCAACACAGCCTAGCCATTAATAATGCCAGCGGTTACTGTGCATAGCAAAAAAAGTCTACTCAAAGCTGTCAGAAATGTTGCAGTGTGTAGTTGGGTGGTTCCCACAAAGAATGTTGGAGTAACAGCATTCTCTGTTTCAATACTGGAGTACTGAGATAGGTAGAGCCCTTAGGGTTGCCAGGTGTCCGGTTTTGAACTGGACAGTCCAGTATTTGAGCTTTCTGTTCAGGAAACAAATTGCGAAAATATAAATGAGAAAATATTAGTGTCCGGTATTTTCTACATAAGATGTAATGTAGATTGTGATGTAATGTCAAGTATGTTTGGTATTTTTTTTTAAACCATCTGGCAACCCTAAGAGCCGTGCAAATCCATGGATAGCTGCTTCATATCCACGGGCATCTGTATCCGGGGATGTGGATTTGGGATGTTTGGCTACGTCTAGACTACAAGATTTTTTTTTAAAAAAAAGTGGCCTTTTTTAAAAAAAAACTTCACCTGCATCTAGACTGCTGTCGCATTCTTTCAAAATTAAATCAAAAGAACGCAGCGGTTTTTTTGACAGCGGCGAGCCTCATTTTATGAGGAAGAACGCCTTTTTTTCAAAAGAGCTCTTTCAAAAAAAGGCGTTCTGGAACGCAAAGTTGGCTTTTTCGAAAGAGTGTGTCCAGATTGCCTGGGTGCTGTCTTTCGAAAAAGTGGATCACTTCTTCAAAAGTCTTGTGGCAGTCTAGACGATCTCTTTTGAAAGAGGCTCGTAGTCTAGACGTAACCCTTAGTATATACCCGTTTACACAATTAACCGATAAGCATGGGCTCTTTGGTTAATCCTAATGGTTACATACATTCTGTATCAGAGGCGGCACGGTGGGAAAGGTAGGAGCTGGTGCACATAGGGAGCTGTTTTTTAAGCCACCTCCCCACACGTGATGACTCCCATGGAGCTCCCTACTTCCCCCCTGCTACTTTCCACTGAGGCAGCAGCACAGGGGAGGGCAGGTGGTTCCATGGGAGCCGGTGCTTGGGGGGAGCCAGCTTTTAAGCCACTTATCTGTGTGTGCCGGTTCCTGTGGAGCCACCTCTCCCCCATGCTGCTGTCTCTGATACAGTGCGGGAGGAGGACTGTATGTAACTGCGCAGATTAATGAATGAACCCAGGCTCATTGGTTAACTGTGCACACAGTTACACTTTCACATCCCTGTCTAGAACCCTGCAAATTTGTGGATTCCGCTTTAAATCCCTGGGTTTCCACCTTCACTGATGTGGTTGCAGATATCCCCGGATCATTTTTCGTGACTGCGAATACCAATTTTGTATCTGCGTAGGGCTCTCAAGATTGGGCTAATCCTGCAATGGAGGTGTGAGCATGGAATGAGTTGAAGTTGACAGCTGATAGAACCTTTTGCCTACACTGGTAGAATAGGTTGTGTTTATAACCCATTGTTAAGAGGATTGAATTTTAAACAGGATTTTGCATGTAGCACAGACACGACTAGATGTGTTTAAAAAAGATAGA
The DNA here is from genome assembly GCF_052426305.1 of Pelodiscus sinensis. Classification (NCBI taxonomy): domain Eukaryota; kingdom Metazoa; phylum Chordata; order Testudines; family Trionychidae; genus Pelodiscus; species Pelodiscus sinensis. Next base: position 16,399,651 of record NC_143079.1, read on the forward strand.
ACCTGCTGTGGTGTTGGTAATTATTGCTAGCGATAGTGATGACATTGTCACAATGCTCGTCCATGGCTGTGCCTGTGACTCTGAAGTCCAAACCATTACACCCAAATTGGCCGTAGGGATGTAAAATTTCAATTAATTGGCTAATCAAATAGTAGATGCAATTTGATTAGTCGATAAGGGAAGTGTAGCAACAGCCCCAGGGGAGCCCAGCATCAGGCTCCACATGGCGTTTCAAAGCAGCACCACATGGAGTCCGAGGTCAGTGGGGGAGTCCCCATTGCCCTGGGCTGCATGTGGTGTTTCAAAGCAGCAGACCCTGGGCTCCACGCAGCGGTGCTGCTGCTTTGAAGCTCTCCCCCCTCCTCTTCCTCCCCACTTGCTGCCTCTTTCTGATAGAGGCAGCAAGGAGTGGGGGAAGCGACTAGTCAAATAGTGTGCGGACTTTCCGATAAGCATTTGTAGTTGACTAGTCATTCACATCCCTAACTGGCTGCATAGAGGATATGGGAGGTCCATGTCCATGATGTTTGAGGATGCAGATCTATGTTTGGTCCCCCTAAGTTCTGCTCTCAGCAGTGTATCCTTGATGCTAATCATTTTCACTCTCAGGAACCTTAACCTTGGTAGCTGGGTCCTGCCAGAGAATGCTCGTTACTGAGCGGAAGGCTGTTTAATGTAGGGGTCTGCTTCAGTCCCTCGGTGGGCTTGTTGAGGACAGTGGTCCCAGGCACCCTGCAGGCAGGGTGGTCCCTGGCTGGGGAGCCTGGCCTGCCACAAGCAGGGGCTGCTCTGGCATCCCTTCCCTGTGGTGGCGAGTGGAGGGGCATTCCAGTCCCGTGGCAGGCAGGGAGGCCACTCCAGCCAGGCTTGGGGGGGCCCCCCATTGATACCTTTTAATCGGTTAACTGGTTAAACAATATGTTTGAGTTTAATGTGCGGTCAGGAGAAGAGTCCATGTTTTGAGAGGGGATGGGACCACTGCACGGTAGATTTTCTGTTTAGTGCAGAGACAAATGTGTTAGTTCAAGAGCTTTTGTTCAATGTCATCCAAGGGCCTGGCTGGCATTACAGATTCTGGAGGCAATTTCCTTATCAAGAGAACCCTCACTGGAGATGGTCCTGCCCAAAGACTTCAACTCGGAGGAGGATGGCTGGCCTTGGGCATTTGAATGAGGTGCTGGTTGGAACAAGACCTCCGCCTTACGAGACTGATGGGGAGGCCAAAGACGTAGGATGATGCTAATGAGCCTTTAAATGCCCTGTCTGCACTAGATGCAATGAGTTGTGTTCTTTTTCTAGTCTGGGTTGCCTCAGTGTATCCTGCCTATAATCAGTTGGAGAGGGATCTGTTCTGTCTCCTCTATCTCAAATCTCTTTGACTTAAATTAGCACAAATTAGGGTTTTTGACACTATTTAAAATGCAAGCTTTGCAAATATTAAAAAAAAAACCTCTGGGAATTTATTGAAATGTACACAGCTTTTTTGTTCACCCTGGCATTTATTTCACCTTGTGTTTCACTGTAGCCAGGTTAGAATATGTGCTTATAAGTCAGTAACAGGGATGGTCTCCTGATTTAAGTCATCTTCGGTCGTTCTGATTCACTCCAGGATGTGTGTTCTTAAAGGGTGTGCCCACGCTGGCATTCTTACCTGTGAGCCACACCTCCAGCTCTTTGGCTCTGCCAGTGCTTTCCGTTGAGAGAGTGTGCGTGGAATTCCTGTTCCTCAGGAGGTTCTGAAACTTGAAATATTTTTCGTCCCGAAATGGAGCAAAACCCCCAAACTTTGATGTTTCTGAAGGCACAGGACTCCCAACATTGGTTTCACAAATGACAAAACAACCCACAATTTTGACTTTTTTGCAAAGTTTCTGTAGGTTCCGTAGCCTGCCAAGATAAGCAGGCAGCTCCATAGGCATAGGCGGCCTGCCTGCCTGTCTGTCCTGGGGGAAGGGTGGTGACTCGTCAGCTGAACGTGAGCGCCCAGTGCCATGCTGTGGCCAAAGTAGCTATTGCAATCCTGAGATACACAACCAGGAGTCTTGAGTCAGAGCAGAGAGATTATTTTCTCTCTGAACTTGGCACTAGTGCGACTAGTGATTTAGTTGGAGTTGGTCCTACTTTGGGTAGGGGGCTGTAGTTGATGACTCCTGAGGTCTCTTCCTGCCCTAGGGTTTTATGATTCTATATCTGCTGCTGAAATGCCATGGCCAGTTCTGGTGCCTGCAATTCAAGGGGGATGTGGATACATTGGAAGAGCCATAAGAATGATTAAAGGATTAGAGAGCCTGCCTCAGGTGTGATGGAGTCAAGGAATTCAATATATTTATCTAAACACAAGGAGAAGGTTAAAGAGTGACTTAATTACCAAGTTATAAGTGTCTACCTGGGGAACAAATATAATGGGCTGGTCAGTTGAGCAGAGAATATCTAACACGATGCAATGGCTAGAAGTTGTAGCTAGATACATTCAGACTGGAAATCTGTGAATCAGAGCAACTTCCCTGGCAGATTCCCACAGGGCTCCAAAAGTAATGAGCTTGTTAGAGTGCCCAAGACTTCCAGGCTCTTAACTGCAGTAGGGCCCAGGGAAGCTAGTCAGGGTGCTGGTGGAACCTGTCTGATTTCCCTGGTATTTGCATGAAAATCACATGTCCTTGGGGAATGTTTAGATTTCAGCAAAATTAGCATTTTCTGACAAAAGAACACACTCCTCTTTGGGCAGCTCCACCAAGAATGCTCCAAACAGCTGCAAAGAGCTAATTACCCAGCACACACACACTATTCAAGGGGATAAAAAGATATCAGCTAATCTAGCCCTGGGTAGAGTAGGAAATTGTTCCTGTGGTTTTCCTTTGTGAGAACGGGATGCTTCTGGAATTTAGCAAAAATGGGAAAACTTAAAAAACGACTAGACTAGCAGCACCGTAAAGACTAACACAACGTGTAGATGGTATGGGCACATACCACTTTCATGGGCACAACCCACTTAGCAAAAATGGTTTTTATAGCTTCCATTAAATAGTGGTGTTGTAGTGGGTTAAATATCTACGGCACCCCCTCTTAGAGGTGGCAGCATTTTGGTGCTCATGGAAATAATCCCTTTGCTGGCCAGGACTTTACCCTGGGCTCTCGCTCCTCAGCAGCCACTAGAGTTGCCAGATGGTTGAAACAGTAATACCGAACCCCCCCCCCCCCCCAAAAAACCCAACACCGTGAAAAAGTTCTGTTGAAGGGGAAAAAAACCAGGAGATCAAAAAAAAAGGACTCCAAGGACTTATTAATATCCCTTCAAGTGCAGGATAGGAACAGGGGAGCGGTTGAGCACTACGACCAGGGAGAGCATTGCTTACCCTAGGTCTTTTGGCTGGTAGCCATTTTGTACAGGCAGCCTTGCGGAACCAGATAAGCGGGGGGCTGGGGTGGTTGGGAGGTTCGGGTGGGAGGGAGGAGGAGGCCAGGCGCTGAGTGTTTGAAGGGTTGCTAAGTGCCCAGCATTTTCGCCTCCTGTCTGGGGAAAAATTCAGAAAATACCAGACTGTCTGGGTGAATACCGGACACCTGGCAACCCTAGGCCAGAAACAGAGGATCTGCAGGGCAGATTGTAATTTCAGACAAGGCTGCACAGCCTCCTTGTTTTCAAAGTGTGTCTAGGGTACCCCAGCATTCCTTTACCTCGGGGTGCCCTACGGCGGTCAAGGGGTACTGCTTACCCTGTAAACATTCGCCTTGCTGGCATGCTTACAAGGGTAACCCGGTAACTGGAGGCCTGGCCCAGCTGGAGCAGCACAGCAGGCCCTGCCCGGCCAGAGCAGCCCCCCCTCCCATAGTGCAGTAAGCTGGGAGCAGCTTGTGGTGCAGTATGGCAGGCCCTGCCAGGTTGGAGCAGCCCCACAGTAGGGCCGGCCCCACCTGCGGCACAGTGCAGCCAGCCCTGCTGGGCCCGGCCGAAGCAAGCCCCCTCCTCCCCACAGGGTTCTGGTTAAATGGTTAAACAGGGCATGTGGGAAGCTGCTGCTTCTGAGTAGCTTGAAGGGATTGAGACAGAAAGAAGAGGACCTTCTCCGTCCTGTGTTTGCTACCACCGAGAGGAAGAGGAGGAAATAGCAGAGCATCACTGGCAGCAGAAGGAGAAGACAAAACCTCCCTTTTGGCTAGTCTTCTTCGCGTCTAGGGGTACGTCTAGACTACATGCCTCTGGCGACAGGCATGTGGATTAGGCTATCCGGCATAGGAAAATGAAACAGCGATTTAAATAATCGCCGCTTCATTTAAATTTAAGTGGCTGCTGCGCTGAGCCGATCAGCTGTTTGTCAGCTCAGTGCGGTAGTCTGGATGCTCCGCGATCGACATCAAAGGCATTTGTCAACCTCCCAGGTAAACCTCATCCCAGGAGTCATACCTGGGAGTCGACAAATGTCTTTGATGTCGACCGTGGAGTGTCCAGACTACAGCACTGAGCTGACAAACAGCTGATCGGCTCAGCGCGGCAGCCATTTAAATTTAAATGAAGTAGCAATTATTTAAATCGCTGCTTCATTTTCCTATGCCTGGTAGCCTAATCCACATGCCTCTGTCGCCAGAGGCATGTAGTCTAGACGTACCCTTTGTGTGGAAGCAAGGCCTTGTGGGTGAGCAGACAGAAGCTTCCCTTCCATGCCATCAACTTGGAGGTGGAAAACCCCAGGCTTGCCTGACACCCACAAACTGAGGTCTGTAGAAAAGAGGATTGGGAGATGGTCACATGGGTGTTGCCTGCAAGTCCCATCTTATCTGGTTGTCTTGCCTGTGGGAAATAGGTTTCTGGTAAACCTTTCAAGGCTTAGTAACATGAGCTTCAGTGCCTCTGTAAACCCTGAAATCTCTGCTCACACTTCTCAGTATATAAAAGAAGTGATTAGACAGGTTTGAGTGCTAGGACAGTGATTCACCGTCTGTGGACCCCTGGTGGTCCACTACAGTGTTGCAGAGGATCCATGGAAAGTTTAAAAATAAGGGTTGGGTCCACCACAGTGGGCTCGATCCTTACTTTTCTTTTCCTTGTCTTTTTTTTCTCCCCGGGGGGGAGGGTCCATGACATAGCTTGGAAAGGTGTCCATATGCTTGATAAGGTTGGGAACCACTGATCTGGGACAGTGTCAATAACGATTTGTTTAAGGGCATGGTCTTGCAAGTGCTTACTTAGTCCCTATTTATACAAGTAGATCTGTTGTCTTTGAGTTTTCCTCGCATGTTTAAAGACTACCTTACTGTGGGTAAAGAGGATGGAGACATGCTGATTAAAAAGATAGTCTACATTTTCTGAAATCAGTTAGTATTTGGAGTGCCCTGATTTTGAGTGATCTTAAAAACATCAGTTTTTGGAAATAACAGCATCTATTTTCTGAAAGGGGGGGAAAAAACCCTCTAAGTCTAAGGTGCCTCATGTTGGGAAGTCAAAATTTCATCACTTTCAGAAGTGTACGCAGTAAGCGCGTATTTTAAATTTGCCAAATCGTTGCACTTTCATACTTACCTATTTCTTTTCTTTGTTAAAATTTTAGTGCAGGGTGAAGGAATAGTTTTCTAATACAAATGTTCTTTGTGCAAATAAATGTGGCACTCTGTTACTGCTTCATCACAGTGTCAAGTGGAATCTTTCTGAAAGATCCAAATAATTAAATTTTCATTATAGAGTAGCTTATGTGCATCCATCACCAAAATATCTGAGTGCCTGTCAAGTGTTTAAAAATAGAAATAACAATTTCTCATCTTTCCCAGCCTGTAAGGGAGACACCCTCTAAAATCCTTACAAAGGAATCAAGCTATGAGTGAATGAGTGTTTTGGGTATCTGCGTGAAGAACTTAAGGGGAAGTTGTGTTGAAGAAATAAGTTCTGCATATAGATATTGGGTGGGGAGGGGGGGAATCCTATTCAAGATAATGCTTAAGTAGGTGCTTAAATTAAACATTTGCGTAAGTACTTTACTGAATCTGAACTTCAGTTATGACATTGTTCAGTGAAGGTTGTTCTGTTTTAGGGTACCAAGTCTCATGGTCAAACACCAGCTCACCTGAAAATTCTGTCTCTACCAAGTGTTTCTCTGCTGATTGACTATTTTGTTCCGTTGGTTTTAGAATCAAATACATAGTAGGGATAAGGGTTTAACCTTGGCTTTCCCCATGTAAGCACTGCCCCTTAGAGAACTTAGCATATGTGTAGAAAGGGTAAGAATTTAATAGTACTTTTCTGTGAGAGAATTATAACGTACAGTGGCAAGTGTGAACTACAGTATGGCAGTTCCAACACCTTATCCTTTGTGTTGGACTTCCATGGGCACAACATTCTTGGTGCTCTGTCATCCTGTTAAATGGACCATTCTGAGAATATAACTTTCTATTCTATAGGCATCTTCGCTTATCTAAACTACCATGTTCCCCGGACAAGACGGGAGATCCTGGAGACCCTTATCAAAGGACTTCAGAGACTGGAGTACAGAGGATATGATTCTGCAGGTAGGTCA